>NW_022059994.1:1061646-1415528 GCF_007399415.2 Gopherus evgoodei | reverse complement strand
CTGTGGGGAATGTGAAAGGACAGGAAACAGGAGCTGGGGGGAAGGAGTGCAGGAGGCTGAGTGAGAGCTACCAAGGGTGCAGCAGCAGTTTGGTAAAGAGGTTTCCACTTTAAAACTAAAGTCCTGTTGAAGTTTGTTAGTACCTTGCCTGGTCACTACAACACCATGGTAAGTGCTGCCAGGACCCTAAACCTCCTCCTACATCCCAACCCCCCTGCCCCAGCCCTGAGTCCCCTCCCGCACCCAGGCTCCCTCCTGGAGCCCACACCACTCATTCCCACCAACACCTCAACCCCCTGCCCCAACCCGGAGCTCCCTCCTTCACCCCAAACCCCTCATCCCTGACCCCACCCCAGAACCTGCACCCCCAGTTGGAGACCTAACCCCCCTCCCACACCGCAACCTCCTGCCCCAGCCCAGTGGAAGTGACTGAGGGTGAGGGAGAGCAAGCGACAGAGGGAGGGGGGGGGATGGACTGGGCCTCAGAGAAGAGGAAGGGCAGGGGCAGGGCCTCAAGGCAGAGGCGGGGCAGGGTTCGGTTTTGGGAGATTAGAAAGTTGGCAACCTGACCTGTCCAGGTTTTCCCAGGATTGTCCCTTTGGCCATGTCACTCTTCTGGGAAATCTGTGAGTCTGCCCAGGACATGACAAGTCCCAGGTGTGTCAGTGGCTGTAGCGGGGGAGCTGCAGGGTGGTGGTGCCTACGCAAAGGGACCTCTGGGTGCAGAGTGTCTGGGAGCTGCAGAGACGGGGCAGCTCGAAACAGTGAATGAGATCAGGAGCTCAGGGCCAGCAGGGGCCAGTCACCACTGTGCAGGTACTAGCTCTGGGGGTCACCGCTGGGGGCAGCAGGGTAGATCTGGTGCCATCTCCCGTTGGGTGAGGTTGGTGCTTGGGGCAGTCCAGGAGCAGGAGCCTCTGGTGGCTGGTGCCCTTTCCCAGGATTCGGAGGGGGAGACAGTGCCCGGATAAGGGGACAAGTGGTATACATGAAGCAGGCAGATTTTCTGTTTTGTTGCACCTCAGAGGTGGCGATGACTAACAGGACCCCCAGTGGTGTTTGTGTAACTGCTCTGCGTGCCCCCCTCCCTCCCAGCTCTGTGCGGTAGGATACCCCGGAGTGCATGGACCCCTGGGCCAGTGGTGCTGCAATGTGTGTGCATGAGCCCTGGGCTCTCTGATCCCTGCTGGAGCTGCCCAGACTCTCCCAGCCTGCACCAGGGCACACACACGGTCAGGCTGCAGGCTGGGTACAAACACACACACACCCCTCAGCCACGGCTGTGAGGCAGAAAAGTTGCCGTGGGGGCACAATTTGTTGCAACTGGGTCAGGGAAGCATCCCAAGCTGGTTATAAAAACCTGTCTGCCCTTGCAGTGAGGAGAGGGCTTTCCTCACCCCAGATCCAGGGGGAAACTGAACAGCTCCTGTCTGGTCCTGTTACGCTAGAAGGAAATTGTGGGCTAAAGCCCAGTCTGAGCATAGAAACCCTGCTGCTGCGAGGAGAGAGCTGAGCAGTTCAGTGCAAATGATGGACAGATATGAATGTCCATCCTGCAGAGCTTAGGTACCAGCTTGGAAAGGTGACACCAAGGGCAGCATTTCATCACCAATCAGCCCTTTCCCAAAGGGGGCATGTACCTGCTCTGCAAAAAACCTGGTTTTTGTCTGCCCCTTTCCATCCACCCCAGTGACATTGCTGTTTCCAGCCTATTGAATGTCTTAGGAAAATGCTCTGTGCAGGGAAAGGAGCACAGAGCTCCCAGTGGGAGGTGGGTCTCACCATGATAAAACACCAGTGGTATGTACAGTACCTGCGTTGATCTGGGCGCGTCTCCACCCTGCAATCAAACACAGACAGAGGGGTGAGAACGCCCCTGAACACCGACATGCTGAGCAGGAGACAATGTCACACAAGGTGATACTGGGGGGAATGAAACTTACTGAGCTCAGCCTGGAGTTTGTCTAAAAATAAAACAAAGAGAAATGAGTCAATACCACATAAAGTGACCAGATATCCCCAGTCCTGATATTTGGGGCTTTGTCTTAGGGCTGGTCCACACTAGGGGGGGGAAATCGATCTTAGATACGCAACTTCAGCTACGTGAATAACGTAGCTGAAGTCGAATATCTAAGATCGGATTACTCACTGTGACGAACTGGGAAAGTTCTTAATGTTTTCTCTGAATACTGTATTGGTGCCTCAGTGTCCCCATGCCAGTTCTTAAGTATCTGGCAGAGCAAAGGGCCAGTGCACCTAAATGCCTGACACTCTGTCTCCTAGCAACTGATGGCCTGGGCCCCTCCTCTGCAAAGGTGCCAGCTGAAGGTGTTGGACACAAAGGGATCAGGTGACCTCCTGGCCCAGGAAAGGGGCTGAGGAGAGAGGAGGGGCTGGGAGGGGTTGTTAGTCTGAAGCTGGCTGGGGTCAAGGGTGGAGGGCAGACCTGAGGGTCTGGCTCACTGCCCCCCAGAATGGACCCAGCCGAGGGGTCCGGTTCGCTGTATCTACAAGCTCTGTTTTAGACCCTGTTCTGTCATTGAATAAACCTCTGTTTTACTGGCTGGCTGAGAGTCACGTCTGACTGCAAAGTGGGGGTGCAGAACCTGGTGGCTTCCCCAGGACCCCGCTGGGGTGGACTCTCTGTGGGAAGCGCACGGAGGGGCAGAGGATGCTGAATGCTCCAAGGAGAGACCCAGGAGGTGAAGCTGTGTGAGCTTCTTGCCCTGAACAAGTCTGCTCCAAGGTAGAGGAGGCTCCCCAAAGTCCTGACTGGCTTGGTGGGGAGCAGTTCCAGAGCATCGCCCGGTGACTCCGTGACAACTGGTGGCAGCGGCGGGACGTACTGCACCCCGTGAATGGCGCTGCTTGCAGTAAGTGACTGGGGAGCAGTAAAACAAAGGAGGGATAATGAGGACCAGGCATGCTGAAGGCTCAGAGATGGACGGTTTCAGGGGGCGGTTAACCTCTGGGAGTGTGTGACCAGCGAGAAGGACTGTTGGAGTAACGGGGTCCCCCTGAGGATTGCAGCGAGCAGTCTCGGGGCGGGGGAGCTTGCCGCTCGACCCTGGGAGAGAGAAGGATTTTTGCAGTAGCAGGGTTCCCCTAGGGATTGCAGGAGCAGTCCCAAGGGCGGAGGAGTCTGCAGCTCGACCCTGGCAAAGAGGTGGTGATCACGAGAAGGGCTGGCACACCAGGGGTTCTTCCTGGAATCCATGGGGGAGCCAAGAGCACACAGGCCTGTGAGTCCAGAGCCACTTGGGAACGGTGAAGTGATGGCCTATCACCATCTCCTTGAGAAGGACATTGTGATCCTGTGCACAAAGAGAGGGTTACGCATGGGGAAATTCACCAAGGCACAGTTAATCGTGCAGTTGAAGGAGAAGCACCGCTCTGAGGAGCAGATTCCTGGCCCAGATGGGGCTACAAGAGGATCTGAGAGCAGCTGGAGCATCAGCCAGGCATCCCCGGGAGTCTGGTCCCCAATCAGACGAGGGTCTTCAGGATTGGGTTCCCCATCAGGAGATTGGAGACGGATGGGATGGGAGCAGAGCCCAAGAGAGCGAGAGGACCGTGAGAGAAAGCAAGAGCCTGAGGAAAAGCTGCATGAGAAGCAGCAGCAGCGTGGACTGGTGATGGTGGAGCAGAGAGACATAGGGGGCTGCCCAGGGGTCAGTGGGGAAACACGCCTGCAGGGGCGAGACCCTGGGACAGAGAGAACTGTGGTGGTGCAGCCCCACATGCTGAGGGACTGTGGAACCTGGGTGAAGCTCCCTGGGGTGAAGCCCCTCGCCCTGCCTATGGCCCAGATCCCTGTGCAGACCCAGGAGGGGTCGGGCTGGCTGGTAGTTGGGGTTCTCCAGGATATCGGCTGGGAGGCCCTGTTGGGGGGTGACTGTCTCCCCATGGGACAGGATCCAGGCCCCGCTCCTGTAACGGCCGAGTGTTTGAATTCAAATCCAGGGAACCAATTGGCTAGGATGGAAATGGTCAGTGAAAATGCAAATAACCTGGCTGGCAGGGGGGAGGGGCTGCTGGGCTCAGGATACCTGCCTACCTGTAACCAGCCCCCTGGGGCTGAGTGGGAGGGAGAGATGCTCCCCACCCCCCTGCACACCGGAGAGGGGGCTCACGCTGGCTCTGATGCTGGGACCAGAGCGGAGAGCTCGCTGCCTGCCCCCACTGGGACAGCCAGGGCAGCGCTGAGCACGGGGGGAGCTGAGACCCCAGCTGAGTGCAGGGACACCCAGGCAGGGCAGGTCAGCTGCCAAACAGGTTTGCCTGGTCCAGACGTGCTGCTGGGAAGTGATTACACAGCAGGAAGGGAGCTACCAGGGACAGGGCTCAGGGGGGCTGTGACCCCAGGTCCAGCCAGCGAGAGGGAGCAGGTCCCACTCCCTGCCCCAGCCGCTGAATCCCAGACTGAGCTGCAGAGGGATCCCTCCTTGGAGAAGCTGAGGGAACTTGCTGGCCACAACGCTGCAAACCCCCTTGGGGAAGGCTGCAGGGACAGAGTCCTGCAGGAGGAGGGATTCCTGTACCGGGAATGGGCTCCCCAAGGGGAAGTGGAACTGGGGGCAATCGGGAGGCAGCTGGTGGTACCCCAGGAATCCACAGGGTTCTTCCCATTCGAGCTGCTGGATGGGAGGAGAGTGAGGGGACCCCTGGACCTGAAGGGGGAGGATTGGATGGAGAAGGGGGAAGACCCCTTGGGGGAATCTCTTCCCTGAGGTGGGAGACAATCTCCCCATCAGGTGTTCCCCGTTCAGAGTCACTGGGAAAGCAGCCCAGAACCTGGAGAGAGAGGTCAGGGACATGCTGGCTTTAGATGGGATCCAGCCAGTTTACAGCCCATGGGCCTCACCCGTGGGGCTGATCCCCAAGTGAGACAGGATGATCTGGTTTTATGGGGGCTATCAGAAGCTTAAAGCCATCACAGTGTCCGATGCCGACCCCATTCCTAGGCCTGGGGAGATTCTAGACAAGCTGAGGGGGATGGAGAACTTGGCCCTGGCAGACACTGATAACGTGCATCTTTAGCCAGACCTGGGAGGAACAGGTGTCCCAGGTGAAGAGGGGGCTGGGCTGCCTCAAGGAGGTGGGACTGACGGTAAAAGCTGGAAAGTGCAAGGGGGGACGGCAGAGGTGTTGTGTCTGGGCCACAAAGTGGGAAGTGGCTGCCCAAGCCCAGAGCTGGCAAAGGCCAAGATGGGGGCTCTTAACCAAGGGAGCCCAAATCACAGACCAGAGTGCTGGGAAAAGACCCAATCCCAGCTTGAAGCCCAGGGGTACTGGGGTGGCAAAGGGTGTGGGCTGCATAAACCTTCCCACATGCGGCCTGCAAGTGCCATCAAGCACACCCGACCTAAGGGAGGGCGTAAGACTGGACTGTCCTGGTGTAACTCACACCAAGGGATGGGAGAGATGCTGGGGCATCCATGGGAACCTTGGTGGGTTCGAACTTCCCCAGGTCACTGGCTGAAGTGACCTCGCTCAGTTCGGTCTCGAAGGGGGGAGAGATGTGACGAACTGGGAAAGTTCTTAATGTTTTCTCTGAATACTGTATTGGTGCCTCAGTGTCCCCATGCCAGTTCTTAAGTATCTGGCAGAGCAAAGGGCCAGTGCACCTAAATGCCTGACACTCTGTCTCCTAGCAACTGATGGCCTGGGCCCCTCCTCTGCAAAGGTGCCAGCTGAAGGTGTTGGACACAAAGGGATCAGGTGACCTCCTGGCCCAGGAAAGGGGCTGAGGAGAGAGGAGGGGCTGGGAGGGGTTGTTAGTCTGAAGCTGGCTGGGGTCAAGGGTGGAGGGCAGACCTGAGGGTCTGGCTCACTGCCCCCCAGAATGGACCCAGCCGAGGGGTCCGGTTCGCTGTATCTACAAGCTCTGTTTTAGACCCTGTTCCTGTCATTGAATAAACCTCTGTTTTACTGGCTGGCTGAGAGTCACGTCTGACTGCAAAGTGGGGGTGCAGAACCTGGTGGCTTCCCCAGGACCCCGCTGGGGTGGACTCTCTGTGGGAAGCGCACGGAGGGGCAGAGGATGCTGAATGCTCCAAGGAGAGACCCAGGAGGTGAAGCTGTGTGAGCTTCTTGCCCTGAACAAGTCTGCTCCAAGGTAGAGGAGGCTCCCCAAAGTCCTGACTGGCTTGGTGGGGAGCAGTTCCAGAGCATCGCCCGGTGACTCCGTGACACTCACCCGTCCACACCGCGCGGGATCGATGTCCGCGGCTCTCCGTGTCAATTCCGGAACTCCGTTGGGGTTGATGTAGTTCCGGAATCGATATAAGCGCGCTCGGGGATCGATATATCGCGTCTAGATTAGACGCGATATATCGATCCCCGAGCAATCGATTTTAACCCGCCGATACGGCGGGTAGTCTGGACATGGCCTTACATAGGCACCTATTACCCACCCCCATCCCCTATCCCGATTTTTCACACTTAGTGTCTGGTCACCCTAATATCACATTATCTTGCAGAAGAGAAGTGAGTCAAAAAGACATTAAAGCAAGGAAGTTAAAATCCTTAGACTCAGCCTGGAGGCTACATCAGCAATCGGAGCCTGGCACCTCCTGAGCAGCAAAGGAATTAGCAAGGGGAGAAATAGTGTAACCCCATCCGGCCAGGCGCAAGGGGTTCTTAGAGCCAAGCAGGAATCCCTCAGCAAGTGGAAAATATTAACCCTGTGAAGCCTGCAGAAAGGAGCATGCAGTACATCCGGTGAAGTGCACGATGGGAATTAGGAGACTAAAACGGAATTAGGAGAGTGAACATCCACAGAGATAAAACAAATACTAGGGAAATATTTCAGTCCATTAGTATCAGGAAGCCTGTGAGAGAATCGATGGGTCCCCTGGATTGGCAGGGGGTAAAGGGAGCAATTGAGGAGGGTAAGGACAATGCTGATAGACTGACTGGTTTCTTCGCATCAGTTTCCACCACAGAGAATGTTGGGGAGAGACCTGCCCTGGAGCTGCTCTGTTCAGGAAATGAATATCAGGGATCGAGGTGTGAAGAGGAGATATTGGAACAACTGATAAGTTAAAGAGCCAGCAGTCACAAGAGCAGCGTAGATCCCTGTTAGGTGGCAAATGCCCAAGAGTTCTGAAATGACATCAGACGATATGGCTGAGCTGCTAACAATAATATGCATCTCTCATTAAAATCAGCTATACTTCCAGAGATTCAGAGGGTTGGGAATGTTGTACCCAGTTTTAAAAATTTGGCCGGAGTAATTCTGAGTTACAGCCCAGCAAGCCTTACTCCAGTGCCTGGCAAAATTGGCTGAAACAAGAACTAAACCAGAATTCTAAATCAGCTCTATGAGAATGATAGGAAAAAGTCCAGCCAGCACAGCTGGAAAAGTAAACTGTGGGTACGTCTACAATTAAATCTCTACAGCAGTGCAGCTACACCACTGCTGCTGCGGGGCTTCAGCACAGACCGGGGTAGGCAACCTATGGCACAGGTGCCAAAGGCGGCACCCGAGATGATTTTCAGTGGCACTCTCACTGCCCAGGTCCTGGCTACCAGTCCAGGGGGCTCTGCATTTTAATTTAATTTTAAATGAATCTTCGTAAATATTTTAGAAACCTTATTTACTTTACATACAACAATAGTTTAGTTACATATTATAGACTTATAGAAAGAGACCTTCTAAAAATGTTAAAATGGCACACGAAACCTTAAATTAGAGTGAATAAATGAAGACTTGGCACAGCTCCTTCTGAAAGGTTGCCGACCCCTGGCATAGACACTACCTATGCTGAGGGGAGGGATTCTCCCATTGTCATAGGTAACCCACCTCCCCATAACCCACTTTCCGTCGACCTAGCACTGTCTATACCAGGGGTTAGCTTGGTAAATATAAACTGCATCTCTCAGCGGTGTGGATTCACACTCAGAAAAACGTAGCTATACCAGTATAAATTCCTAGAGTAGACTAGGTCTGTGTGTCACTAATCGATTAAATGTCAGTGAGTTTGTCAGTCCAGTGTGGTACAAAGGAGAACCCAATGGCATAACTGATGTGGCCTTTCAAAAAGTTTTTGAAAAAGTTCCTCACAAAAAGCTTTTAAGGAAACTAAGGCTGTCTACACTACCACTTATGGCTCCAAAACTTAAGTCACTCAGAAGTGTGAATATTCCACCTCGAGCGACATAATTTACACTGGCATAAGTGTTAGAGTGCACAGCACTATGTCGGTGAGAGAAACTCTCCTGTTCACATAACTCCCAATTGTTATGCTGATGGGAAAACTCTCTCCTGTTGGCACAGAGTGGCTCCACTAGAGATCTTACAGTGGCTCGGCTGCATTGGTTCAGCTGTAGCAGTTATAAGCTCTGTAGTGCAGACATAGCCTAAGTCATCATGGGGTGAGGGGTAAAGTATTGTCCTGGATCAGAAACCAGCTAAATGACAGAAAACAAAGAGCAGGAATAAATGGTCAATTTTTCATATGGAAAAAGGTTAGCAGTGGGGTGCCTCAAAGTTTGGTATTAGGACTGGTGTTTAGTCTATTTCAGTGGTGCTCAAACTGTGGGTCAAGACCCCAAAGTGGTTTTGACCCTGTTTTAATGGAGTCGCTGGGGGTGGCTTAGACTTGCTGGGGCCTGGGCCCGAAGCCCGAGTCTCACCACCTGGGGCTGAAGCTGAAGCTCGATGGCTTCAGCCCTGGGCACTGGGGTTCAGATTACAGGCCCCCTGTCTGGGACGGAAGCACTTGGGATTCAGCTTTGGCCCTGCCCACCCACCCAGGGAGCGGGACTCGGGCAGGCTCAAGTTTCGGTCTCCCGTCCTGGGGTCGTGTAGTAATTTTTGTTGTCAGAAGGAGGTCGCGGTACAATGAAGTTTGAGAACCCCGGTCTATTTATCAGTGACTTGGAACAAAGGATAAATCCGAAAGTGGCAACATTTGCAGATAACACACAATGATTTAGGTTACCAAAGAAGTCTGAGTTATTTCAGAAGCACCAAGCTTGAATAACCTGATGGCTGATGAAATTCAGTGTTGATCAATGTGAGGAAACGCACGTTACAAGGATAATCAGACCTACGCATGCAGGTTATTGGCTTTAAAATACTCAGGAAAAAGACCTGGGCATCACTGTGGACACCTCTGTGAAGAGCTTTGCTCAATGTGATCTAAACTCTCAGGGTGAGATTCTGCGCTCACAATCTGCAGCCCAGGGGTACTTGAGGGCTCAGGCAGCCTTAAGAGCTGCCCCTTATCCTCCTGACCCGGTCTGCTCTGGATGCCAAAGCAGCCCCCGCTGTAACTCAGGGCTTGTCTGCAGGGCAAAGTAACACCTGTGTAAGCAGAGTCAGGATGAGCTCTACCCTGACATCTGGTGGTGAATTATGGGAGTGTGGAAAAGAATTTCAGAAGCTGATCTTGTTTGCATAGGCAGACCCACCCTGCCTAGCATGAGCCCATGGCAGCCCAAAATGGTCACTTTGACAGCTGTGGGATCCCCAATTTCTCTGTTATTGGGGCAGGAGGAATAAGGTGTTGTTACTCTGATTATGTGAATGAAGGACTATGAAACTGTTTCACGACAGAGGGTCTCACCATCAACTAAGTAGCACCTGCTATACAAGGGACATGGGTTCCAACCCCCAGTGAGCTGAGAGGGGATGGGGAGTTGGTATAGGTGTGCTGTTAGAATTGGGAGCATGGTTTGTGTTCTCTTCCCAGTGTTGAATAGCAGAGCTTATTTTGATTCTATTAAGAGTTTAGCTAGAGATTACTGAGCTGAATTTGCTTTGGGCCAATGGTGTACCAGCATAGGGACTCCCCTACTACAAGCTAAAATGACAGGATGGTTGGACTGGTCTGTAGAACAGTGAGCAGAGTGGTTTGTGGGACAGTTGGTATGGCACATGGAACTGTGAACTGTGTGAAGTGGCTTGAGGGTCAGCTGGAGGAGCAGAGTGACTGGTGGAGTGGAGCTGTCTGTGTTGAAGGCTGCAGCAGAACTCTATGGAGAAGTGGGACAGTCAGCCTCAGACTGTGTAAAGTGCCCCTTAATACCCTGTGTGCCCCCTCCTGATTTCCACCCAGGATTGGGGGGTAAAACTCTGCAGATAAACTTTTGAACTCTGGGGTGGAAACAGAACCCCTGGATACTGAACCCTGCCCTTGTTGCTGCCAACTCAGATGGGCAGAAGGGTTCTACCAGTATAAAATAAGTTGGGCATTTAAACCACTCATGTTATACCAGTGTAATGCTCCATATGATACACTTATTCCATAATAAGAGTGAGTTTTTCTGGCTTATCTTGTGCCTTTAGCTACAGCAGCCTGTCCCTGGGTGCATATGGACAGCAGCACAGCCCAGAATCTCTGCAGAACCGTGCGCTGTGGCCCCGCACGGACACCCCCCTCTTGTTCCCAGGCCCATCTTCCCTACAACAGGGCTTGTGAGTGGGTCCTCAGAGGGCAGCCCACAGCTGTTCTCTGCACTGCCTGCACTGGAACGAATCCTCCCCTAGCTGGATCCAAGCCTTCTGGAGCCCAGTTATGCGGTTTTGGTCCTTCTACGGACCATAAAGGGGTTGAAGTGTGGGTGAAAATCTCACCCTCCATTTATTAAAATGTGGCCAGCCTTTCTGGGTTTGAAGATAGCATTGAACAAGTGACCGGGGTGTAAGCAAGCAAGCTGGGTGCACCAGCTCAGTGAGATCTGTCTGAGTCTGCAGGAAGCGCTGTTTTCTGCTCATACTTATCAAGTGGGGCTGGGATGCTGACATTAAAACCTGATCAATGACAATTTAATTGTCACCATTTGCAATTACTTCACTGTTGATCATTGTAACAGAAACATCCAACTTCTGTTCTTCTCCTTCACAGCTGGATGCAAGGACTGATACTGAGGAGGGAGGGAGGCAGTGGGGCAATGGTAGATACTAGAGCAGAAGGCAGTGGGGCAGCTACCTGTCATCAAAGATTGCTGGGGTGAGGAACAGTGAATTCAATTCCCTCCATCCAAATACAGAGTGACCACTTCTATGCTAAAACAGGAAGAGAGAGAGGAGATACATTTCCCTTTCCCTTCCCTTTCCCTTCCCTTCCCTCCCCCAATATAAAATGCCTCCTGGATATGAGAGCAAACACACGCACATAACACACAGCAGGTCACTGAGGGTGAAATCCTGCCCCTTCCCTCTTTACATGGCTGTGGAAGGGAGGATCCCAAGCTGAGAGATCCTGTTAAATACTGGACAAGTCTTACAGTCTCCAGCAGGGGTGAAAGTAACTTACAGGATTTACCAGTACTGCCAGAGTCCTGAGGGGGCGTGGCCTCATCCGGAAGGGGCATGGCCTCTCAAGATTTAAAGGCTCTAGGGCACCAGCTGTGGCTGGGATACCCAGGGCCTTTAAATCAACCAGGGGCTCCCAGCTGAAAAGGTGGCTGGGAGCCCCCTGGGGCTCTGGGGCAAACTAAAGGGCCCATGGGCTCTGGCCGCCTGGGGGAACCTGGAGCTTTGCGGGGCTGGGGCAGGGATTTAAAGGGCCCAGAGCTCCTGCCGCTGAGGGAAGCCTTAAGCCCTTTAAATCCTGGCCCCAGCCCAGCCACCAGAGCCACGGCCGGGATTCAAAGGGCTCTGGGCTGCCCACAGCCGCCAGGAGCTCTGAGCCCTTTAAATGCCAGCCCTGGCCTGGCTGCCGGAGCTGCAGCCGGGATTTAAAGGGCTCTGGGCTGCCCACAGCCGTGAAGAGCTTTGAGCCCTTTCAATCCCCTCTGTGGAAGCTGGTGCGGTCCAGCACGGCGTACTGCCTCTTGCCGGTGGACCGGACCGGACCGGACCGGCTTGCTTTCACCTCTGGTCCCCAGCAATGAGCCTGGCCCATGTGGGCTGCTAGACAGAGCTGCTCAGCCCCTTCCCCTTCACAACTCATCTGTGTCAGTGTGACACAGAGAGAGAAAAGGGCGAGAGGTTGGATTTCATTCCATCACGTGTATGGTGAAGTTCCTATTACTGTTGAATGCAGTTCCGCTGTAGTTATGAGACAGAGAAACAAAGAGCTGGACAAATGGTCACATAGATAGGTCTGTCTGTGGAGGCCTCTGCCCTCTGCATCCCTGCTGCCTGGGACTGGACTACAGCGATGGGTGGTTCAACCTGTCCCCACAGGCTGTGGCCTCTATGAGTCATAGCAGCCGACCCTGCTGCTTGAGTCCTAGACCCACTCCCATCAGATATGGCTGTTGTGGGAAGGAAGGTCCCTGTTTATCGAGTTCTCTGTCTGGTGCCCTCTGTGCCCATCCCTTGAATGGCCCCAGCTCCTGACTGTGGGGATGGGGGAGGGAAGAGAGCGATGGGAATGGGACTTTGACCTGGGCTGGATAAGGAACAGGGTCTTGCTGGCTCCATCCTAGGCCAGATCCTGATCTTGTGGGTGGTGTCTGCCCCTTGGTCCTAGGGATAACAGGGAAGAGCTCCCCCTAGGGGGAATAGTGGTAGATAGTGGGTGTCCCAGCAAAGAATGGGGTGGAGGTGCCCTTCCTAAGCTGGATGCTCAGGTCACTATCGCCACTGAGCACAGCCTGAATTAGAGCATCTTGTGCCCAGTGTGAGCAGCATCTCAGACCAGCACCACAAATCCTCAGTGTGTTTGTGTTACTACAGCATCCTAGCCACAACTCACCAGGGCAGCTAGTGTGGAGAATTCTCCGAAAGGCTCAGGGAACAAAACAGTCACAGTTAATGGTTCTGATTGTTTAGTGTTTAGAAATGAGCCCAACATAGCTCTCTCTGGGCACATACACAAAGTTTACATACAACTCAAAATTAGTTAATCCCTGTCACCTAAACATGGACTCAACCCATATAACGTATCTATTAAAGCAGGGGTGGGGACCCTTTTTTCTGTCAGAGGCCACTGACCCACAGAAAAAAATAGTTGGGGGCTGAGCGCAGAGGCTCAAGGCTTCCCCTAGGCTCTGGAGTGGTGCCAGAAATGAGGGGTTCAGAGTGCAGGATGGGGCTTGGGGTTGGGGCAGGGGGTTGAGGTGTGGGAGGAGGTGAGGGCTCTGTCTGGAAGTGTGGGCTTGGGATGGGAGGTCTTGGGTGCAGGAGAGCGCTCCAGGCTGGGGGAAAAGGTTTTGGAGTGCAGGAGGTGGCTGAGGGCTGGGCAAGGAATTGGGGTATGGGCTCCAGCTGGGGGTATGGGCTCTGGGGTGGGGCCGCGGATGGGACGGGGGTTGGGGTGCAGAAGGAGGTTTGTGGTGCAGGTTCCAGGATGTAGGAGGGGGCTCTTTATTCATTTATTTATAAATGGACACAAATCTGACATCAGGAATTATAACATTCAAAAAACAATAAGAGAACACTTCAATCTCTCTGGACACTCAATAACAGACCTCAAAGTAGCAATTCTACAACAAAAAAAACTTCAAAAACAGACTCCAACGACAAACTGCAGAACTGGAATTAATTTGCAAACTGGACATCATCAGATTAGGCCTGAATAAAGAGTGAGAGTGGATGGGTCATTACAAACCTAATTTCTCCCATGCTAATTTCCCCCTACTGTTACTCGCATCTTCTTGTCAACTGTTTGAAATGGACCACTCTTATTACCACCACAAAACTGATTTTTCCTCTCTTGGTATCCTACTGTTAATTGAATTGTCTTGTTAGATTGACACCCCTCCACACCCCGATTTGATAAGGCAACTCCCATCTTTTCATGTGCCGTGTATTTATACCTGCTCCTGTATTTTCACGCCTTGCATCTGATGAAGTGCACACAAAAGCTTATGCCCAAATAAATTTGTTAATCTCTAAGGTGCCACAAGGACTCTTCATTTTATTTTGGTTTTTTTTTAATATCTCTCTCTCTCAAAGTTCCCGCCTCTTGTTACTTAACCTTTTGCTCTGTGTTGCCTCCAGAAGCAGTAACTGGTCAGGGGAAGGAGAACAGCCAGGAGAACCAGGATCACACCCAGAGCCACCATCCAGGGATTGACTTGCAGAAAAAACAGCTCTGCAAGAGAAAGTGCCATTGACTTAGGAGCAAACAAGTCCGTAATGAAGGCAGGACACTGTGACAGTGGTGACTCTGTGACTAGTTAAAAGAATCTCACTGGGAAATATGGCTGCCTTGTGCTTTATTATTAAACTAGTGAGAGCCCAGGCTTTAGCCTGATTACTGAACATGGTTAATTAATGGGAGGGGGCATGGTGGGGGGTCGGGTGCAGCTCCATTATGCCACTCCTATCCCCCACTGACATAAATTCAGGCATTTCCTACGTTGCACTAAGTGATCCCAAAGCTGCAGCCAGTGCAGAGTAGCCCTTAGAATCAGAGAGTTGTGACCAGTGTCCTGACACCCCCAACTCTCCTCAGCCATATGAAAGAATCTGGCCCAAAATATGTTAATGCAGGATATTAATAAAAACAAAAGTTGAGCCTGGAGATTCAGAGTAATAATTCCTCCAGATTCCTCTTCCCTAGGCCTTGGAGCAATGGCTGACTAGAGGGTCCTTGCTAAGCGATTAGTGTGATGTTTTGAAACTGTGTAAAAATTACAAGCTGACACTTGAAATCCTGAGGGGATTCCTGGTCCTGCTTGCAGGCTAAGGGGCTCGGTAGGGAGCGTACATCTGGGTCCTCTGCAGTCAGTCTGCAAAAAGCTAGCCTAGAGCAGGGTGGATTTGGTTCTGCCTTAGGGAGCAGCCTGCTTTGTCTCTCTCTGTATTTGGCTTTGGCATGTTAGAGTTCTGGATTCTTAGAAATAAAGCAGTGTGACATTGCAGCCTTTCAGGAGCAGTATTTATGTTTTGTTTCTAACCCTCTGTGTGTGTTGTGAACATAACAATCAGGTAATACTGGGCATATCATAGAGTAACCAGCAGTCAAGCACTACGAGACCTCAGACAAATAGTGCTTTACAAATACAACGTGCTTACTATTATAGTGATGAAATATTCATTCGATAGTAAACACGGTTATTTGGTAGATTATAACACATAAAATCACAACCTTTTTTTTCTAAAAATTAAGGTGCTCTTAGGTAAGATTTTGTTTCTGCATATTTGGGGCCTGAACTTTTATTGCTGGTATTTTCAGATGTAATCTAAGTAGCAACGCTCAGGCCATATTCAGGGCTCTCTTGTGCTAGTCAGGAAAAGTGACCTTATTACCCAGATTTTCATAAATAATTAGCACCAAAACTCTCATTGAGAACAAAGGAGAATTCCCTCCTCCACCCCCACAGATCATTGTGATGTTCACAGCGTGTGCACACATGTGCACACACACACAAAGTGAGATACAAGCATAAACACTCCTGCTGGAAGGCTGCAGTGTATCATGACTTTATTTCTTAGAATCCAGAATCTGAATACACAAGAACCCCAGAACAGAGAGGGAGGCGTCTCCCTAAGGCAGCAGGCACAACTCACCCACCTTGCTCTACGGTGGCTCGTCTACAGGCACAGTTAGTGCGCGGCAGGCTGGGGTGTAAATCCACTGTGCACTGGCCAGCTGAACTCTACCTGGCTGTGTGCACCCTGCTGCACTGCACTAAAAGTTCCCTGGGGCACTTTGATCGGTTCTCATTTCAAAGTGGGGTAGATCAAAGCACTGCATGGAATTTCTAGTGCACGTAACAGGGTCCAGCTCAGGCGTGCACAACATGTGGCCCTTGTGGGTTCACTGTGCGGCCCGTGGGGTGAGTAGGCAAGCAGCGGGGAGGGAGACAAGCCAATGGCTGGCTGGCTGGCTGGCCGGCTGGTGGGTGGGAAGGTGAAGAGGCCAGTGGCAGGCTGGGGAATGAGGACGAGCCAGCGGCAGGGGGCAGGGCAGGGGCAGCTCTAAACATTTTGCCACCCCAAGCACGGCGGCATGCCACAGGAAGCTCTACGCCGGCCGCTGGCAGGCAGCTCCGGTGGACCTCCTGCAGGCGTGCCTGCGGGAGGTCCACCGGCGCCGCCTGCTGCCCTCCCGGCGGCCGGCATAGAGCCCCCCGCTGCATGCCGCCCCAAGCACGTGCTTGGCATGCTGGGGCCTGGAGCTGCCCCTGGGCAGGGGCAGCAGCAGAAGATAAGAGGCCAGCGGTGGGCAGGCAGGTGAGCTGGCGGCAGGGGAGGGGGGCTGAGGAGGCGAGCAAGCGGGCAGTGGCGGGGGGGGTGGGGAGCAGGCAGCGGGGGAAGAAGGGGGCTGAGGAGGCGAGTGGGCAGGCAGTGGCAGGGGGGCCGGTGAGCTGGCAGCAGGGGAGGGTGGGGGCTGAGGTGGCGCGCGAGCTGGCAGTGGCAGTGGGGCCGATGAGCTGGTGGCGGGGGAAGGGGGAGCTGAGGAGGCGAGCGGGCAGGCAGTGGCAGGGGGCCGGTGAGCCGGCGGCTAGGGGACGGGGGGGCTGAAGAGGTGAGCGGTGAGTTGGTGGCTGACCTGTTTCACTGATCTTATCTCTCATAAAAATTGGTCTTTTTTGCTGCTTTTCTCTGGGCTGAGGGCTGTCCCAATGCTGCAGAGAGGGTGTTCCCAAAGGAAGGTGCTTGCTTCTAACCCTGGAGGCCATCAGTATGTCTGCTCATCTCTAGTCTGTCCACTTGACAAGTGTGATTGTCCTTGGTCTGGCTCCCAGCCCCTCTCCAAGGGGTGCAGCTGTCTGGAAGTGCTGTCTTCCACGCTTTCCTCAGTCACACCTCATTCATTCAAGAGGGCAACTGATTACAATGTTGGGAGAAGATCTTATTCAACTTCTGGCAAAAAGACATTTTTCTTTTACCTTAATTATACTACCTTAGGGGCCCCCTATAACATATTACCAAGGTTCAATACAAAGTCATAAAGAAGTTATACAAAAATGCATAATGCAGAGATTTATCTGCAATTGCATTGATTGACTGCTGTCTGCAGTAATATAATCACCCCATGGTCTTTGAATGAGGCTTTATACTTGGGGAGGGGGTGAGTGGTGAGTCAGAGGCGAGCAGGTGGGCAAGAAGCAGGTGGGCAAAGAGGTGAACAGAGAGCCAGCAGAGGTTCTAGGGGCAGGCATGGGGGATTCTGGCAGGGGAAGGAGGAAGGTGAAAGTAGGTGAGTAGTGGGTGGGGGACTGATTAGGAGGGATGCAGCAAGCCAGCGGGGGGTTAGGGGGAGAAGAGGGGTGTGATGATGCTGCCAAGCGGGGGAGGAGGGTGTTTCCGAGGGGGCTGGACAGGTGCTGGGGTGTGTATGTGTTTCAGCGGCGCTGGGGTGGGGTTCGGTGAGGTTAGGAGGTTTTGACCCTCAGTTGTTTTCTTTGGAGTAATATGGTCCTTGCTGCTTTACGAGTTGTGCAGGCCTGGTGTAGCCCAAGCTCAGACATCTATACCACAATTTAACAGGCCCTTAGCCTGAGCCAGCTGGCCTGGATCACCAACGGAGTTTGAATTGCAGTGTAGACATAGCCAAGAGAACTGAGGTTGTTCAGGACTTTACAAGACATGCTCAGCACATTGAAGGTTCAGGCCAATAAACAGGAAACACAATGATAAATACTCTCTGCTCATGTCTGCAGCGTCTCAGTCTACCCATGTGCAGGCTGGGACGGACACTGACCTGCTAAGGAAATCTCTGACTCTCTCTCCTGGTTGAGTCGCGGGTTCCTGACACAGCAGGACACTTTCTGGTTGGACTCTTCAGTTAGAACAATGGCAATCTCTGCTCGAAACAGGCCATTGGCCTCTGGGGATATTTTTTCAGAGGTTGATGGTAAGAGCTGCCCCTGGAGATCTCTCCACTGAGCTTCAGGCTTTGGGTACCATCCGATTGATCGGCAAACAACCCGGATCCCTCCGTCCTGATGTCCTTCCACAGCGATGGCAGGAGCAGAGCCCAAACCTACAGAAGAAATAAATGAACTTGCGACAATCCTACAGTGCTCAATAATGAACCAAAAATAATGAACCAACCAGAAGTTGGCAGCAGAAACTGGACTCCTCTGAGAGCCAGGAAACACACCCACACTCACACCCACAAAATACAGACATTAGATAAAGAAATGCAGGGTTAAGGCAATGCCTTCTGCTCCAGATCACACTTTTACTGATGAGCTAAACTGAAATAAAATGATCTTAATCTGAATGATCTTACTCTGGCCGGTGGGAGGAGCGACCCAGTGGGGGTGGCAAGCAGGAGCAGCGAGCAGGCAGCCACTGGGAGCAGCAAGCAGGCGGCCAGCAGGAGTAGTGCACAGGTGGGAGCAAGGAGTAGTTGGCCGACAGGAGCAGTGGGCAGGCAGTCGGCAGGGGCGGGCCAATGAGAGCAGTGAGCAGGCGGCCGGTGGGACCAGCAGGCTGGTGGCCGGTGGGGATGGCTGGTAGGAACAGCAGCCAGGTGGCCTGGTGGGTGCATTTCCCCCACCACCACTCCGCCCATGGCAGGAGCAGAATGCACACAGATGTACCTATGAACTCTAGAGGGATATGGCTACACTTGACATTCGAAAGCGCTGCTGTGGCAGTGCTTTGAAGTGTGAGTGTGGTCGGAGCGCCAGCGCTGGGAGAGAGCTCTCCCAGCGCTGCATGTAAACCACATCCCTTACGGGTGTAGCTTGCAGCGCTGGGAGCCGCGCTCCCAGCGCTGCTGCCCTGATTACACTGAGGCTTTACAGCGCTGTATCTTGCTGTACAAGGGGGGTGTTTTTTCACACTCCTGAGCGCAAAAGTTGCAGCGCTGTAAAGTGCCAGTGTAGCCATGCCCCGTCGGTCGGTGCTGACCAGGCACAACAACTGTGAATGGTGTGTTAAACGAGGGGCACACTACAAGAACTTGGTGTTGGACTCAAGAACCTGAAGCAAAAGACGCTGCCCAGCATACCCTGCGGAGAGTGTCTTGCTCATGCTTTTGTGTTCTTGAATATCACGTGTGCTGTTTTCTCAGATTCGTGCTAGGTTACTTTTATTAAAGAAACTATTTCTATCTCAGACTCTGCTTGCGAGAGGGGAAGAATTGCCTCTTAGAAGCGCCCAGAGGGTAGAGTGAAATTTTCCCACATTACTGGGTGGGGGCTCAAGCCGGTTTTGTTTATATTTTCAAAAAGGAACCCCCTAGATATTGGACCCAGCGCTTCTTGCTGCCCACTCCAACTGGTAAAAGGGCTACATTATTATAATGCTTTTTGATTGTCAGTGTAACTTTTGTCAACAAAAGTTGGCAGTGTAGACAAGGCCTATTTCAAGATGGGTGGATTTTTTGTTCATTGTTTTGATTCTGGTTGGTTTGTTGTTGTTTTTTTTGAGCTGTAATCTGTATCCAGGAGATCATTCGGAACATGCTGAAACTATATTTGAAAAGAAAATAAATTACACCTGCAAACACTCACTGGGAGGGGTGATGGGGATGGAAGAGGAGATGGGAACAGGGGTTGGGTCTGCAGCAAGGCATGTGGGTATTATGGTGAGAGGGATAAATTGGAATGGGTGGAAGGGGAGGAAAAAAGGTTTGGAGCCTCCTCAGGTAAGGGAAAGGAGTGGGATTGGAGGGATTGATATTGTGAGGGTTGACAGTAAAAGTTGTGGGTTTAGGGGCAGGGAGTCCTGTCAGTCCCAAATTCTCCCCTTTCCTGATCTGGGGGAGCCCTACTCTTTGGCAGGGCTCTGAATTCCTTTTTCTTCCCACTGTATGTCCTGGGATCTGGGAGACCCTGTCACTCTTGGGGTGTCTAACCCCCTCATGTAATCTGTGATCATGGGGGAGTGGGGCGGGGGCTGAATGTGGTGAAAAGGTAAACGCCTGAAACACAGGAAATGAACAATTAAAATACACATCACCCCTGTGTGGGGTTGCCAGAGTGTTTGGGGGAGGAGGAATTGGACTGGGTGGGCCTGCAACATGGTTGGGGTCCTGGGGAAGTCTGGCTGGACCAGAGCTGGGGTGCGAAGCTCGGCATGGTAGTTTGGGTGAGCAGCCCAGCTCAGTGTGCAGCTCAGGCTACGAAACTGAGGTAGTGTTTGGCCCACCAGTAAGCTGCTGCCTGTGATGTGTGCACCCAGAAACACAGGGCAGAGGGGAGATACATAGTTGTGGGGGATGGTGAGAAGGAGACAGACACACAAGTCTTCTCTCACATGCTTAAAGTAGCCGCTGCGTAATAAATCTGTCCAGGTGCTGGGGCAGGGACCTGGGATGAGATTTCTCTCCTCACCAGCCCTGTTACCAGCTACACACTGCAAACATAGCAAAGCACGACTGTTATCCCCACTGCACTATCACAGAAGGCACAGGTAGAAGGGACAATGGGCAACCACGGAGCAACTAAGTGGCCTAACAGAGAGTTCCCAGGACTGGGACTATTCCTCGCTCTGCCACTGAGCTGCTGGATGACCTTGGGCAACTCACATCTCTCCTCTGTGCCTCAGTTTCCCATCTGTAAAATGGGGATAATGATGTAAAGTTCTTTCAGGTCTACTAATGGAAAAGCACTATACTACACTTCTGGTTATTACTTGGGCACAGTCATGTAGCAACTGCAAACCTAGGTGAGAACTATAACCACATAAATGGCCACTAGCTCCTACAACAAACATTTCCCTTTCTGTTGAAAAAACACAAAACAAAACAAAATACAACACAACACAATTAGAAAATTCACTGACAAAACCTTGGCTAGCACAGAGTTCAGGCTGCCTGATGATATTATCTCCTGCCCTTCCATAGCACAGTGACAGCTCTGAGACCCTGTTCCCACTACTCTCTCCACTGGTCAGTACAGCTACACTGAACACAGGGAATGCATCTGCACTGCAGGCAGATACATGCTGCCATTCAAATCAGTGGAACACAGCACAAACAATGGCACCTTCCTGTAATCCTTCCTCATGTCCATTCACTGACAAAAAGCTTAGGGTAGGTCTATACTATCGCAGTAAGTCGACCTCAGGTACGCAACTCCAGCTACAAGAATAATATTTATTATTATTCAGTCTCCCATTGACTTACCTTACTCTTCTCATCGGGGGGTAGAGTACATGGGTTGACTGGAGAGTGATCTGCGGTCGACTTTGGCGAGTCTTCGCTAGACCTGCTAAATCGACTGCCGATGCATCGATCTCCACTCTGCCAATCCTGGCTGTAGTGTAGATGTAGTCTTAGTTACCTCCAGGCAACTTTTACTCTGTACTATCTCATGCACTTCCAGAACGCTGAGTTCAGCAATACTCAGACCTCTAAAACGAGGAAATCCATCGGGAAGGTAAACACCCAAACAACCTTAACTCTGCCCCTTTGGAGCTGATAATAACCACTGGGAATTGGTTGCATGCACTAAAGGTGCATGCACTGTGCTCGGTGTAGCTGTAATAACCAATGGAGGGATTATTTGGAGCTTATTGGCAGAGCTGTCACAGTGACATCAGGAGAGGTGCAGGTGTACCTTCAGGGATCAGTCATGACTCATCTCAGAACTGGGTGGTGCAGGCTCTGTCAGTAGCAGGGCACAGACTCCTTACCGTGGGGATTGTCAGCAGCCTGGTGTCGGATATGCCAGTGGTCACCAAGGCTTGGTGAGGGGTAAGTGAAGGCAACGTCCCAGAAGAAATCCACACCCACAGGGCAAGGGTGACGAGGCAATAACATTTTGTAAGTTGGGGGTGGTTTGTGTGGAGTAGGTTCAGTGTTTGAATGTAGACCCAGGTGTTCACTACACCTGGCCTAAACTCATATCCTTGTTACAGAACTAGCTGCACCTGCATTCCCTTGCTGGTCTCTCTGACAGCAACTTCAGGGGTTAGGCCTCCTGTCTCTACCTGTCCTGGGGGCAGGGAATTCCTCAGTTCTCCCACTCTTAGACCAGGCTCTGGACTACAGGGTCTTCGTGTATCAACCACTGTTACCCTGAAGGGGCCAGATACAAACCGAGATCAATCCCAGCTGATGGCATCAGTTTGGGGAGAATCAGCCATTGTTTCCCCCTGTGTGCACAATATAATTGTAATAACCACATGTTAATGTCACTTGACTGTTTAAGGGTGTCAATGTGTCTCATTAACCCCTTGCTCCAGTGCCCTCAAATTTGGGCCACTAGCCCCACCCCAGAGATCAATGAGTCACAGCAATTTTCAAGACAATCTGAGTATAGGTTTTAGAGAATTTATAAAAAACGGATATTAAACAGCAAACTAGAATCAACCTTATCCAGAGCAGAGCTGCTGACCCACTATAATGAAAAAAATTGTGTAATCTCACAATGAACCTTCTGACTCCACTTATTATCCTGTTGAAGACTGTTAAACATCAGAACAAGTTACTGACCTGCCACCTGCAGTTCTAATAAAGCTTCTTCATAAGACACACTGGATTTAAAAAAACACTTATACTGTCCATCATCGGAGGGCTGGATATTGCGTATTCTCAGGGAAACACTCCCATTGGTGATGTCGTCTTTCAAGAGCTCAGTTCTTCCTAGATATTCCGGCATCTGCTGTCCATACTGATCCCGCCCACCACGGTAGAGGTGCACGATTGCAGAGAACTGGGATCAGAACCATCTCAGCTCCATGCTTTCAGCGCTCATCCTGGGGGAGAGGTGGCAGGGCAGGACAGGCCTCCCCACCTAGGGAGGCAGCGATTGGATGGTCAGGTCCAGTCACTGTGAATTGTGCTGTGAAATGTACAATGAAAAAAGGAAATTAAATTGGCGAGGGGCTGGGGATTTGGCATTAATTCAGCAGTAAGACACACAGTAAAGAGATGCCCTGCTTTAGAAGTGAAAGACCATTTAAAGACAAAAGCTTGATGGAGCATAAACTAATAAAAGGTCTGAACACATTACACTTATCCCAAAAAATTCTCATCTGACACATGGGACTCTCTGGTAGGTTCCAAAGTCTTTCAAACCTTTCTGTAACGGTTTGTCCTCTTGGTTAATAGGTCCTGTCACTTTGCAGCCGAAGATCTCGGGCCTCTGGTCAGTTCAAATCCAGCTTTTATACCAAACATCTTTGTTTTCTTGAGCTTCTGCGACCTGGTCTAAGCCAGTTTATGTAACTCTCTCGAGGGCTGGTACTCCTCTGGAGCTGTTACCTGTCCCTCAAGTAATTACCCCCCATGGTTTGGCAAATTCTGAAGGAGATGGGGTAACCCTCCCCCAGTGGCATAGATTACAATCCGAGCCCACAAAGATACATATAACATGTATAGACACCATTGGTAAAGGGGGTACACAAATAAATAGGACACAAAGTGAATTTGATAGTCCCCAAAATGCCGCATGGCTGCAGTATCTGTCACACAGAGTTCACATGTGAGTGTTATACACTGTCCCTATTATCTCTGAATAAAGCTCTAACTTCTCACGGACACCCTGGGGCCTGGTTCTCTGATACACCTTTTCATGCTGCTCCAGCCCAGGGGCCTCCTCATCTGCAGTAGGGTGGTGTAAAGACTGACAAGGTGTAAAGATATGAAAACAGATCGTCACTATGCAGGCAATGGCTTTAACGGTAAAGTCAGGGGTCAGATAGTGGAGAGGGAGAAGGAGGCAGATAGAAAAGTGCAAGAAACAGAGAAGCAGGTCACTGTGGAACTGCACAGGACATGGGGGTCCTGGTGCAGAGACTCAGCATCAGGAAAGACAGAGAGAGCTGGTTAAATTAACAGGATGGAAACCACAGCAGGAGGGAACCAAAAAGCCCAAGTAGCTGTGGAGCCAGCCCCAGGGGTGGGTGGGACAATGTAAGTGGCTCACTTAAGGCACAGAAGGAAGAAGCCAGCAAATAACCTCACCTCCTCACTGTGAGATGAGGTCTAGTTCTGAGCCCCAGTCAGATGTGCCTAGTGCAGCATGAATGACTTCTGGGTTGTTACGTCTAAACCGGAGAGTCTAGGATTCAGGACTCCTTTGTGGCTGAAGAGTCTGATTTGTGACGTATACGATCTGTCAGTGCAGTGTATAGGAATTGGGTAGTGTCCTTTTAAATAGTTTGCAAGCCCTGTAGTGGCGCTCACTGTGTTTTAGAAGCTGTTCTGTGTTTTAGAAGCTGCCAGGAATCATCCAGACCAGAACAGTAGGATGGATATATTGTCTAGGCCTGACATGATAGTGTATGATAGCAGCCATGTTCCTGGGGACCCAGGTGTAGCCTGTGGTTTCGCCACGTTGCTGGTTGTGGGCAGGTTGAAAGACCTGGTTTACAAGACAAGGCAGTGATGTGAGGTGGATGGTGATGACCAGCAATAGCAACAGCAGCAAACCCAGCGAGGAGGCCGGAGCTCCTACCTGACACCAGCCTGTGAACCTGTAGAGCGAGGCAGAGAACGACGTAGCCAGGCAGAGCAGAGCTCATTGTGGAGCCAGGGTTGAACGAGGGAACCTTCCCTGTTATTGTAGCTTGTTCTAGGGAACAGGAGAAATAACAAACCAGACAGCAAGTGAGTGGGATGCAGTGATAGTGCCAGGTTCTCTGACTTTCATAGACCTGGTCCATGGACCAGTTATGTTTACATTAGCCCACTTCCCAATATTCATAGACTAAGGTCAGAGGGGACCATTAGATCATCTAGTCTATATGTGCCACAGGCCAAAGGCTCTCACCCATTTACCCCTGTACTGAGCCCAAACTTGTGTTTGACTGAAGTATCTTCCAGAAAGTCACCAAGTCTTTGTCTGAAGACAGCAAGAGATGGACAATTCACCAGTTCCCTTGGTAGTTTGTTCCAGTGATTAATCACCCTCACGGTTACAATTCTGTACCTTATTTCTAATTAGAATTTGTCCAGTTATAACTTCCAGCCATTGGTTCTTGTTATGCCTTTCTCCACTGTATTAAAGAGCCCTTTAGTACCCTGTGTTTTCTCCATGAAGGTGTGACAGGTGGGGAATTTTACTGAAATATTTTTATGAACAATCGGTAGGACTTTGTACTGATCCCCTTGGCATCGCTGCTGCTTTGGGGGAAAGAACTGCTTCTCTCGCTGGGACGTGGCCGAACAGGCTAAGTGTCTGAGATGTAGAACCACTAGGACTGTCTGGGCTGGAATCAACCCATATCAATGGAGGACCTTGAAAAGACAATGGGAATCCTCAATGAATGAGCATCAACTCCTACACCAAGTTTCTTCCCCCCCACCTCTCTACAAGGAAGAGGAGCCATAGCCCAGAGCTGGAGCACAAAGGGAGAAGGTGTCAGGTGCCTGTGTTAAAGGACTGGGCTGACAGGGACACAGGAACTCACTTGGGACTGAGCGACAAAAAAGGGACAGGGAGAGAGCACAAGTCAATCTGGATCCTCCAGCAGCACCGCTCGGCCGATCTACAGCTCTGACCCCCTCTCAAACTTTGCTTCTTTGTGCTGACCTAAGGATTTTCAGACTCTGTAGGCCAGGGGACTAACACATTGTTAGTTGGCATGGAAAAGGCTGCCTGGTGTCTCTACAGATACTCACTGAGAGCACTGAGCCCTGAAGGGGTAGAACAAGTCTCCTGCAGGAGTCTAGCTTAGCTGGACTTGCTGCAGGGAGCCATGGAGAAAGCCAGTGATAGCTAGTGTTCAAGGCCCAGTTTCTGAGTCATTGAAGCCATGGACTTGCCTCTGTGGAATTGTATGGGTCGTGGGGTCCAGCACAATCAAGGGGTCACTCTCAAGGGCCTGGCTGAAGGCCAGGGCACAGACCAGGCCTTGTGAATCCATGACAGAAAGTCACCTCTCACTCTTCTCTTTGCTAAACTGAACAGATCGATCTCCTTCCGTCTCCTACTGTGAGGTGTTTGCTCTAGCCTCCAAATCATCTTTGTGACTCTCTTCTGCAGTGTCTGTGATAGTTTGGGGTACACCCCAAACTAGTGAGAGATTGCTCCACTGCCCCCCTGCCCTCCTGAGTGTGGCTGCTCAGAGCCCCCGGAAACCTGCCTACATCACACAGGCCCCTGCCTGCGAGCAGTTCAGAGCTGAGCTCTCTTGAAAACATGGCCCTAGGCCTCCATAGCCGCCAGCGCCTGCAAGAGGCTGTGTTGATGTGAAGGACAGTGGGGGGCTTCCCACAAGGGCTAACTTCACTGGGGATCACACCACATAGCACCGATGGAAGCTCTGGCTGGTTCTGTACTGTGACAAGGTGAAGTGGCTGTAACCTACCTCAGGCCAGGACAGCAGCCCAAAGAGCAGCTGCACTGGGGAGGAAGTAGGTGAGAACAGGGCTGGCAGGTGAGTCACTCACTGAGCACCTGCATTCGGTGGCAGCCACTGATAGCCTGCCAGTGAGACATAAATCTCCCCACTCCCTGCCAGAAACCTCCTGAGAGCAACAGCCGCCTCCCCTGCCCTCCCTTGGGGTGAGTGTCTCCCCCACCCCCCCGCATCCTCAGAATTCAAAGGGCCTCGAGGGCACAGACAGGTGCAATTTACACTCAGAGGGTGAGATTTTCACAACCACAGGGGAGTTAGGATCAATGGGGCTTGTGCTCCTGAATCCCTTAGGAGCTTTAGAAAATCTCCCCCTCCCTGCATCAGTTGCACCCAGTCTGGCCCTAGGTGTTTCCTTTCCATCTTTCACCCTCTCACTCTGGAGTGTCCCCTTAGTGAGCTGATGATGAAAACACCTGCACACTCCCAACAGTGCCCCCAGGAAAATTACAACTGGTGATCGATTCCTACAGCTGTCAGTAAACACAGCAGAACAGCAAACAAACAGGAACCTGGCAGTGGAGAAGTGACTGGGCAGGTGTCTGAATCTGTGTGAGCATTTCTACAGCCACAGCTGAGTTCCCTGTGGGAAAGTGACACTTTATTCCCCAAATCCCAGGAGAGAGGCCCTTTGATAGCAGCAGCTCCTCTGATTAATCAGTGCCAGGAGCCAGGAAATACCAAGGGAGCAATTCAGCTGGGGTTGCAGTGAGTGACCCCCCCTACCAGCAGAGTCCTGTGGAGTCGTTTCTGAGCTGTTCCAATCTCCCAGCTTCGCTAGCCCCCAGAGCCGGGGGGCAGAGACAGGCGGCGGTGGCCTTGGACTTCCTGTCCCGCCCCTTGACTTCCGGGGGGCGGGGACAGGCGGCGAGGGCTCCGCCCGCAGCCGCGCCCTGTCTGGCCTGTTCTCCTTAGGAGCGTGGGGCCCCCTCGCTACAAACTGGCACATGAAATTGCAAGCCCATTAGCAAGAATTTTTAATGAATCGGTGAACTCAGGGGTTGTACCGTACGACTGAAGAATTGCTAACATAGTTCATATTTTAAAGAAAGGGAAAAAAAGTGATCTGAGTAACTATAGGCCTGTTAGTTTGACATCTGTAGTATGTAAGGTCTTGGAAGAAATTTTGACGGAGAAAGTAGTTAAGGACATTGAGGTCAATGGTAATTGGGACAAAATAAAACATGGTTTTACGAAAGGTAGATCATGCCAAACCAATCTGATCTCCTTCTTTGACAAGGTGACAGATTATTTAGAAAAAGGAAATGCAGTAGATCTAATTTACCTCAATTTCAGGAAGGCATTTGACACGGTTCCACATGGGGAATTATTAGTTAAATTGGAAAAGATGGGGATCAATATGAAAATTGAAAGGTGGATAAGGAACTGGTAAAGGGGAGACTACAACGGGCCGTACTGAAAGGTGAACTGTCAGGCTGGAAGGAGGTTACTAGTGGAGTTCCTCAGGGATCAGTTTTGGGGCCAATCTTATTTAACCTTTTTATTACTGACCTTGGCACAAAAAGCAGGAATGTGCTAATAAAGTTTGCGGATGACACAAAGCTGGGAGGTATTGCTAACACAGAGAAGGACCAGGTTATCATACAGGAAGATCTGGATGACCTAGTAAACTGGAGTAATAGTAACAGGATTAAATTTAACAGTGAAAAGTGCAAGGTCATGCATATAGGGATTAATAATAAGAATTTTAGTTATAAATTGGGGACACATCAGTTGGAAGCAACAGAGGAGGAGAAGGACCTTGGAGTATTGGTTGATCACAGGATGACTATGAGCCGCCAATATGATATGGCCATTAAAAAAGCTAATGCAGTTTTAGGATGCATCAGACGAGGCATTTCCAGCAAAAATAAGGAGGTGTTAGTACCGTTATATAAGACACTGGTGAGACTCATAGACTTATAGACTCATAGGTCAGAAGGGACCAATCTGATCATCTAGTCTGACCTCCTGCAGAAGGCAGGCCACAGAACCCCACCCATCCAATTTTATAACACCCCCTAACCCAGGACAGAGTTATTGAAATCCTCAAAATTGGTTTGAAGACCTCAAGCTGCAGAGAAACCACCAGCAAGCGACCCGTGCCCCACGCTGCAGGGGAAGGCGAAAAACCTCCAGGGCCCCTGCCAATCCGCCCTGGAGGAAAATTCCTTCCCGACCCCAAATATGGCGATCAGCTAAACCCTGAACATGTGGGCAAGAGTCACCAGCCAGCACCCAAGAAGAAATTCTCTGCAGTAACTCAGTTCCCATCCCATCCAACATCTCCCCGCAGACCATTGAGCAGACCTATCTGGTGGTAATCCGAGATCAATTGCCCAAATCAACAATCCTATCATAACATCCCCTCCATATACTTATCAAGCTTTGTCTTAAAGCCAGGAAAGTCTTTTGCCCCCACTACTTCCCTCGGAAGGCTGTTCCAGAACTTCACTCCCCTAATGGTTAGAAACCTTCGTCTAATTTCAAGTCTAAACTTCCTAATATCCAGTTTATACCCATTCGTCCTCGTGCCTACATTAGTACTAAACTTAAATAATTCCTCTCCCTCCCTAACGTTAACCCCCCTGATATATTTGTATAGAGCAAGCATATCCCCCCGCAGCCTTCTTTTGGCCAGGCTAAACAAGCCAAGCTCTTTGAGTCTCCTTTCATAAGGCAGTTTTTCCATTCCTCGGATCATCCTTGTAGCCCGTCTCTGAACCTGTTCCACTTTGAATTCATCCTTCTTGAACATGGGACACCAGAACTGCACACAGTATTCCAGATGGGGTCTCACCAACACCTTGTATAACGGTACTAACACTTCCTTATCCTTGCAGGAATACTGTGTGCAGTTCTGGTCTTCCATGTTTAAGAAGGATGAATTCAAACTGGAACAGGTTCAGAGACAGGCTACTAGGATGATCCGAGGAACAGAAAACCTGTCTTATGAAAGGAGACTCAAAGAGCTTGGCTTGTTTAGCCTAACCAAAAGAAGGTTGAGGGGGAATATGCTTGCTCTTTATAAATATATCAGAGGGATTAATATTAGGAATTAGGAGAGGAATTATTTAAGCTTAGTACCAATGTGGACGCAAGAACAAATGGTTATAAACTGGCCACTAGGAAGTTTAGACTTGAAATTAGACGAAGGTTTCTAACCATTAGAGGGGTGAAGTTCTGGAACAGCCTTCCAAGGGAAGTCGTGGGGGCAAACGACATATCTGGCTTTAAGATTAAGTGTCATAAACAGATAGTTAAGGGTCAATAGAACAGGAGTACTTCATGTCTCTTTTGACTGTAAAGGGTTAACAAGTTCAGTGAGCCTGGCTGTCACCTGACCAGAGGACCAATCAGGGGACAGGATACTTTAAAATCTTCAGGGAGGGAAGTTTTTGTGCATGCTGTTAGTTTTTGGTTGTTGTTTTCTCTGGGTTCTGAGAGTGACCAGACATGCAACCAGGTTTCTCTCCAATCTCTCTGATACAGTCTCTTATATGTCCAGAATAGTAAGTACTAAGTAGATAAGGCGAGTTAGGCTTATGTTTGTTTTCTTTATTTGCAAATGTATATTTGGCTGGAAGGAGTTCAATTTTGTATTTTGCTGAAAGGATTTTAATTTGTACTTGTATATTTAGCCTGGGAGGGTATTCCCAGTGTCTATAGCTGAAAGACCCTGTAACATATTCCATCTTAAATTTACAAAGATAATTTTAACTGTTTTTCTTTCTTTAATTAAAAGCTTTTCTTGTTCAAGAATCTGATTGTTTTTTTTATTCTGGTGAGACCCCAGGGGACTGGGTCTGGATCCACCAGGGAATTGGTGGGGAGAAAGTTTATCTCTGTGTTAGGATTACTTTCTCTCTCAGGGACAGTCTGGGAGGGGGAGAGAGAAGGAGGGGGGAAGGTGAATTTTCCTCTCTGTTTTAAGATTCAAGAAGTTTGAATCACAGTGATCTTCCAGGGTAACCCAGGGAGGGGAAGTCTGGGAGAGGCAACTGTAGTAAGTGAAGGCCCAGTATGAGGCCTGAGGCCTGAACTAAAGTAATGGCCAAGACTTTGCTAACATAAAGCAAAGTGAAGCTGTGAGCCAGAGGCAGGCCCTGCTCACAGAAGCTGGCAAGGAAAGGGCTGGTGCTGCAAGAAGATACGTACCTAAAAGGTACTGAACACTAGAGATCAGAACATTCACATACTTGCACATTCCACACAGATAACAAGGAACAGACTGACCCATCCCAATGACAGGCGCAAAAGGGTAATATGATGGATAGAGTTGTTTTGATCGAGCCAACATGTACAAGGTGAGAGGCGGCACCTTACTACGTAGAGGGGTTGTACCTTGCTGCGTAGAGGGGCTGCACCTCAATACGTCAGGAGTGATGTGTAACTTGTTTGTACCTGTGTATAAAAATGTATCCCTGGGGCGATGTCTTTGTCTGGCCGAGGGGGCAGTGGAAAGTCCCGCCACTGACTGAGCCGAGTCCATTGCCAAGAGGCACTTTCTCGTAGTATGCCCTGTAGAGTAACAATCTGGAGGGAACTGCAATTGTGCCCGAGCGCAATAAACCTGGCCGACGTGCCTTCGTACCTTACTAGACTCTGTGGTCATTGGGGGTTCTCTTCAGGTCTGCTGTGTCAGCTATCTGCGCAGAGCTGGGGCAGCACAAGAGGGAACACATGCACACAGCCGAGTAATACCAACAGAGAGAGAGCAGAGCACCACACCGGTAGCATCTGACAACACACCTCTGACAACAGCAATGGTGAGGGAAAGGATTTATTTTCCTTGTGTTAAGATCCAGAGGGACTGGGTCTTGGGGGTCCCCGGGCAAGGTTTTGGGGGGACCGGAGTGTACCAGGCCCTGGAATTCCTGGCTGGTGGCAGCGCTACAAGTACTAAGCTGGTAATTGAGCTTAGAGGAATTTATGCTGGTACTCCCATCTTTTGGACATTAAGGTTCAGAGTGGGGGTTTATACCATGACACTAAGCTTGATAAGTTTATGGAAGGGATGGTATGATGGGATAGCCTAATTTTGGCAATTAATTTTGGCAATTGATCTTTGATTATCAGCAGGTAAGTATGCCCAGTGGTCTGTGATGGGATGTTAGATGGGATGGGATCTGAGTTACTGCAGAGAATTCTTTCCTGAGTGCTGGCTGGTGAGTCTTGTCCACATGCTCAGGGTTTAGCTGATCACCATATTTGGTGTCGGGAAGGAATTTTCCTCCGGGGCATATTGGCAGAGGCCCTGGAGGTTTTTCGCCTTCTTCTGCAGCATGGGGCATGGGTCACTTGCTGGAGGATTCTCTGCAGCTTGAGGTCTTCAAACCACAATTTGAAGACTTCAATAACTCAGACATAGGTTAGGGGTTTGTTATATACGTGGATGGGTAGAATTCTGTGACCTGCTTTGGGCAGGAGGTCAGACTAGATGATCATAATGGTCCCTTCTGACCTTAAAGTCTGAGAGTCTATGAGTCCCTGTAATTACCTCAGTCCTGTGTAAACAATGGGACCACAGTCTGCTTCAGCAGATGCTAGACTCAGTGGCCAGGTTAATTCTAGTGCCCTGGAATATTCCTCAATCCCAGCCCCACCGTACAAACACATACAGGACTCGTGGCTGAAAATGCTCAATAACTCATGCAAAATTAACCCATGACTATTTGAGGGACAAGGTTTGCTGCTATACTCTCCAGGTGGCCCAGCCCCACCCTTTGGGCCTCAGCTCCTGCAATGTTGTTCAGACAGCCTGGCTCAGACACTCCTCTCCTGGGCCCCAGCTGCTCTGCTCTTCTCCAAGACACAGGTCCCAGCAAGCCAGGGAAACAAAAACGCAAGATGGTGCCTGGCTGCATGCAACAAACCTGCTGAATTCTCTGGGATCTTGGAAAAATGCTAAATTCCATCACCGGGGAATGTTGTGATGATCGGGGTAAAAATGTCCCTGGATGGTGAGCTGAGCTGTTAGAAGTGAGCAAACATTAATAAAATATCACAAAAGCCCATAACAATACATGCTGATAGGAAGAGCTGCAAACAGAGCTGGAGCTACCCCATTGGGTGCCCGAAGCAGGAATAGTGTGTGTGTGGGGGGGGGGGTGGCCCTGCCCCACCCCTTAGAATTCTAACTGCATTATTTCCACAAATCATGGACCCTGATTTGCTCAGGACCCTAAGCTACTGCTTAGTCAGCTTATGCCTAATGCTGGCTCTGGTGGGAGACAGGCCGACTGAATCAATCCCAGCAGACAGGCTCCTGGTTTAACTCCAGGACTGTGTTAAGATCATGCCTGGTAAACATGAGAAGTGTGGGATGGGAAATGAATGGACCACAATGGGTGTGTCTGAAATTAGGCCAAGCTGGTGAACATAATACTGAGAGGATGGGCTATTCCACCCTCCGCTCCCCCTTGGGGTCCTCTAAAAGAGAATTTGGGGGGAAATTAGCTGCTGGCTGACCGGGAGCCGGGTGAGCCGGAAAGAGAGAGCTTCACCATCATGGCTGCCACCCCACCATCTCGTGGGACCTCAGAATCCACCATTACATGGTTGGGCCTTCATAGTCCTGATCCAGATGGATGCGCTGATCAGACAGAGCCAGGGAGGGACCCAGGTGGCATCACCACCTCCACCGACTCTGACTACATCCCAGACACCACCTGAGATAAGAGACTTTATCACATACACATACCCCGTATGTCCTTTTCCTTCCCTACCTACCTTTCTCTGTCCTATCCCGCTCTTTTTGCCTTCTGTATATTTTGCAACACAGCTTTAAGCCTGTGGCCGGAAAGATGTAGCTACAAGCAATGCCCTAAGCAGCCCGATGCTGGTAAAAGTTTGCTCTGTCCTCAGAGTGGCTGATCAGATCGTGCTGTGATTCTCCAGCAGCGAGGCTACAAGTCAAAGTCAGAGGGCTTGGCTACACTGAAGAGATGCAGCACTGGTGGTGGGTTTACAGTGCAACTTACTCACCGGCCACACTTGCAAGGCACATACAGTGCTGCATCTCCCTGGCTGCAGGGCTGGCTGTACTCCTGTTCTGCCTGGGGTATAACGATTGCAGTGCTGGTGATGCAGCGCCGCTCCGCCAGTGTGGCCACCAAAAGCGCTGTAATTGGCCTCCAGAGTATTCGGAGGTATCCCAGAATGCCTGTTCAGCCACTCTGCTCATCAGTTCACACTCTACTTCCCTGGCCTCAGATGACCCGCCCTTTAAATGCCCCAGGAATTTTTAAAATCCCCTTCCTGTTTGCTCAGCTAGGTGTGGAGTGCAATCAGAATCTTTCTCAGTGACCGTGCCTTCATGCACCAAACGAGCCCCAGCATGGAGCAATGGCGAGTTGCTGGATCTCATCAGTGTTTGGGGTGAGGAAGCTGTACAGTCACAGCTGCGCTCCAGCCGTAGGAATTACGATACCTATGGGCAGATCTCGTACTAAGTAGATCTCAAGGGCCATGCTGGAAAGGGGCCATGACCGGGACGCGGTGCAGTGCAGGGTTAAAGTGAAGGAGCTGTGGAGTGCCTATTGCAAAGCCCGTGAGGGAAACCGCCCTCAGGTGCTGCCCTGACCTGCCATTTTTACAAGGAGCTGGAAGCAATACTAGGGGGTGACCCCACTGCCAATCCGATGACCACGATGGACACTTCAGAGCGGGGGGAGGGAGAGTGGAGGGGAGGGGGAGGGGGAGAGGAAACCGAGAGTCCCAGGAGGCATGCAGCCAGGAGCTCTTCTCAAGCCAGGAGGAAGGTAGCTAGTCGCAGGAGCCGGTACTTGGTGAAGGACAAGCAGAGGAGTGGGTTCCTGGTAAGCGGCTTTTATTTTCAGGATGGAAATGTTTCGGAAGAGGAGCGGGGGGGGGTTAAGGCTGCATGCATGCATGCCTGGAAGTGGAATAGCCCATTGATGTGGTCTATCATGTTGCGGTAATTGGCCTCGGTAATCTCTTCACAAGTTTCAGCCAGAGCGTGGGCAATGCGCTTGCGCAAGTTTATAGGGAGAGCCACTGTGGTCCTTGTCCCCGTCAGACTAACGCGTCCGCGTCACTGTGCCATGAGGGGTGGGGGGACCATTGCTGTACACAGGCAAGCTGCATAGGGGCCAGAGCGGAATCCGTATTGCTGTAGAAGACCCTCCCGCTCTTCCCAGGTGACCCACAGCAGCGAGATATCTTCCAGGATTAACTCCTGTGGAAAATGTTGGGAAACTGTTCAGTGTAGATGCCCCCTGCAGCAGTTTGCTTTCCCCAACGCACATAAACCCCTGCACATCTCTGAAGCAATCAGTCCCCCTTACTCACCATTTCCTGGCTCATGTGGGTTATGTGTGCTCTGTTTGGTATGGGAAAAGTATGCTAAAGTGAAGAATGTAAACTCCTTCACTGTGTGGGAATAACTATCTGGGTGAGATTATAAACAATGCTGCCTCTGTTAACTGTTGCCATTTTTGCCTTTCGAAAAGTGTCCTTGACTACTCGACTGCCCGTATCATCGACTGCTCAGAGGCTACAAAACCTCAGGAAGAAGCCGCGAAAAAGCAGAGAAGACATGCTGAAAGCAGTTATGGATCACTCTGCCAGAGAGAGTAAAAAACTGCAGGACTGGAGGGAAAGGGAAAGCAGGCTCCGCCAGAGAAATGCAGTGGCTAAGAAGAAAAGCACAAAGCAGCTGATAAGCATCCTGGTGTGCCAAGCAGACTCTATCCAGTCACTCGTAGCCATGAAGGCAGAGCACTACCATGCCGCGCCCCCCCCCCAAGCTCTTTCCCTTGTGCCCCAATGTCAGCTCCAACCCCCCTTCCCCCGCATCCAGGTTCTTACCACCACCAACTGCCCCCAACACCTGTAGGTTCACCAACGAGCCCTGAGAACTACGACCCTTACCCTCTGCACTCAACCCCCATCACCATGCAGTATAGGCATCCTGAAGTGCAGCAGTCATTGCACAGCACTCCAGACAGGACATATTCAAAACTGTGACTGTACAGTTCACCACCCCACCACCCCACCCTTTTAGGTTCCCAAAGTGTTGTGTGTCTGTCAAGAAAGTTATTTTCTTTTCAATAAATGAATTTTTGGCTTTGAAACAGTCTTTATTATTGCAGAAAGTGAAAGATACCTTAGCCCAGGAAAGAAACAGGCACTGCAAATCATTTTAGGAAAAACAGTTCCTACTAACATTGTAACCACTGCATTTTACTCCCGTGCAAGGCACCAAACATTACTGTTGGTTTTCAGCCTCAGATTCCCCCCTCAAGGCATCCCTAATCCTTGTAGCCCTGTGCTGGGCCTCTCTAGTAGCCCTGCTCTCTGGCTGTGCAAATTCAGCCTCCAGGTGTTGAACCTCGGAGGTCCATTCCTGACTGAATGTTTCACCCTTCCCTTCACAAATATTATGGAGGGTACAGCACGCGGATATAACCGCAGGGATGCTGCTTTCCCCCAAGTCTAGCTTCCCATACAGAGATCTCCAGCACCCTTTTAAATGGCCAAAAGCACACTTCACAGTCATTCGGCACCGGCTCAACTTGTAGTTGAACTGGTCCTTGCTCCTGTCAAGCTTCCCTGTATATGGTTTCATGAGCCAAAGCATTAACGGGTAAGCGGGGTCTCCAAGGATCACAATGGGGATTTCGATGTCCCCTACTGTGATCTTCCGGTCTGGGAAAAAAGTCCCAGCCTGCATCTTCCTGAACAGGCCACTGTTCCGAAAGATGCATGCATCATGCACCTTTTCAGGCCAGACTGTGTTAATGTCAATGAAACGCCCACTATGATCCACAAGCGCCTGGAGAACTATAGAGAAATACCCCTTCTGATTAATGTACTCGGATGCTAGGTGGGGTGGTGCCCAGAATAGGAACATGCATCCCATCTATCGCGCCTCCACAGTTAGGGAAACCCATTTGTGCAAAGCCATCCAGAATGTCCTGCACGTTCCCCAGAGTCACTGTTCTTTTTAGCAGGATGCGATTAATGGCCCTGCAAACTTGCATCAACATGATTCCAACGATCGACTTTCCCACTCCAAACTGGTTCGCGACCGATCAGTAGCTATTTAGAGTTGCCAGCTTCCAGATTGCAATAGCCACCCGCTTCTCCACCGGCAGGGCAGCTCTCAATCTTGTGTCCTTGAGCAGCAAGGTGGGGGTGAGCTCCTCACACAGTCCCATGAAAGTGGCTTTTCTCATCCGAAAGTTCTGCAGCCACTGCTCGTCATCCCAGACTTTCATGATGATGTGATCCCACCACTCAGTGCTTGTTTCCCGAGCCCACAAGTGGCATTCCACGGTGCTGAGCATTTCCGTGAATGCCACAAGCAATTTCGTGTCGTACGCGTCACGCGACTCGATATCATCGTCCGACTCCTCACTGTCACTTTGGAGCTGAAGGAATAGCTCAACTACCAAAAGTGATGTGCTGGCGACACTCATCAGCAAAATCCTCAGCAGCTCGGGCTCCATTTCCCACAGAAATCGCGCTGCACAGAAACCGTTGGGAGATTCACAATGGTGCCAAACGTGGACAGAAAAACAGTGACTGGTGGGATGTGAAGCGATGCACCACGGGGTATTGGGACAGGAAGCGGAATGACCCGCACCCTTCCGTCCCCTTCCCACAACCCACGGCCCCAAAATGGGACGAAGTGCTCTGTGGGATAGCTGCCCATAATGCACCACTCCCAACACCGCTGCAAATGCTGCAAATGTGGCCACACAGCAGCGCTAGTAGCTCTCAGTGTGGTCACACTGCAGCGCTTTCCCTGCACAGCTGTACGAAGACAGCTGTAACTCCCAGCGCTGTACAGCTGTAAGTGTAGCCATACCCAGACTTACAGACAGAAGGTTCAGTTCCTCTCTGCTGTTTTTTTCTCTCTCCTCGTGGGCTTGTCTTGTTTGGTCATCTAGAAAATGGGATTGGATTTCACAGAAGTAATGGCAGCTCCAGCCCATCTCAACTAACTTCTTCCCTTTTACTCAAAAGAACAGCTATTACCATTTGTAATTTTCCCTCCTTTGATATTCACCCCTGTGACGAACTGGGAAAGTTCTTAATGTTTTCTCTGAATACTGTATTGGTGCCTCAGTATCCCCATGGCAGTTCTTAAGTATCTGGCAGAGCAATGGCCAGTGCACCTAAATACCTGACACTCTGTCTCCTAGCAACTGATGGCCTGGGCCCCTCCTCTGCAAAGGTGCCATCTGAAGGGGTTGGAGACAAAGGGATCAGGTGACCTCCTGGCCCGGGAAAGGGGCTAAACAGAGAGGAGGGGCTGAGGGAGGGGTTGTGAGTCTGGAGCTGGCTGGGGCCGAGGGTGGAGGGCAGACCTGAGGGTCTGGCTCACTGCCCCCCAGAATGGACCCAGCCGAGGGGTCCGGTTCGCTGTATCTACAAGCTCTGTTTTAGACCCTGTTCCTGTCATCGAATAAACCTCTGTTTTACTGGCTGGCTGAGAGTCACGTCTGACTGCAAAGTGGGAATGCAGAACCCGGTGGCTTCCCCAGGACCCCGCTGGGGTGGACTCGCTGTGGGAAGCGCACGGAGGGGCAGAGGATGCTGAATGCTCCAAGGAGAGACCCAGGAGGTGAAGCTGTGTGAGCTTCTTGCCCTGAACAAGTCTGCTCCAAGGTAGAGGAGGCTCCCCAAAGTCCTGACTGGCTTGGTGGGGAGCAGTTCCAGAGCATCGCCCGGTGACTCCGTGACAACTGGTGGCAGCGGTGGGATGTACTGCACCCCGTGAATGGCGCTGCTTGCAGTAAGTGACTGGGGAGCAGTAAAACAAAGGAGGGATAATGAGGACCAGGTGTGCTGAAGGCTCAGAGAGGGACGGTTTCAGGGGGCAGTTAACCTCTGGGAGTGTGTGACCAACGAGAAGGACTGTTGGAGTAACAGGGTCCCCCTGAGGACTGCAGCAAGCAGTCTCAGGGGCGGAGGAGCTTGCCGCTCAACCCTGGGAGAGAGAAGGATCTTTGCAGTAGCAGGGTTCCCCTGGGGATTGCAGGAGCAGTCCCAGGCCAGAGGAGTCTGCAGCTCGACCCTGGCAGAGAGGTGGTGATCACGAGAAGGGCTGGCACACCAGGGGTTCTTCCTGGAAACCATGGGGGAGCCAAGAGCACACAGGCCTGTGAGTCCAGAGCCACTTGGGAACGGTGAAGTGATGGCCTATCACCATCTCCTTGAGAAGGACATTGTGATCCTGTGCACAAAGAGAGAGTTACGCATGGGGGAATTCAGCAAGGCACAGTTAATCGTGCAGTTGAAGGAGAAGCACCGCTCTGAGGAGCAGATTCCTGGCCCAGATGGGGCTACAAGAGGATCTGAGAGCAGCTGGAGCATCAGCCAGGCATCCCTGGGAGTCTGGTCCCCAATCAGACGAGGGTCTTCACGATTGGGTTCCCCATCAGGAGATTGGAGACGGATGGGATGGGAGCAGAGCCCGAGAGAGCGAGAGGACCATGAGAGAAAGGAAGAGCCCGAGGAAAAGCTGCAGAAGAAGCAGCAGCAGCGTGGACTGGTGATGGTGGAGCAGAGAGACATAGGGGGCTGCCCAGGGGTCAGTGGGGAAACACGCCTGCGAGGGTGAGACCCTGGGACAGAGAGAACTGTGGTGGTGCAGCCCCAGATGCTGAGGGACTGTGGGACCTGGGTGAAGTTCCCTGGGGTGAGGCCCCTCGGCCTGCCTATGGCCCAGATCCCTGTGCAGACCCAGAAGGGGTCGGGCTGGCTGGTAGTTGGGGTTCTCCAGGATATCGGCTGGGAGGCCCTGTTGGGGGGTGACTGTCTTCCCATGGGACAGGATCCAGGCCCCGCTCCTGTAACGGCCGAGGGTTTGAATTCAAATCCAGGGAACCAATTGGCTAGGATTGAAATGGTCAGTGAAAATGCAAATAACCTGGCTGGCAGGGGGGAGGGGCTGCTGGGCTCAGGATACCTGCCTACCTGTAACCAGCCCCCTGGGGCTGAGTGGGAGGGAGAGATGCTCCCCGCCCCCCTGCACACCGGAGAGGGGGCTCACACTGGCTCTGATGCTGTGACCAGAGCAGAGAGCTCGCTGCCTGTCCCCACTGGGACAGCAAGGGCAGCGCTGAGCACGGGGGGAGCTGAGATCCCAGCTGAGTGGGGGGACACCCGGGCAGGGCAGGGCAGCTGCCAAACCGGTTTGCCTGGTCCAGACGTGCTGCTGGGAAGTGATTACATAGCAGGAAGGGAGCTACCAGGGACAGGGCTCAGGGGGGCTGTGACCCCAGGCCCAGCCAGCAAGGGGGAGCAGGTCCCACTCCCTGCCCCAGCTGCTGGATCCCAGACCGAGCTGCAGAGGGATGCCTCCTTGGAGAAGCTGAGGGAAATTGCTGGCCACAGCGCTGCAGACCCCCTTGGGGAAGGCTGCAGGGACAGAGTCCTGCCGGAGAAGGGATTCCTGTACCGGGAATGGGCTCCCCAAGGGGAAGTAGAACTGGGGGGAATCGGGAGACAGCTGGTGGTGCCCCAGGAATCCACAGGGTTCTTCCCTTTCGAGCTGCTGGATGGGAGGAGAGTGAGGGGACCCCTGAACCTGAAGAGGGAGGATTGGATGAAGAAGGGGGAAGACCCCCTGGGGGATCTCTTCCCTGAGGTGGGAGACAATCTCCCCATCAGGTGTTCCCCGTTCAGAGTCACTGGGAAAGCAGCCCAGAACCTGGAGAGAGAGGTCAGGGACATGCTGGCTTTAGCTGGGATCCAGCCATTTTACAGCCCATGGGCCTCACCCGTGGGGCTGATCCCCAAGCGAGACAGGATGATCTGGTTTTATGGGGGCTATCAGAAGCTTAAAGCCATCACAGTGTCCGATGCCGACCCCATGCCTAGGCCTGGTGAGATTCTAGACAAGCAGAGGGCGATGGAGAACTTGGCCCTGGCAGACACTGATAACATGTGCATCTTTAGCCAGACCTGGGAGGAACAGGTGTCCCAGGTGAAGAGGGGGCTGGGCTGCCTCAAGGAGGTGGGACTGACGGTAAAAGATGGAAAGTGCAAGGGGGGATGGCAGAAGTGTTGTGTCTGGGCCACAAAGTGGGAAGCGGCTGCCCAAGCCCAGAGCTGGCAAAGGCCAAGATGGGGGCTCTTAACCAAGGGAGCCCGAATCACAGACCAGAGGGCTGGGAAAAGACCCAATCCCAGCTTGAACCCCAGGGGTACTGGGGTGGCAAAGGGTGTGGGCTGCATAAACCTTCCCACATGCGGCCTGCAAGTGCCATCAAGCACACCCGACCTAAGGGAGGGCGTAAGACTGGACTGTCCTGGTGTAACTCACACCAAGGAATGGGAGAGATGCTGGGGCATCCATGGGAACCTTGGTGGGTTTGAACTTCCCCAGGTCACTGGCTGGAGTGACCTCGCTCAGTTCGGTCTCGAAGGGGGGAGAGATGTGACGAACTGGGAAAGTTCTTAATGTTTTCTCTGAATACTGTATTGGTGCCTCAGTGTCCCCATGGTAGTTCTTAAATATCTGGCAGAGCAATGGCCAGTGCACCTAAATGCCTGACACTCTGTCTCCTAGCAACTGATGGCCTGGGCCCCTCCTCTGCAAAGGTGCCAGCTGAAGGGGTTGGAGACAAAGGGATCAGGTGACCTCCTGGCCCGGGAAAGGGGCTGAGGAGAGAGGAGGGACTGGGAGGGGTTGTGAGTCTGGAGCTGGCTGGGGTCGAGGGTGGAGGGCAGACCTGAGGGTCTGGCTCACTGCCCCCCAGAATGGACCCAGCCGAGGGGTCCGGTTCGCTGTATCTACAAGCTCTGTTTTAGACCCTGTTCCTGTCATCGAATAAACCTCTGTTTTACTGGCTGGCTGAGAGTCACATCTGACTGCAAAGTGGGGGTGCAGAACCCGGTGGCTTCCCCAGGACCCCGCTGGGGTGGACTCGTTGTGGGAAGCGCACGGAGGGGCAGAGGATGCGGAATGCTCCAAGGAGAGACCCAGGAGGTGAATCTGTGTGAGCTTCTTGCCCTGAACAAGTCTGCTCCAAGGTAGAGGAGGCTCCCCAAAGTCCTGACTGGCTACCCCTTCTTGTTAACTGTTGAGAATAGGCCACTTCCACCTTAATTGAATTGGCCTCTTTAGCACTGACCCCCTCACTTGGTAAGGCAGCTCCCCTCTTTTCATGTGCTGTAATATTTATACTGCTTACTGTATTTTTCACTCCATGCATCTGAGAAGTAGGTTTTAGCCCACAAAAGCTTGTGCCCAAATACATTTGTTAGTCTCTAAGGTGCCACAAGGATTCCCTGTTGCTTTTGCTGATACAGACTAACATGGCCATCACTCTGAAACCATAAAGACTGACATACAGGGGGGTGCTTCCTTCTAAAATCTCTCTGCAGCTAATGGAAACAAGGCATGTTATTAAAATGAGAGCCTGACTCAATACTTTAAATTTCAAATGTTTTAACTGTTTGTCCTTCTTTTCTGTATCTTTAATAAAGGATTGAAGGGATGTTTCATGGTGTGTTTGCCATGGGACTCGGCAGGCTGAGGTTTCTGAAAACCAAACCCCAAACTTTGTTTAAAAGTGCTTAATATTAGAAAGTCACAGGGTCATGTTAACACCTTTGGTTCTTTGGGCCCATTGATTCCAGCCATATTAATACAACATATACCATACCATCATAAGCTCCATGAGGCCTTGACTCAGACGCCTGGTGCAGTTCTCTCTTTTCAGAGCTGCTGTTTTAGGCTGTCTGCAGATTCAGGTAGTCATTGCCTGTTCTCATTTTCAAAGTTATCTCTGTAACCATAAAGCTAGAAACTTAGGCTGAGGTTTCACAGCCACCTGGGGGATGGTATGATGACGTTGCCTACAGTGCCATATGTCCCATTGGCGACTGTAGCAAATATCTCCAATGACCAGAGATGGGATATAAGACGGGGAGGGCTCTGAGTTGCTACAGAGAATTCTTTCCCAGGTGTCTGATTGGTGGGTCTTGCTGACATGCTCAGAGTCTAAGTGATCACCATTTTGGGAGTCAGGAAGGAATATTAAATCAGATTGGCAGAGACCCTGCTGGGTTTTTGTTTTTTTTTCCCTCTGCACAATGGGGCACGGGTCACTTTCTGATTTAAACTAGAGTAAATAGTGGATTCTCTATTGCTTAAAGTCTTTAAATCATGACTTGAGAACATTAGTAACTCAGCCAGACATCACCCTTGTATCATTGTCCTGTGCTATTACTGATCAACTGTACCAGTGTCCCAGCAGTGAAAATAACAGAATAACACTGGCCACCACGTACAGCCCCCAGATAAAACCTCTCCAGCACATCATCAGCGATCTACAACTTATCCTGGAAAATGATCCCTCACTCTCACAGACCTTGGCAGGTAGGCCAGTCCTCTCTGACAGACAGCTCCCCAATCTGAACCAAATACTCACCAGCAACTACACACCACACCATAGAAACACTAACCCAGGAATCAATCCTTTGTTGCCTACTCTGTCCCCATATCTAGCCTAGCAACACCACCAGAGGACCCAACCACATGAGCCACACCATCAGGGACTCATTTACCTGCACATCTGTCATAGTATCTTTCCGCAATCTGAACCTTAGAGTCCAAAAAATTGAGGTACCAGCATGAATTTCTCTAAGCTGAATTACCAGCTTAGTTCTGATACACTGCCACCACCCAAAAATATATAGTGTTTTGGGGCACTCTGGTCCCCCCAAAAACCTTCCCTGGGGACCCCAAGACCCAAATTCCTTGAGTCTTACAACATAGGGGAATAAACCATTTCCCTACCCTTCTCCTTTCTTCCTCCCAGATCTTTCCCGCCCTGGGTACACTAGGAGATCACCGTGATTCAAACTCCTTGAATCACAACACAGAGAAATCAGGTTGGTTCCTCACCTCCTTCTCTCCCCCTCCCCTGGCGTCCCCTCCCTGGGTTATCCTGGAGAGATAATCAGATTCAAGCTCCATGAATCTAAAACAAAGGGATTCCACCCTTCTCCCCTCCCTGTTAAGTACAGACTCAATTCTCTTGATCCTCAACCAGGGGGAAAAAATCAGACAGATCTTAAAAGCAAAACTTTTAATAAAAAGAAAGAAAAAAGTAAAAGTTATCTCTGCAATTTTAAATGGTAAAAGTTACAGGGTCTTTCAGCTTATAGACACTAGAAAGAAGCCTCCCCCCAGCAAAAATACAATTTAAAATACTTCCAGCAAACTACACCTTTGCAAATACAGAAAACAATCACAAGACTATAACCGCCTTTCTTACTAAATACTCACTATTCTGAATATATAAAAGACTGTATTATGGAGATTGGCAAGAAACCTGGTTGCACATCTAGTCCCTTCCAGGACCCAGAGAGAACAAAGCCGAACCCAAAAAACACAAACAAAGGCTTCCCTCCACCGAGATTTGAAAGTATCTAGTTTCCTGATTGGTCCTCTGGTCAGGTGTTTGGTTCCCTGTTTGTTAACCCTTTACAGGTAAAAGAGACATTAACCCTTAACTATCTGTTTATGACAACATCTACTAATGTGATATATTCCATCATATGACAGCAATGCCCCTCTGCCATGCACATTGGCCAAACCGGACAGTCTCTCCATAAAAGAATAAGTGGACACAAATTGAACATCAGGAATGGCAACATACAAAAACCAGTAGGAGAACATTTCAATCTCCCTGGACATTCTAAAACAGATTTAAAAATAACCAAACGAACAAAAAAAAAAAACCCTTGAAAAACAGACTTCAAAGAGAAACTGCAGAACTAAAATTCATTTGCAAATTTAACACCTTTAATTTGGGCTTGAATAGCAACTGGGAGTGGCTGGCTCACTACAAAAGCAACTTTCCCACTCTTGGTATTGACACCTCCGCATCAATTATTGGGAATGGACTACATCCATCCTGATTGAAATGGCCTTGTCAACACTAGTTCTCCACTTGTGAGGTAACTCCCTTCTCTTCATGTGTCAGTATAATAATGCCTGCACCTGTAATTTTCACTCCATGCATCTGAAGAAGTGGGTTTTTTACCCATAGAAGCTTATGCCCAAATAAATCTGTTAGTCTTCAAGGTGCCACCGGACTCCTCAATTTTTTGTGTGGATACAGACTAACACGGCTACCCCGATACTTGATTCAATGTATAGCTTTTTAAATGCCGTTTGAAGATTCTGCAGCTCATACTAGTGCTAGTTGGAGTATAAGGCCTCTGCAGTGTGTATTAGAGAGGTTAGAGTTACACTTTTCTCTGAGCAAAGCTTGTATTCCACTATGTCTTCCAGAGAAGTTTGCAGCTCCATCAAATGCACAAGCCGCCATCTGTTTGGGGTTCAGTCGACAAGCATTTAACTCTTCTAAATTGTGAGTTGTCAGAGATGCAGCCAACACAGGCAGCAAGTTATATGGGCCCGTGGTTCCCATGCTCCACCAATATTCCTGAAGGTGGGCCCAGATCCAATAATGTTTGGGCCCCAGGCCCCATGCTTTGGGGGTCCCAGTACCATGGGTCAGCAATGTGGGGCACTCTCACTTCGGGGGCAGCTCGGAGTTGCTGTGTGCTGAGGGGAGGCCTCAGCGCTGACCCGACTCACAGCCCATTGGCCGGGAACCCCAGCCAATGGGAGTTGCAGTGGGTGATGCCACAGCTGCCTGGCTGCCTCCACAGCAGAGAGTGGGAGGGAGCCACAGGCAGAGCGAGCAGCAGGAGCGTGTCACTGTCAGACAGACACAGCCGGTGAGCCAGGGGGGTTGTGGGGACAGATGGAGCCATGGGCAGGGGAAAGGAGCAGCGATGGGAATCCCAGGGCTGGCATAAAATGCTCAGGACAGAGGGGGGCTTCCTGAGGGGGCTATAGCAACAGCCCCTGCAGAGCAGACCTGGGCTGTGGTTGGCTCCATCCATCATTCCCCCCTGCCCCACAGAGACCCACACAACCCTCTGCCCCTCCAAGAGACCCCCAATGACCCTGTGCCTGTCAACCCTCTCCAGAGAGCCCCCCTTTGTGCCAAACAACTCCCCTCCCCCACTCCAGAGCTCCCTACAATCTCCCCCTTTGCCTTTGTGCCCACCTCACCCCAGTCCAGCCCATTCCATGGGCTGGGAGGCTCCTAGTCTATTGATCAGCATGGCCAGTGGGAGCTGCACCTGTGGCAGTGCCTGCTTGCAGATGCAGACATGCCTGGCTGTGCCTCCACAGTACTGGGAGGGGGAGCCACAAGTGAGCAAGCCCCGGTCATCATCATCACAGGCCCAGCAATTCTCTGGATATTTAATTTCACTGAGACAAGTAATTCAGTCTACTCTTCTTTTCCAGACAGTTTGTGGCTTCTCCTGTAAGAAAACTTACAGTGTCTTTGCCAAGAAGTCCAGTTATAGTTTTTTCAGTTGAGAAGTAGATTTTCTGATTGTTCATAAGCTCATTTATTTTGTTAACTCGGTTTCATAGGCAATTTAAAAAGTCACTTGAATTGTACCTGGTTTTTTCCATTGGTCCAAAACCACATGGAAGATGTGCAGATTTTTATTTCTGTGGGCCAAACCACCCTGTGTAGAAATGTAAAGGTCAGAGCCAGAAAAGCTCTGCAAGGGTAAGGGTCCCTTCAGGAAATTGTCCTCAAGTCATTCATTCTTCTGGGCATTCATTCTACTGTTCCCTCCTATAGTAATAGTGATCCGTGTTTCCACCCACAAGGAAGAGACAGAAGACTGGGTCAACCCTGCAGTGACTCTGCCTCTACTCTTGTTCTCTGTCTGCTCCTTCTACCAGCCCCTTTGGTCTCCATAGGATTGCCCCTACTATTACTCCCGCTGGGTCTTCTCTCTCTGGAGCTTCTCATAAAGTAAAGTCTGTCATGACAGGTTCTTATCTCTGTAATGTATTTCATTTTGATGTAGTTATTAAGTGTTAGTTAATGCACTATGGGAGTCCCCCTTCAGCCCTCTGTATAAGTTGATCCTGTTCTTTCCATATGTTTTGCCCACAGGGTTTTCTGCAGCCCTAGCCCCTGTGCCTTTGGGTTCCCTATTTATGCGATTTGCAAGAAGTGTTATCATTACTCAAGGTACCAAATATGTTTAAATGATATAAGTGCCTTGTAAAATCCCAAAGCAAGCTCATTTTCATTTCTCATATCATCTCATATACAGTATACACACATTTGTTATTAATTATGAGTTGAAATTATTATTATTTATTATTATATTATTATTATTAGCTAGGTTACTGTTTGGGGGGGGTTTAGTGTGGCAAAATGTGTGCTATTTTATGGGTTGAATGATTGAATGACATCATACCTCCCGCCCCCATTGTTCCTCACTAAGTCTGGGGGGGGTGTACGGAAGGCTTGGTCTCACTGAATAAAGTCTCCTGCTGCAGCAGCTCAGTAGGTTACATCAAAGAGAAGCTGCAGTGACTAGGCATTGGGATGCCTGTGCCTTTAGGAACCCAGCCCCGGAAAGCCGATGCTGAGAGGTTTTGTCTGTGAGAGGGGAAATAAAAAACCCCTCTGCTCCACCCATCCCTCTGCCCCTGCCAGGGCTAGGTTTAGGCCAATTCAACCAATTCCCCTGAATCGGGCCCTGCCCCTAAGAGGGCCCCGCACCCAAGCCCCAGTACGGCGTACTGGCAAGAGCCGGTGCGCTGTACCGGGATGGCCTGGCTTTCCCAGGAGGCAATTTAAAGGCTCTGGGGCTCCCAGCAGTGGCTGGAGCCCCAGGCCCTTTAAATTGCCACCAGAGCCCCACTGCTGGACCCCTGGGGTAGGGCTGCAGGGCTCTGAGGGATATTTAAAAAGTTCAGGGCTCCTGTTGTTTCTACCGCCCCAGCCCTTTAAATAGCCGCTGGAGCCCCACCACTTCCCCAGGGCTCCCTCAGCTATTTAAAGGGCTGGGGTGGTAGAAGCAGGGGAGCCCCAAGCCCTTTAAATAGCCCCCAGAGCCCTGGAGTAGTGGGGGGGAGGCTCCAGCTGCCTCTGCCGCCCCGGTCCTTTAAATAGCCCCCGAGCCCCAAGCTGTTGCTGCTACCCTGGTGGGGGAGGGAGGAGGAGCGGGCACTCACCATACAGGGTGGACTGTACTCCCTGTACCTGCACCCCCTGCCCTGCCTGCACCAGTTCCTGTCTGCAGCCAGCCCTGCACCCCCTGCCCGCAGCTGGCCCGCACCAGCCTCTGCCTGCAGCCAGCCCTGCACCCCTGCCCTGCCTCCAGCCCCACGCCAATCCCTGTCTCCAGTCAGCCCTTGCTCTGCCTCCAGCCAGCCCCATGTCCACTGGTGCCTGCAGTTCCCAGGGCAGTAACCCTGCACACCTGCTTCAATGAGGGGGGAAGGGAGCAGCTGAGACCCACACATGTGCACATGTGTGATCAGACAGCAAGTGTTAAAAATTGGGACAGGGGGTAGGCGGTAATAAGATTCTATATAAGAAAAAGACCCAAAAATCGGGACTGTCCCTATAAAATTGGGATATCTGGTCACCTAGCACACCCCCAGGGAATGGCCAGGAGCCACACATGTGAAATGGAGCTCATTTCTAGTTCAGGCCCATCTTTTTAAAAAAGAACTTTAGGTAGGGTTAACATACATCCGTATTTTCCTGGACATGTCAGGCTTTTTGGTTCTTAAATCACCATCCGGGAGGAAAATACGGACGTATGGTAACCCTATTGGTACAAAAAATACATACTGTGGCACATCCCTTAAATCAGAACTTTTTATAGGGAACTGGTTGCTAAGAAATGAAAGGCTTTTTTTTACATGTTTTTGTTTTTTAAGTCATCCCTGCTGGGGCCCCACCAAAAATATTCGAATTGGGCCCTGCACTTCCTAAAGCCGGCCCTGGCCCCTGCCTGTGCCGGGGTTTTACCCTCTGTCACCTTCTGGCAGCGCCTCACCCCTGGACTTAACTCCGGCTCCTTCCGCCCCCATCCCTGATTTTGCCCTTCAGCCCCTCTCCTAACCCTGCTTTTAGCTGCTTGACCTCCCTGACCAGTCAATTTTCGCCCCCTGCTCAGACCCTGGCCACCCCCCTGCTCCGATTCGCCCCCTTTGCCCCCTTTTAACCCTTGTAAAAAGCCACAAGCAGAATCTTATCCCTAGTAAGGGCCAGGTGAAGGGCAGTGGCTTCAGCAGATGTTACTGAGCATGCTCAGTTTGTGTGTGACTACTGAGTGCACCTAAATAGCAAATTCCTACAGAGCGCAGGAAAAGCTGAAAGGTTTCACTCCAAACATTCGATTTTTCCTTTTATCGCTAACAATTAAAACAGCCCCCAGGCCTGGCGCCCCCCAGCCTGGCACCCAGGCAGTCGCCTCGGCTACGTGCCCCTAAATCCGGCCCTGGTCCCCATGTCACTTATCGAGGCTGCAGCACCAGTTCCCACGGAGCGGGAGGGTTTGAGACCCGACCTGTCACCGTTACTTGTGTTACACTGGTAGCTGAATTGACGGGGCCAAGCCCCACTCCCTGCCTGGGCCTTCCACACGCTTCAAATCTGAAAGTTCAGAAGTAGGGGAAGTGAAAGTAACAGTCCGTTGGTTGGGGCAGAGCAAAATCCACTTAAAGTAGCAGCACCCCCCAGGGCCCGAGGTGGTGGGGAGGGGCCTGGCAGGGGCAGTTTGCTGGGTGAGCCAGTGCAGGGGTGTCAATGCCCCCTCAAGCTTCTGTTCCTGCCCCCCAGGGATCGCTGGGTTCTCAGTAATTCCCCTGCCAGAGCCCTGTCCGGCTGGGGACATAACGCAGCAGTAGCAAAAAGCACCAGTCAGTTCCCCCCCACCCCCCATGCCACCTCTCTGGGTGGAGGCAGAATGAGGAAGGTGGAAGGGGAGGGGGGATGCTGCCAGGGAAAGGGAACTGAAATCCGGAGTGGCTGAGTGGGAAAGGCGGGGCAGGGGGCAGGGGGTGGCAGGAAGCAACAGCTGATCAATGGGGGCGGGGGGGATCAGAACGCACTGAATGTGACTCAGGCACCGGCCGGCTGGAGCTGGCTCGGCTCCTGTAGGCGCTGAGGGGAGCAGAGCCAGGGGAGGGCACCAGCTCTAGGACTCACAACCTCCCCTCCCCCCCCCTCCGGGAGCAGAGCTGGGACAAGAAGGGGCTGTTGGTGCAGAGTCACTTTCCTGCCCGACCCCGCCACTTTCCTCTGGGCCTCTCTCCTGCCAGAGGCGGCAGCTTTGCATAATTTTTGGTGGTGCCCAGAATGGGTCCAAGTGCCCCCACTTCCTCTCCCTGCCTAAGGCTCTGGGAGGGAGTTTGGGTGCAGGCTCTGGGATGAGGCAGGGGGTTGGGGTGCAGGAGGGGTCAGTGGGTCGCCGCTTAACTCAGGCAGCGCCAGCTCCTGAAAGCGACCCACACACCCCTCTGGCAGTGGCTCAGAGTGGGGGCAAAATGTGCCCCCCTCCCACCCCTCCGAGGCTAAAGCGATGTGCTGGCCACTTCCTGGAGAGGCGCAGCAGGAAGCCACCTTAGCCTGTGTCTACACTGCCACTTTCAGCACTAAATCTTTAGTCGTTCAGGGGAGTGAAAAAACATACCCCTGAGCGACAAAAGTTTTAGCATGAAAAGCGCCAGTATAAGCAGCGCTTTATCTCCAGGTGGTTATTTTTTATTGCCGGGAGAGCTCTGTAACATGGGCAGTCCCGCTGTGCTGCCCGTGGTGGTGGTGGCGGCAGCTGGGGGCCCCCAGGCCCTTTTAAATCACCCAGGGGCAGCAGGAGGGGCTGGGAGGCCTGCGGCGGTGGCAGGTGGGGCCGGAGGAGAGAGCTGGCCCTGAACATTGGTGGAGCCAGGCCCTCGGGCCCTGAATATTCATGGAGGCCAGGCACTATGGGCCCATAGAACTCGCCGCCCTGCTCCCCTCAGCTTCAGGCTCAGGAGCTGGTGTCAGCAGAGCCCGGGGCTGCCCCAGCGGGTGGTTCCAGCCATCATAAAAAGTCCCCCCCACCCCCCGATCTCGGAGGGAATTTTAATGGCCAAATCTGAATTTCAGTAACGTCTCTGGGGGCTCAGGACCAGTGCTGAAGGCAGCAGGGTCCCACCACTGCTGTAATCAGCAGGAAGCAGGTCCCCACTTTTTGGATGCTAAAGTTCAAAGTGGGAAAAAGACCTCTACGGCCAGGCACTTCAGGTGTCCTGGGCCGACGCAACCACTAGGCGACCTAGGTGGTCGCCTAGGGCACCAGGGAGGGGGGGAAGCAGCATTTTGGCGACAGCTTCTCTGTCTTCCATCCTTGGCGCCGCCTGGGGCACAAAAAAGCTGGCGCCGCTCCTGTCCCTGTCCCTGCTGCTCTGCTGCTCCTTCCCTCTGCCTTGGAACTGCTCTTGGGAGCCTCCTGCTTTCTTTGCAGAGGGAGAGAGGCCAGTACTGATGTCAGGGTGTCCACCCCCCCCCCCGTACCCCAGCTCCCCAGAGTGGGGTGGGGGATCACAAGACAGGGCTCAGAACAGACAGAGCTTGCTGGTAGCTGCTGTTGTGTCTGAACATGCGATCTACTTAAAAGGGGAGCTTTTAAGAGTATTTAAGTGGAGTCAGTGTATTTAAAGAGGCAATGTGCATTCTTTTACACACACACACACACACACACACACACACACACACACACACACACACACACACACACAGTCTTTCACATTCACCTCCCAATACAAACTTATATTATTGTTGTTACTTCTTGATACTTCTTTCAAGGTGTGTTATTTTATTTTTTTTGACCAGACTTATGCATTTCATAATTTTTATTTATCTTATGCTTAAATTTAATTCTTTGAGTAGTGAGTTCTAAAATGCCCAACCTGTCCTGGCTGGACTAATTATCCCTATGGTAACTTTTAAAAAATATATATTATATCTAGGTTTTTTGTTTCTACACACATCCGTACATTACTTCAATATGGTGCACATAACAATATTCATTCCGCACATGGATGGAAATAATTATAGGGATCATTGACCCTAACCTCACTGACATCAGTGTTGTCACTCCTGATTTACACCAGGTACCTCAGAGCAGAGTCTGCCTCACACTGTTTAAAATGACCCTGAACTGTCGGCCTGCGTCGACCCTGGAAATCCTTTAACCTTCTGAATGACCCACACTCCAACCAGTGCAGAGACCCCCTGCTGCTATTGCTGATGCCCCTGTACAAACCTGCTGGGCTGGGCAGGGGCACCTACCAGGAGCCTCTCACTCTCCCTGCCCCCCTTGGATTTCAGTCCTAGGGGCTCTTCTCTCTCCTCCCGCAGATGCTGCAGGCAGCTCAGGATTTGCTCCTGCAAACACACACAATGGCTCTAGTGGCTGGTTTGGGTGCATTGGTTTGTGCCCAGCGATAACTTCATCACTGAGCAGAGTGAGGCTGTGGGAGCAGGTCCCCCTTCTCCAACCCACTGAAAAATTGACCCAGCTCCAAGGTAAGTGCAGGCAAAGCTGCTGAGTCTGTCGCAGTCCCATCTCTGCACCATCATCTCCAGGAACGTGGCTGTTTGCCTGTCAGAGTCTGGTGCTTTTGAACAGCTCTGGAATAGTCGCTGGGAGGACTCCTTTAGTGTGGCAGCCCCCTTAGGGTCACAATCTTTCACTTGGCTTCTCCACCTCCTGGGTCCAAACCTAAGCGCCTTCGGCACCCCTACCTCACACAGTGAGCTGCCTTTGGCGAGTCCACCTGGGTTGGATACCTGGGGGAGACTTGTACCCCCAAAGGGAGCCATGCACCCCAATTCCTTACTCTTATGCTGTTAAAGCAGAAGGGTTTATTAGATGTCTGGAACACAGCTCAGACAGTGCTTAAGTTAACACAGACAACAGAAAGGTAAAGCATGGTCCACCTGGGTCTGTCCCAGAGCCCTCTGACCCCTCTGTAATCCCAGTTTAGAAGCTTCTCTCCTGCCTCCGGCAGCCCCACCTGGCCCCACCCCAGTCCTTTGTCCTCCAGCTGGTCACACCCAGCTTTCTTCCTAAGGAGAATGGGGACCATCCACGGTCATTTGTTCTTTGGTGCCAAATGTCCAGGCAATTGGAGTGGCGATTGTCTTCTGGGACTCTCCCTGGGCACGGGGCCCCAGGCAGGTAGGAGTCAGTCTGAGCTGTATCTCTGGGTCTCTGCAAGAAGTAAACATCCTTTGCCCCCCCTTCTCCTCCCCAGGCCAGAAAGCTGTAGCCTGGCTTGGGAGGGGCAGCAGCAGCAGCAGCAGCCTGCTCCCTGCCCAGGCTCAGCTTCTGGGCACAGGAGCCCCTCTGAGCATGCTGGAGAGAATGGGGGTGGCTCTGGCTCACATGGCCACTGTCCCAGAAGCTGAGCTTGGGCAGGGGGCAGCCTGAATCCTGCATTGCACCAGACAGCGTGGCTAGAAGCAGCTCTGACCCTGCCCCTTCTTGTCCCCTCCTGGGCCTGTGTAGCGTAAGAAACTGCTCAGACTTCACTCCTTTCGGTGAGATAGTCACTTAAAATGTCAATTATTTCAGTTTAGCAAGTTGCACAGCTAATTCTGTCTATGAAATAGCTGCAGAGTTTTCTCATTGCTTCTCCTTGCACTGTTTAAAAGAAAACTTTTGTGTTCCCAACGTATCAATCTGCTTCCTTCTTGCAACTTTTGCCAAGATGGAAAGCAAAAATAACGCTGTAACTGGATAAATTGGAGTCATTTCACCGGTTGTGTAGGGAGATTATAGCCTTCTCCTAAAGGAAGAGCTACAGCCCTGCTAAGCTGGAAGAGTCTGTCCCAGCAGACTCAAGCATCCCAAGTGATCTGAAGCCGGAATGCTATTGAAGAGAGTGTGCTTCCTGCTTTTCTGTGGACTGTAGTAAATTGAATGGCCAAACAAACTAACGAACAAAGGCAGAGACAGCACAGCTGCTCCTGGCACCTGGGACCCACGGGGCTGTGTCTGCTGCTGGCTCGTGCGCTGCAAGGGGGGCTGCAGAGCTTAGTTCTCCTGGGGGCTGTGGGACAGGGTCCTGCCACGGCAGAAGAAATAAAGCAGCCTTCCCTAGACAACTTCGGCAGAGGATTGTAGAGAACGGCCATGGGGCTGGGTGTCTTGGGCCTCCTGAGTGCTGGGGTCTGCAGGCTTGGCAGGGCCCCCCTCCAGCACAGCAGGGCTGTGGCTGTTTCTTTAAGAGAAACCGCCAATCTGGTCACATGATCGCGGGTGTGCCTTTACTTTCGCTTTCCATCTCTGCTTGTGCTGCAAGAGGATTGCAATGCAGATGTTTCTTTTCCAAAGAGCGAGGAAAAGCTGAGAGTTGCAGCTATGTGGTAGCCAGGGAATTAGCCCTGCAATGTGATAAACTGAAATAGTCACAGTGTAAATCATCGCATCAAAACGTGTGGAGTTTGATCACACCCTGGAGATTGTAAAACTGCTCAGAAGGACCAATCAGGTAGGTTAATTTTGCTTCAAAATGTCTCCTTATATCCCTCATGTATACCGCTTATTGCTCCGCCAGATCGTAAATAACACAAAAGATTAGATAATCCTGTGTCATTTCTTTTACTCATTATGGAAACACCGCATTACAAGGACATTCCCAGTGATTGACATTCCAGGGCTTTTCAGATTATTGTCCTAGCAGAGTAACTCGAGATTTGTGCGGCAGGTTGCATTAGTCATTTGTTTCTTTTGAGGGTGTTTCATTCAAGAACACTGGGCCCGATCTTGTTCTCAGTGACATCCCAGGGAGATTTGTAACAAATAACTTCCTGTATTGAGAATACCGGGCGAGATTTACTGTGCCACTCCCGGCTGTTCTGCCTTTCTGCCTTTCTGCCTGTTAACGTTAAAGTTTTCCACCTCAGACTGTGGGGCTGAATCCTTTTGTTTCTGATCCTTTCAAGGGGAAAAAGAAAAAATTATTTCCACAATCAAAACAGAAAATTGCATCCTGTTGTCCTGAAACGAAGGAGAATTAAGCATGTGCCTAAAGCGATCATGAGCTCAAGGGTACTGCTGAATAGGGATTTCATGACATATATTTATTTATTGGTTGACAGATCATCTATTGTGTGAACAGTCATTGGAGGGAAGATTTCCTGAGGAAATCTATAGGACTAAAGGTAGTATAAAAATTAATTTAAAACACATTTACAACAATAATTCACTTTTGTTTTAAAATTTTAATAGATGTTTTCATTGTTAATCAAATATTTTTGAAACAAAATTCTTTTTTCCCCAACCATTCTTATTCTTCTTTTAGCAAGACTAGGGGAGGGGTCAATAAAATGTTTTGATTCGATTTGATTAGAATTCCTATTTTGAATCAATTTGAAATATATATTCTCATTTAGCATCATTTCGTTGAAAAATCAGAAACATTCCAGTAATAGGAAAATTCATTCTTAATGTTTTTTTCTAAAAGTCATTTTCTAATGAAAAAATCATTTTGTTTAAACGTTTTTGAACTGCAGCCACTGGGAGCTGCGGGCGGCTGTGTAAATGTAAACAAACTGTGCCGCGGCCCCTCCAGTGGGTTACCCTGACGGGTCATGTGTGATCGGCATGTTGCCAACCACTGGTCTAACCTGTTCTTAAAAATCTGTAGTGATGGAGATTTCACAACCTCCCTAGGCAATTTATTCCAGTGCTTAACCACCCTGGCAGTTAGGAAGTTTTTCCTAACATCCATCCTAAACGGCCCTTGCTGCAATTTAAGCCATTGCTTCTTGGGCCATTCTTATCCCTCCTCCTTCTAACAACCTTTTATGTACTTGAAAACGGTTATCATATCCCCTCTCAGGCTTCTTTTTTCCGGACTAAACAAATCCAGTTTTTTACAATCTTCCTCATAGGTCATGTTTTCCAGACCTTTAATCATTTTTGTTGCTCTTCTCTGGACTGTCTCCTATTTGTCCACCTCCTGCCTGAAATATGGCACCCAGAACTGAACACAATACTCCAGTTGAGGCCTAATCAGCGTGTAGTAGAGTGGAAGAATTACTTCTTTTGTCTGCTTACGACACTCCTGCTAATACAGCCCAGAATGATGTTTGCTTTTTTTGGAATGGTGTTATACTGTTGACTCACGTTTAGCTTGTGATCCACGATGACCCTCAGATCCCTTTCCACAGTACTCCTTCCTGGGCAGTCATTTCCCATTTTGTATGTATGCAACTGATTGTTCTTTCCTAAGTGGAGTACTTTGTATTGAATTTCATCCTATTTACTTCAGGCCATTTCTCCAGATCATATTGAATTTTAATCCTACCCTCCAAAGCACTTGCAACCCCTCCCAGCTTGGTATCATCCGCAAACTTTTGTAAGTATACTCTCTATGCCATTATCTAAATCATTGATGAAGATATTGAACAGAACTGAATCCAGAACTGATTCCTGTGGGACCCCATTCATTATGCCCTTCCCCCATGACTGAGAACCACTGATAACTACTCTCTGGGAATGGTTTTCTAACCAGTTTTCGCCCACCTTATAGTAGCTCCATCTAGGTTGCATTTCCCTAGTTTCTTTATTAGAAGGTCATGCGAGATGGTTTCAAAAGCTTTACTAAAGTCAAGATATACCACGTCGACCACTTCCCCCCCATTCATAAGGCTTGTTACTCTGTCAAAGAAAGCTATCAGGTTGGTTTGACATGATTTGTTTTTGACAAATTCATGCTGACTGTTACTTATCACCTTACTATCTTCTAGATGTTTGCAAACTGATTGCTTAATTATTTGCTCCATTATCTTTCCTGGTACAGGAATTAAGCTGACTGGTCTGTAATTCCCCGGGTTGTCCTTATTTCCCTTTTTACAGATTGGCACTATATTTCCCCTTCTCCAGTCTTCTGGAATCTCTCCCATCTTCCATGATTTTTTAGAGATAATTGCTAATGGCTCAGATATCGCTTCAGTTAGCTCCTTGAGTATTCTAGGATGCATTTTATCAGGTCCTGGTGGCTTGAAGACATCTAATTTGTCTAAGTAAATTTTAACTTTTTCTTTCCTTATTTTGCTTCTGATCCTAACTCATTTTCACTGGCATTCACTATGTTGGACGTCCAGTCTCCACCAACTTTCTTGGTGAAAACCAAAACAAAGAAAGCATTAAGTTCCTCTGCCATTTCCACATTTTCTGTAATTGTTTCCCCCCCAAGGAGTAATGGGCCTACCATGTCCTTAGTCTTCCTCTTGCTTCTACTATACTTGCACAATGTTTTCTTCTTATCCTTGATGTCTCTAGCTAGTTTGATCTCATTTTGTGCCTTAGCCTTTCTAATTTTCTCCCAACACACTTGTGTTATTTGTTTATATTCATCTTTTGTAATTTGACCTAGTTTCCACTTTTTGTAGGACTTTTTTGATTTTTTTTTTTTTTTTTTTAGATCACTGAAAATCTCCTGGCTAGGCCAGAGTGGTCTCTTGCCATACTTCCTATCTTTCCTATGCAGTGGTTTAGTTTGCTCCTGTGCCCTTAATAATGGCTCTTTGAAAAGTTGCCCATTGTCTTCAGTTGTTTTTCCCCTTAGACTTATTTCCCATGGGATGTCTCCTACCAACTCCTTGAGTTTGCTAAAGTCTGCCTTCTTGAAATCCATTGTCTTTATTTTGTTGGTCTCCCTCCTACCATTCCTTAGAATTATGAACTATCATTTCATGATCACTTCCACCCAAGCTGCCTTCCACTTTCACATTTTCAACCTGTTCCTCCCTATTTGTCAAAATCAAATCTAAAACAGCCTCTCCCTTAGTAGCTTTCTCCACCTTCTGAAATAAAAAAAATTGTCTCCAATACATTCCAAGAACTTGTTGGATAATCTGTGCCCTGCTGTGTTATTTTCCCAACAGATGTCTGAGTAGTACTTTGTAGTACCCTGTACTTTGGATGATTTTGTTAGTTGTGTAATAAAAGTCTCATCCCCCTATTCTTCATGGTAGGTGGTCTGTAGTAAACCCCTACCATGACATGACCCTTGTTTTTTACCTCTTTTATCCTTACCGAGATACTTTCAACAGGTCTGTATCCTATTTCCATCTCAACCTCAGTTCAAGTATGTACATTTTTAATATATAAAGTAACACTTCCTCCCTTTTTATCCCTGCCTGTCCTTCCTGAGCAAGCTGTTCCCTTCTATACCAATATTCCAGTCATGTGTATTATCCCACTAAGTCTCTGTGATGCCATCTATGTCATAATTGGGTTTATTTACTAGCACTTCAGGTTCTTCCTGCTTATTATCCATACTTCTTGCATTAGTATACAGACATCTGAGATACTGGTTTGATTCTGCCCTCCCATTAGTTCTGTCTTGTCTCTCCCTTATCCCTGCTATAACAGCCCATGCTTTCTCCAAATACCGACCCTTCTCCCAGGTCTCCATATGTTGGGCTTACCTGTGGGCTTTGGTCACCTGCCCCCTTTGAACCTAGTTTAACCCCCCCCCTCACTAGTTTAGCCAGTCTGTATCCAAATATGCTCTTCCCCTTCCTTGATAGGTGAATCCCATCTCTGTTTAGCAGTCCTTCTTCCTGGAACAGCATCCCATGGTCAAGGAAGTCAAAGCCCTCCTAGCAACACCATCTTTGCAGCCATGCATTCACCTCCAAGGTGCATCTGTCTCTGCCTGGGTCCCTACCCTTGACTGGAAGGATCTAAGAGAGCACCACCTATGCTCCCAACTCTTTCACCCTTACTCCAGGAGCTCTGTTGTCAGTTCTGATCTGCTGAGGGTCATACCTCGCAGTATCATTAGTGCCCACATGGATGAGTAGCATGGGGTAGTAGTCAGTAGTAGGTCATATGATCCTTGACAATCCCTCCTTAAGATCTAGAATATGGGCCCCTGGCAGGCAACATACCTCCTGGATACCATGTCAGGGCAATAAATGGATGCCTTCATCCGCCTCAGAAAAGACCCACCAACCTCCACTACCCTACATTTCCTCCTGTGAACAGTAGCTTCGATTCTCCCAGCCTTGGGGGTGCATGGCTTCTCCTCCTCCTCCTCCACCTTTGGAGTGATTCCTCATCACTCATTGCCAGGGCAGCATATCAGTTTTCTATCTCCATGGTGTGTGGGTTGGGAGTAGGGGTGGAGAACTGCCTGCTGCCAGGAGTAACCAGCAGCCAGTATCATCCCTGTATCAGAGCCATATCCTCCTCCCCTGGTGGTGTGACAGCAGTCCTCTGTAGCTGGATAGCTTCCTCAACCTTGGATGTCTCCATGTGAATACATTTGAGGAATTTCTTGTGGGCTCAGATGCTCCTCAGCCTAGCCACCTCCTCCTGTAGCTCTCCCACTTACTTCCTGAGAGATTTCACCAGCAGGCACCTCTCACACTGGCTTTCTGTGAGTGGGAAAAGCAGGCCACAGTCTGCGCAAATCCACACCAGGATCTGGGTACAGGCATCCATGGTTGTCTATCTGGATACAGGTGCAGGTGAAGGAGACAGGAGCAGCACTGGCACTGGCAATGTGGCCCTTCCTACCTATAGCAATTATATTACATTTCTCTTCCAGAAACTCCCCCTCAGACTCCCCTGTTCACTAGCTCCCCTGGGTCGCTTAGCCTCTGGCTTTTAAGGCCTTCTCTCCTACATCAGCCCTACCCCCTCGTTAATCACATAGGGAGAGGGTGATCACAGGATTGACTGAGGCTGATCAAAGATGATCAAGGATGATCCAAGGAACAAAGTCACCCCAAAGTTAGTACTTGCACCTTGTTCGTTCAGCAGGGGGATTTCCTTCTCCCCTTCTCAAAATCCCCTGTTTGCAGTTCCCTGTTCACTAGCTCCTCTTGGTTGCTTAGCCTCTGGCTTTTAAGGCCTTCTCCCCTAGGTCAGCCCTACCCGCTCGTTAGGAGATGAGGTGGTGGGTTATCGGTATGTTGGAAGGTGTTAATGGCAACCATCAGCTGGTTCTTTATCTATAGACAATTGGATACCTGGTTAAAACTGATGGCTCTTGTAAACAGAAACTAGGGGCCCATGTATGCCCCATTTCTTCTGTCTGGTTTTCTGATTTTTTCCTAAAGGTAAGAGGATTCTGCCCACTGGGGTCTAGCGTGTTCCATTAAATGCTGGAATTCATCAGCTGCAGCATTGAAAAGTTATTGTGTGACACAGAAATGCAATTAAGTTGCGTGAAAGGCCTTCTTTTGCTTCGCCAATAATGTATCCTGTTCATAAATTTCCATTTTCTCTGTATCCAGGTTGTCTTAAATCATTGCAATTATGTTACATTCAATACACTGTTTTTCTTTTTTTTTCTCCTGTCATCTGGATCAAGTAACAGTGAGATGAAAGTTCTCTCAATCTGCCACAGCTCCAGAGCCAGATCCCCTCTACCTGATTTTATCATTTTCTTCATTACGTTTTATGTTCACAAGCTGGAATCAGGTAGGAATGTCCATGGCTTCTGCTGTTTCTTACAGGATTGATTGATTAGTTTTGATTTATAAAATTTCCCTGTTTCACTAGCTCATTCAAAAGTGAACAAAAATTAGCACAAATCCCCAAGTGTATCAACACCAGGAAAATATAAATAACAGTTGTTATGAACTGTGTGAAAGTTTGTTATGGGTTGAGTTAAAATCTCATTCAAACTGATGTGTGACTGCACGTTTCACTTAAGATAGTTGTAAGAAGCAATAAAAGGGGCCACACCTAAAACAAGGCTTAATAGAGTCTGCCCAGAGAGTAGCACCATCGGTATGAGGGGTGAAAGGACAAGGGCAGGGAGGAATCCTCTGGGTATTGCGACTAGATGGGGTGTGAGAGCGCGAACACACAGAACTGAGAACAGACAAGGAGAGAGAGAGAGGAGACAACAAATGAGCAAGGAAGTCAAGCAGGAGCCTGTGAGTACAGTGCAACCCTGGGAAAAGCTAGAGAGAGAACTTCTTGGTCTGTTGGTTAGGGAGGGTTGGGACTATAAGCTGCGAAACTGTTCCTTTTGTTCTTAGTTCCGCCTGCATTTGGAAAAGCAGGACTTGGTACATTCCTTTTCCATGAAGGAGATTGCATCAAAGAGAGTACAGGCTATGCCAATTTCTTGGGACATGTCTATACTACAAAATTATGTCCACCTAACGTATGTAGGCATACTTGTGTTTGTCTACGCTTTGATCCTTGTATTGGCTGTGTGCATCCTCACCAGGAGTGCTTGTGTCAATTGTACTGTCAGTGTGGGGCACTGTGAGAAGGCTCCTGAGAGCTGGAAGCAGTCAGTGTAAGCAATGCAGTGTCTACACTGACACTGTGCTGACCCAACAACATCACCTTGACTCTGTGCCACTTGAGGTGGAGTTATTAAGTCAGTGTAGCAGGGATGATACGTCAGAAGGAGCAAAACTGAAGTGTAGCACTTCCATAGTTAGCCTAACATAAGCTGCCTTGCAGTGGCCTAACTCTGTAATATAGACCCGATGTACATCCAACAGGAACATCCCTGGGGCTCCAAAATTTGGCTAGCTGATGAGGTTGAAATGAGGTAACATTGAAATGTCTCCCCATGATTTCAGGATTAATAACTCTTCAGCCACTGTCAGGCTGTCTGGAGTGACTCACGGCCATGAATGCCTTCCTCAGGGCAGACTGTCAAACAAGGCAGGTGCCCCAAGCTAGCGGTGTGGCCTATAATTAATTTCACCAAGTCAATAACAAATGTGAACTCCTGGATCACTACACCAGTCTTACTAGGGAGTCACAGAAAGTCACCTTAGGTTCTCCAGCCTATCTTGTCTCCCAGACAAAATGGACTTGGTGATAAATGGTCACTTACACAAAAAATCACACACTGGTTGCTTCCAGTCCCAAGAGACCAGTCACTTACTCCAGATGAATTGGTACACTAGATCTTACACCAAAGACAATGCCTGAAGCCAATACTGTAATAAATTACAAAAGGCTTATTAACTAGGAAAAAGAAATGAACTATTCACAGGTTAAAAAAGGCAAACATATATACAAATGAATTACCATCTAAAATCCTAAGAGTGATAGAGTTGTAGAGATCTGCCCATTCAAAGTCTTTTTCAGGGTGGACCCAGGAGAACCCCTGGGGATCTCTGGCTTCAGCTTGGTTTCTCTAGCCCTGTGAGAGTTCAAAGAGCAAAGAGACAAAAAATCTTCATGTCAGCTACATATTTCCCTCTTCCCACTTTCCAAGCAATGGGACAAGGCCTCCTTCACATACTTCTCCATGGGTGGATGAGGCAATTAACAAAACTTTTGTCTTATAATGGCCCATATAAATGTTGATCTCCTGGATGGATTGGAGAGGGCTTGAGGGAGGGGCGGGAAATATTATTCCTGTGCCTGGGTTTACAGATTCAGAGCAAACATTCTCAAAGTTCTAAAGCAAAATTTATGTATTTTCTTGTAGCCTGGAATAGAGGAGATGTTACAACTGAGGTCAATAAATGCAGCAACTTACCAGCATTTCATAGAGTCCAAACACTAAATACATTCTTATACGACTATTAGCAGTTATGTGCAAAACTAACATACAGGTGAACTGGTCACGTCACGAGCTACAAGTTTGTCAGTTCTTAGCTAATACTTGCAGTCTTGGTAAGAGCTGGCACCTGGTCTGCCAGAGTCACAACCACCACATCCCATCCATCCAGGTTCTTAATATGATCCTTCTTGTGTGTCCTCCTTAACACACCCATTTTCTTCTCAAACATCTAATCAGCTTGGACTGTTCCATAGGAACCAGGGAGCAAAGGAGTTCTAGTATTGAAGACTTCACTGAAGTTCTCCTGCCACCTCCCTATCTCCCATTTAAAAACTGAGGGGATGGGAGGGAAGTATTGGTTCAAATACCCAAGCTGAGTTCACAGAGCTCGAGTGCAAAGTACACCCTGTGAGCAGCACGTCAAGCAAGCGGTTGACTGTAGGAAACCTTCTCCTCTTCCTCTCCATAGATGCCAGTTAAACAGGCTCTGAATGAAGTGGGGGTCCTGGGGAAAGGCTAGTAAGATCATGTAACTGAAGACTGTATCGTACACACAGGTGGACAGAAATAGAGCAGCACAAGCAACCTTAAATCTGTCGGTTATGGTTATTCAAATGCATTGTTTGTTGTAAAATTCATATATAAATTTGGGACATATCCCAGTCAATAACAGAGCACTGCAATAGATGCACAGAAAATGTAATATATTTATTTATCTCTTCTGTACCCTGGTGCATTTTACAGCCCGGTTCACAGTGATTGGACCTGATCACCCTGTCACCGCCATCATGGGGGAGGACATTATTTTACCCTGTCACCTGTCCCCCAAGATGAGTGCTGAGAATATGGAAGTGAGATGGTTCCGATCTGAGTTCACTTCATTTGTGCACCTCTATCAGCATGGAAAGGATGAGTATGGGCAGCAGATGCCAGAATATCATGGAAGGACAGAGCTTTTGAAAGCTGGTATCGTGGATGGGAATGTTGCCTTGGGAATTGTCAATATCAGACTTTCTGATGAGGGACAGTACCGCTGTTTTGTTCAAGATGGTGTCTTTCATGAAGAAGCTGTATTGGAACTGAAGGTAGCAGGTCAGTAACATGTGTCTGTTGTCTCTTTTTAGATGGCTCTTAGACCCAGACCCAAAAAAGCACTTGGGCACCTAACGCCCCACTTCAGTCCAAAATTTAGGTGCCCCTGAGATCCTCAAAATAGTCATTGAATTAAATAGTCATTAGGCCAGAGAGAGAGAGATAGAGACTGTAGTCCAGTGGTTAAGGAGGTAGGTGGGAGGCCCAGGGGCCAGTCCTCCTGCTAATTAATCTTTGATTATTTATCCAATCTGGACAAATAAATAAACAGCCATTGGAGGAAGGTGGCTGGACTAGGGTTTTCCCAGCTCCCATGGGTGTACCGTAACCACTGGACTACAGTCTCTTTCTCTCTCTGGCCCAATGACTATTTAAATATTTATAAATAATAGAAAAGTTATTGGGCCAGAGAGAGAGGCAAGCTTTTTCTAGGTTATTATCCTTAACTTTAATTGAAAATGTTTTCGTATGAACAGATAAACATGTTCATTTTGTTGGATTGAGATTCACTTACTCAGCAGGTGGGGCTAACAAATCTTTAAGGCAAAACACTCAGCAAGTAGCGATCAATTACTCACAGGCGGGAAGCTTGTTGGGATGATCTCATCAGTCACCTCCAACAATGGACAATATAGCTTCAACTTCCCTTTATTAACCAAGCTTATTTATAGCTCTTTGTTATGTTATATGCATGTATTAGTCTGATAAATGGGGGTGGGGGGGAGTAGCTCCTTTTTATGGACACCCAGCCAGCCAGTAACTATAAAATCCCTCCCCCCAGTTCTGCTTATGCTGTTAAAAGTTATCAGAACAAATTCTGAAAATCCACAGCAGTGTTCTGTCAGGCCTAAAGATGACTTTGCTCCCAAAACATGCCATTCTTTGCTGCAGGTATCAGTTGATCTGCTATTGGTCTCAGCTACAACAGTAGGGAAAAGAGCACATTACCACACCTCAGTTGCATTAAAAACAAAAAAATCTTTATTGACTGTTAGTATTTGCATCAAGACACATTGCACCAGCTCTAGTACCTGTGATTATAAAAAGTGCTGTAGCTGAATCACAGCTTTTGGACTTGAAAAACAATTAGAACACAAGAATGGCCAGACTGGGTCAGACCAAAGGTCTGTCTAGCCCAGTATCCTGTCTTCTGACAGTGTCAAATGCCGGTGCCCCAGAGGGAATGAATAGAACCAGTAATCATCAAGTGATCTATCGCCTGTTGCCCATTCCTAGCTTCTGGCAAACAGAATTAATTCATGGAAGCCCTATGATCTGTGTTAGATAGAACATCAGACCAGATGATCACAGTGGTCCCATCTGGCCTTAACATCTATGACTCTCTGAAAGCAAAACCTTTCAAGTGTAGAAGTCCAGAGTATATGGAGACCCAAACCAGATTAGAACTGAAAGAAGAGATCTCTTATTCTGGAACAGCGTCACATAAACAAACAAGAAGCCTCCATCTTGAAAAAATTCTTCACACCACGGCCCCTGGAGCATGCTCAGTACCATAGTTGCCAACTCTGTGGGTGCTCCAGGTCTTAAAACTTTTACAGGTTTTATGCTCCTGGGAGAATAGACTGAGAATAGGAACGGTTAACTAACAGTAGGAACATTAACAATGTTACAGTGCAGGCAGGCTGCTACATTTCTGCCTCAGAGAATGAGATCAATTAACTATCAATAGCACAATTAACAATGTGGGGTTTTTTTGTTTTTGTTTTTTACATCAAGAATAGTGTTTTATTTCAAGCATTGAAACAGTTTTTCAGGAATGCACACAGCAAACTCTTATCCTGTCATACCTTATCCCTTCTCAACCAAAAACTGACTGAATTTTGTTTCAGTCCAACTCCTATTGTTTGCTATAAAATGAGTATCCAAGCAATTTAAGGGATAGCACTGGCTAATTGCATTTCCAACCCTGGCAAAACAGCTGATTGGTTCATTGCAATGAAGGAACATAGACAGGAAGGCTGCTACATTTCTGCCTCAGGGGACAGAGCCTGCCTCATGCCTAACAACGCAAAGCCTTATCCCTCCGCACTGGGCAAGCCGCAGTAGCAAGCAAGAGGGACAGAGTCTCTTTCATTTATTGGCACTCATGCATGCCCACAATCACCCCCTGATGGTGATTAATGTCTCCCATGCAGGCACGCACACCCAGCCCCCCCTCGCCCCACTGTGGTTATAATGGCACATGACAACTTTAACTAGTTCATCAAAAGATTTGACACGGGGCTTTTCCAGGGCCACCAAACTATAGGTTTTTGCTCCACAAATGCTCAATAAAATGTCGTGTTTCTTTTTATCATCCTCTATATCATTTGTGATGAAGTACTGAGAGAGTCAGTCTGTGAGTACTGAATCCAGTCCTCCTGATATACATTATACTCTTTCATTTTTTCCATATGCAACTATTTTTTCTTTACAATAAAAAAAAATGGTTTTCACTTACTCATGCAGTGTGTAGAACTTGCTGCCTCTTGTTTTGATTTTATCTTCATCACCTATGTAGGATTCAGAATCATAGAAATGTAGGGCCGGAAGGGGTCTCGAAGTCATTGAGTCCAGTCCCCTTACGCTGACACAGGACCAAGTAAATCTAGACTATCCCTGATAAGTTCGTCTAAAAAAAGCCTCCACTGACAGAGATTCCACAATCTCCCTTGGAAGCCTGTTCCAGAGTTTAACTATCCTTGCAGTCAGAAAGCTTTTCCTAATATCGAACCTCAGTCTCCCTTGCTGCAGATTAAGCCCATTACTCCTTGTCCTGCCTTCAGTGGACATGGAAACCCAAAAAAGATTAGAACTGGAAAAGGAGATCTTTTATTCTGGTACGCATTCACAGTGACAACTAACCAAGCCTCCCTCCTGAGAAACTTCTTCACATGCCCCACAATTCCCTGGAGCATGCTTAAGGTGTCTCACAGTAAATAGCTACCTCATATTGGCCACCCGGAGGTAATAAGCATAACAAACATGCCTCCAACTTTATAAAATCAGAAATCAAGGGGAAAATCTCTTGCATTCCTTGCCCCCTTCACATCACCTACAACACAGCTGATAACACGCTCCAACATTCTGTAAGGCTTTCACTTCCATCGCTGAAGACCCAGTGCTGCAGCACGGTTAAGCAAAGGTTTAACAAGTGCTGAAATCCCATTGAAGACACATTGCCATGAATATCAGCCATAAAGAAAGTGTATTCGATTGTTTTATTGAAAATATAAACTTTTATATGCTGGGCTGTATATTTATCTCATTTAACACGGATTCATTTTAGCTTCAGGCTCTGCACCTCACATTTCTGTTGAGGGTCACCAGGATGGAGGGATCCGAGTGGTGTGTCAGTCGGCCGGATGGTACCCGGAGCCCAAGGTGCTGTGGAGAAATCTCAAAGGGCAGCCTTTGTCTTCATCAACTAAAACCAAATCTGAAGAGGAATATGGTCTCTTTGAAATAAGAAATTCTATCATTATAACAGAAAATTCAAACAAGAATTTGTCCTGTGCTATAAGGAACACCCACCTGAACCAAGAAAAAGAATCAGTAACATTTTATATATCAGGTCAGTTACCACCAAAACCACACACTATAATATCGAAAAGGAAGAAATCAGATTGTTAACTAATAACAACAGTTAAAATATTTCCTCACAAAAAGCTATATTAAGATAAAGTTTAGGTTGAGAGCACACTTTAGGATAAAAGGCATTCCAGGGAATATTGTTATGATCTCAAAAACAAGCGTTTTAAACCCAGTAGAGTCAAGGTTAAGATTAAATGTAAAAGAAATCCAATGCCCTGTAGTAATACTATATATGTATATTATTGTGATTCAAACATGATGGTTAGTGTTTGTAGACCTATATTACATTAAATGGATATTTGAAGTCACATTAGATTTTCATTTTCAAAGTTGCCACAGGCCAATGGTAAGGTGTATTGGGGGTCCTACTGATTGGTTGGACTTTCTGTCTCCTAGTGAACTGGTGGATCAAGGACTAGACTTCCTGCCCCAGTGAATATGCAGAGGGAGATGTGATATACTGTGAGCTCTTCAACACAGAGGAAATTTGTTGAGTCTCTGTTCATGGCAGGTCAGAAGCAAGGCAGGGCCATGAAAGTCTGGAGCCCCAGGAACAGTCATTTCAGTGTGTCACTCACTAAAAGGTCCACGTTTTAATGTAGAGTTTGATTTCTCACTCTTTAGCAGACTTCACAGGGACAGGGGTTGCCATAACAACAAAACCCTGTTGGCCTGAGCCAAAGCCCATTAAAAACGTCAATAGATTTAGATCAGTTCCTATGCCAGGAATTCCTGTGCTGAAGTGAAGAGTATTTGGATATTTATCTGCTCTTCCTTAATTATTGATTTCCTCTCTTAAAACCTCAGATTTTCTTTTACTATGAAATTCCCTGGTGTTACAAAAGGTTAAATTTTACTTATGTGTAAGTTTTCTGTTGGGAAATTTAATGATTAACTATAATTTCTCTTCCTACATGTTTTAATTGTAGTATTAATTTCATGAAAGGAAGGAAATACTTTTCCCTGAATTGGCTCCTGAGTTGGGTGATGGGGTCAGAAGCCCTGGTTATTCAACAAAATTAAGAACTTGTGTAAGGGAAGCAGAATTAAAATATAAACAAACCCACTACTAACTCTCTATATAATTATTCACACACATAGCCGTGTGCACGCACACACTGATTTTTCTTTTTTTAAGTATTTGAACAATGTGTTATTCCCTAACCCCATTCTTAGAAATCATGGAGCCATTTTGGCTGAAACTTTTTTTTAAAAAAAGTTCAGCCTGAGGCAGAGAACCAGCATGGATGTTTTCTCCCCATATAGTAAAGATTGGCAAAGTAATGAGCAAATGAAAAGAAGGCCCTATAATGGGAAGTGTCGAGCAACTCTAATAACAAGTGATGTGACTAGCTCCACCAAGAGAGAGAGAGAGGGAGGGAGGAGGGGATGAGGTGTAGGGTGATAGTATTTAGTATTTAATACATCATTTGGTAATTCCAAAAGAGAGTGAGCAGAACCTCTCTTTTCTGCCAATTTTTATATTGCAGGGAGGAAATTTTTCCACACGTATTTCACACAAATCCTGATGTGACACATTTTCCAACAATAAAAGTGTACTGTTTGTAATTACTATTCCCAAACTAATATGGGCTTTGTGTTTCAGATTCTTTTTTCCCAAGAGTATCTCCCTGGATGGTGGGTTGGAGTGTGACTTTTGTGATTTTGTTGGTGTTCATCAGCCTTACTCTTTTTCTGTTCAAATTAAAAGGTAAATCTCCAAAGGGGAAAATATAGTGTAATCAGACTGAGATTTTCTCCTTTGAAAAGACAGTTTAGACTTTTCTACATGAGAAAGTTACACCAGCTTATGGTGTGAATTTAAATAGATTTTTTTTAAAACGGAGTAAGCTCCTATGTGGACACATACCAGTTTAAGAAGAGCTTACTTCAGTTTAGTTTTAAAACTGTTTCTATTCATCTTAAGATACGCCTAAAACTAGGTTTCCACTAGTTTAACTAGATTTTCAATGGGGCCTGAGGGAGTTAGGTTCCCAACTCCCATTGGAATTCAATATGCTTTGGCTCTTAACTCCCCTAGGCTCCTATGAAAATCCCTGCCTTATGGGGTTTTTGATTGCCTGTGTGCTGTTTGTGACCATCTCTGTTCTAGGACAGGTCTATGTGTGTTAATAATCAAATTACACTTAGAAGGTACCCAGTTTCTGTGTCACTGATTTCTCTTCCACTGGGAACCCAACCTGCAAGTCCCTGGAGAGCTGCAGTGGCTTGGTAGAAAAGCAACATTATTATTACTTGAGAACTCATAATGAAAAGGTCCTTTTAAATCTGGAGTCACTGAAAAAGGCTCTAAATAACTGTATTTATGTTTTCTTTTTTTAGGGAAACATCTCAACATTATCAGTAAGTTCCATTTTTGCTCCTGGTAGAACCAGTGTTATGTTATGAAAGATTTTTGAATGACTGTGACCATGTCAACTTGAAAATCATAAGCAATACAACCAATACCAATTGCATTACTTGTTATTTCAGTAATTGGCAGGAAGCCACTACTGTACATGTGTTTTGAGTGAGACATTTTCTTTCTGTTATTATTTAGGTAAACTTCAAACAGAGCTAGGTAAGGGCATTTTTTGTTCTGTTTAGTTTCTCTATCTGATGCAGCCTATTCTATGATGATGAATCCTGTTGATGTTGCATTTGTCTGGCTTAATTCTCATCCCCACCTATGTGTTTGCTTCCAGAGTGGAGGAGATCCCTGGGTGATGCAGGTAATTAAAAATCATATTTAATCAATGGGGAATCCTGCTCCCTTCTGCTGTGCAAATAAACAAGGAGAGAACTATTATATTTCCCAGGTGGAAGAAGGGAGGGTGCTGAGGTTCAAAGGAGGGGGAGGAATGAACCATCCTCGCATGTCCTCCTTACACATTGCTCCCATAACTCTGGAAATGTCCCTGCTCCGAGTGACTGAACAGTTGTTGTTTCTTAGGATCCCTGCCCTAGTGTCAGGTAGAGGAACAAAAGTGCTGACCAGACACATGAGTTCAAACCAAGGAGTCCCTGTGATCAGTGCTCAGCTTGTGCTTCTTTTCTCTTCTCTCCATCCACAGGAGTCTCTCCTTTCTGCTTACTCTGCCAGATCCCAGCTTTCTGCTGTTTTTAACCATCTTATCCAGGGGTGGCTCCAGGCCCCAGCATGCCAAGCACGTGCTTGGGGCGGCATGCCGCGGGAGGCGCTCTGCTGGTTGCCGGGAGGGCAGCAGGCAGGCAGCCTTCGGCGGCAAGCCTGCAAAGGGTCCGCTGGTCCTGCGGCTCCAGTGGACCTTCCGCATGCAAGCCTGCAGAGGGTCCGCTGGTCCTGCGGCTTCGGTGGAGCCGTGGGACCAGCAGACCCTCTGCAGGCACGCCTGCGGGAGCTCCACCGGAGCCGCGGGACCGGCGACCAGCAGGGTGCCCCCCACGGCATGCCGCTGTGCTTGGGGCAGCAAAATGTCTAGAGCCGCCCCTGATCTTATCCACGTTCTCCTCCATGCATTCATTTATCTCAAACCCTCTTTCTTCTCTCTCCACCACTAACTCCCCTCTCTTGTAGAAGCCCCTTGCTCATAAATAAAAATCTTTGTTAGAAATGAAATCTAGAATGATAATTCTCTTTTGTCTGGCCCTGATGACTAGCTACAGAATTTTAATTAGGGAATCTATTGAATCATGTCATTATCAACAGATCTCAGATATGTGGCAGGATGGAGCAGGTGTCAGGGTGACATCAACAAGAGACATCCAAGCTCCAGGACTTTTAAATACGAAGGAGGGGAGGGCACATCAGAGAAAAGATCATTGTGACCATGTGAATGATGTGAGGGGAAATCTAGGACTTCCCTGTGATTCCAGGGTCTCTAATCCCCACTCTCGGGATAGATGGGTGCACAAGGGAAAGATCATGAGTCTTAGGACTGGGTCAGTAAGTCTTTATGTTCTGTCACTGACCTGTCTCTGACTGGGGAGTGAAATTCTCAAGCGAATGCTGAGATCTCAGAGCTGCTTCCCATTCAGAGCCAGGTAGGAAGGAGATTTCCTGGTTCACTGTCCAGCTGGGACAGATTCTGTCACTGATGTGATAAAACACTCTCCAAAGATGGAGTTGAGCCCCTAACGCTCTGATTCTCTCCCCCCCCAGCGAATGTGACTCTGGATCCAGACACGGCTCATCCAAAACTTGTACTGTCTGAGGATCGGAAAAGTGTGAGATGGGCAGACACATGGCAGGATCTGCCCAATGACGACAATCCTGAGAGATTTGACATTGAGCACTGTGTGCTGGGCTGCGAGGGGTTCACCTCAGGGAGACATTACTGGGAGGTGGAGGTGGGAGTTGGGCTACTTTGGGCTGTGGGGGTGGCCAGAGAGTCTGTGAGGAGGAAGGGAGGGATCAGCCTTAACCCTGAGGAGGGGATCTGGGCTGTGGATCAGAGGCAGGGCCAGTACCAGGTTCTCACCGCCCCTACAACCCCCCTGCTCCTGAGCCGGGCCCCCAGCAGGATCCGGGTTTGTCTGGACTGTGAACAGGGGCAGGTGACATTTATCGATGCTGGTAACGAGGCCCCGATCTTCACTTTCCCGCCGGGCTCTGTCCCTGGGGAGAGAATCCGACCTTGGCTCTGGCTGGGGATGGAAAGCCAGCTCAAACTGTGTCCCTGAGAGACGGGGGGTATATTCCACTGAGGACCCTGAAATCAGCCCGTCTAGTCTCACACATCCCAGTCTCTATGATCTTGGCATCATCCTGTCCACCCAGTTCTATGGTCTCTTAATTCTATATCCCATGGAAACTCCTCCCCCGTCCCTCCCTGCAGCACAGAGATTAATAAAACATCACTGAAGGTGAGACTGTCACTCATTCATTTCATATGTTACTTCCTTGACTTTGTTGCCATTTCAGTGTCATTAAAAAAATAGTTCCCCAAACCTGTGGGTCTGTTTTCCATTGGTGTGAGTATTGAAGCTGTTTCTTGAAGCTCCTTTTCCCTCTGATGGGTGTTCATGGTAAATAAAGCATGAAAGACTATTCTGATTTGTCCCGTTATAGTTTTCCAGCTGCAGTTATTGGGGGCGGAGTCGTAGGATTTGCTTCCCTACTTGGTTGTGTCCCCTCAGCACCAGCAAGCAATATAGTGGCATGTCCCCTCTCATGGGAGCTGGGGTTTTGCTGTGATCTGCTGCTATCCAGCCTATGCTCTGTCCCTTGTGCTGTCTGCAGCCATGTCAATCAGGAATTCCTCAGCTGGGCTCTGTGGAGAGGGGGCTGAATACATGGTGTTGAATTTCTTCAGAGGTGGCTAAGGATATATGAAATATATTGTTCACGTTTCTTCTGCCCATCAGCAATTGTTGTGGTGTCCAGGGCGGTGTTTATGGGATGGGGCCTGCTCCGAGAGATGGTCTCCAGGGAGTTGTCTACATTAGGGTGCAGCTTTCTCTCTCTCATTGTACAATCCGTGTGTAGACAAGGCAAGTGGTGGTTTCACCTCACGGTCAATGCTCATGAAGAATTCTGTGGGTTGGGGGACGTTTGGGAGGGTTATCGGTAACCTTGATTAGCTAAACTGAGGTGAAAGCATCACTTGCCTCATCTCCGCTGGGACTGTATAATGACATCACTGCCTCGTGTTTGGTGTTGCTTTGAAAAAAATACCCTTTCTCCTAGGGTGGCCATGAGCTAAAAGATGGGACCTAAAGGGAGACACCCCACTCTCGGCCAGGGCTGTGACTTTGTTTTCTGTGAGCTTCTAATGTAAATGACTGGGGGTGGGATCCATGAAGAGACTTAGGCGTTGCAACACCGCACGTCATTTTTAGGTGCCTAGAACATCACAAGAAGAACACTGCGACCCACAAAGCCTGGCTTAGGTGCCTAGTCTCCCGGCACGATGAACAGCGACAGCCAGGTGCCTCACAATGCCGCCCACAAGAGCCAGCACGCTAGGTGGGGAGCCATCTAAACTGCCCAGTGGGAGATGCTAACAACAGGGATATGTCCTAACCCCGGCCCCTCTCTCAAAGATAAGTGCCTAAGTCTGCACTGCTGGGGGGCACCTACCTCTGCTTAGCAATCCATGAATGGGAACCCACCTCCTGAGGCCTTTCTGGGAATGAGTGAGGCACCTGCTGTGCGGCACACGTGGGTGGGGGGAAAGGTGGGGATTGTTTTGGTGCTGCTAGCCACATCATAACTTTAAGCCAGTGATAGCACACTTGCCTGGGATGTTGGGGACCCAGGTGTAGTGCCCCCCTCTTTGCCACAGGGAGAGAAAGGTTTTAAACTGGGGTTACTCAGTTTCTATGTGGGTGCTGCGACCACTGAGCTATGGTACAGTCTGAGGGTGGGATTCTTCAGTCTCCTCTATTGCAGCTGGTCTACTCTGGGTAAATAATGGAGCGACTGGAGCTGGGGAACTGGCCCCAGGATTTCCCACCCCTCAGATGGGCTCCCTGACCACAGGACCCCAGAGTCTTTCTCACTTTCTGGCCAATGTCCATTTAAGCGTTTATTTGCAGTGGAACAGTCATGGCCAGAGAGAGAAAGAGAATGTCTCTGTAGTCCAGTGGTTGGGGCACCCACCTGAGCAGGGGGAGACCCTGGATCCAATCACTCTGTTCTCATCACTCTATCAGTATTTGTCCCAAGTGGAACACCTTTAATGGGAGAGGCTGAAGGATCCCAACACTTGGCTTTTCTCCCCCTTCCTCCCCCAATGCAACATCTGGAGGAATGTCTGAAGGGCAAAGACTTTGAATGGGGGAAGGGGGTCCCGGGCTGGAAGGCAATTCCAGCCTGTGTAGTGAGGATCTGTAGCCTGCTTGTACCATCTTTCAGGGCGAGACACTGCTTGACTGAAATCCTATTTAGTTTGTAGAATTCAGGCTGCAAATTTATTTTTATTTCTTGAGAAACCAGCTTCGATCTCTATGTTTACTACTTATAATCCCTTTAAAATGATCTTTCTGTAGCTAATAAATCGCTTTTATATTGTCCCTAAAACAGTGTGTTTTGGTTGAAGTGCTTTGGAAATCTCAGGTCAGTTTGCTAAGGCTAGTGTGTGTCCTCTCCACATCGAGGGAGGGGCAGACTGCGTGAAATGAACTGACAAAGGCCAGACTTCTGTGCAAGATGGTAAAGTTCTGGGGTACACGGCTGAGGAGCTGGGGGGAATTGGCTGGAGCCTCTGTCGGTTCATGAGTGGCTAGCAAAAGCATTCAGGTAACTCAGTTGGGTGGGTCCCCGCCAGTGGGTGGCTGAGTAAGGGCAGCACGTGCAAGAGGTTTGTAGCTTTTAATCAGCATCACAGTGTGAGGGGCAGCTCAGTTTGGTGGGACAGAGGGCTCAGTGGTTGCACAGTCTGGGGACCCTGTCACAGTGATTAACATGCCAGTCTGAGCAGTGGGGGAGACACACAGTTCAAATCCTTCCTGGTAGAGAGGTGGGACTAAATGGGGGTTCCCCACTTTCCAGCTCAGTGCCTTAATCATTGGGCTAGAAGTTATAATGTGGGCACCACCACCTCTTCCATTGAACAGCTGTTTGAATGGGACCCAATATGGGAGGCATGCTGGGAGAATCAGGCCCCACATGCAAGATCAGCAGCTGAACGCTGATTTTCCCCTGGTCCATGACCCACTTTGGGGCTTAGGTGGAGATAGGCACCTCACACTCCTAGAATGGGGCAGAGGTGCACACGGCCAGAGGCAGAAACGGGTGCCAAGGGAACTTGTACCCTGAAAACAGGATGTGCATCTCCCCCTTTCTGAACCCCAGCACCTGCACCCTGTCCCTCATTTCACCCATCAGCCTCTCAACCCCTGTTTCACTCTCCTCTGCACACCTTTTGGCTCCTGCACAAATTCTGCCCATCCCACCTCTCCCACTTTCCTGTGTTAGCCCCCTTGTATTGCAGGAAGCAGATTGTTGTCTCAAATGAGGGCAGAGGCTTCAGGGGATGATTTTTTATTATTATTCAAAGAATTTTATTCAATTAATCTTGAAAAGACTTTGGATTCTTAAAGGTTCAGTCATGATCATAGGTGCTTCTCAGCCTCTAGGACAATAATGGAGTCATAACAGAGGATTCCTCTTGGGATATGCATGGGGGGCTGCTCCATGGACAATGACAGACCACATATAGCAAGGGAGGGAAATAGAATCTACAAGTGCAGATAGAGGTTCTGTTTCCTGCTGGTCTCTTGATGTTCAATCCCCCATCCCCCACTATCCTGGGGTCCCACATTCTTACAAGGAACCCCTTGTGGTGAGATGTTAACAGATGTTTTGCTGTGTGTGTGTTCCCTCCATGTGCCCCCCAGCCCTGTGCACGCAGCTAGCACAGGAGACCTTGAGCGAGCCGCCCAATGACTGCAAGATCCATTAAGGGATGAAGGCACCAGGCTAGGTTTATTGTCAACAAAGCATGGTAATAGCACCTGGCAGCCTCTATGAGGATACTAAGACTTGTATGTCCATCACACTGGATCCAGCTCAGTCAGTGGTGGGACTTTCCACTGCCACCTAGGCCGGCCCAAGATGCTCCTTCTGAGACACATCTTTATACAGTACCGGATTTACCCTAACGCTGGGCCCAAGCTCACAAGGGGCCTCATAACACTCACTTCCTCCGCTCTCGCAGCACCACAGAAGCAGAGCCTCAAGAGCAGCAGGGATCCATGGGATCTGAGAAGCCACAGGGCCCTGGGAGCTGAAGTTGCTTGGCCAGCTCCCTGCCTATAGAGTTGGCCCTGGAGCGGGGAAAGAACTACATTTCCCAGCATTCCCTTGGCCGCTATCAACAGGAAAGGGATGGGGAGGGGGTGAGGAAGCTGAAACCCCATGCGCTGCTGCTTGCCGTGAATGGAAAGCTGGCTGCTAGAAGGGGGTGGCAGCGTGAATGGGGAACAAGGATGCCCAAGAAGTAGAAGGCTTTTGGCCCAGATATCCCTTCCCCAGACTGGATTAGAGCTGCTGGTGTGACCTCACCTGGCAGCCCCGTGACGTTATTGATATAATCTGGGACCATATAGAACATGGTTGCAACCAAGGTCCTGTAGTGGCACCAAATCTTATGTAGAGGGGGTCATATAAGGTGTCTAAGACCAAGTTATGGGTTGCTGCTTATGATTATGCTGTCTGTACGTATGTATCATTTTGCAGTTAAAGTTATGAGTATTGGCTCTGTAGTAAGAGGAGGCCCTAAGATATAAACCTTGGTATCAGAGGCCTGGTATGAGGCCTGAGGCCTAAACTAAAGTAATGGTCAAGACTTTGCTAACATAAAGCAAAGTTAAGCTGTTAGCCAGAGGCAGGCCCTGCTCACAGAAGCTGGCAAGGAAAGGGCTGATGCTGCAAGAAGATATGTACCTAAAAGGTACTGAACACCAGAGATCAGAACATTCACATACTTGCACATTCCACACAGATAACAGAGAACAGACTGACCCATCCCAATGACAGGGGCAAAAGGGTAATATGATGGGTAGAGTTGTTTTGTTCAAACCAACATGTATAAGATAAGAGGCGGCACCTTACTACGTAGAGGGGTTGTGCCTTACTACGTAGAGGGGTTGCACCTCAATACGTCAGGAGTGATGTGTAACTTGTTTGTACCTGTGTATAAGAATGCATCTCTGGGGCGGTGTCTTTGTCCAGCCGAGGGGGCAGTGGAAAGTCCCATCACTGACTGAGCTGAGTCCATTGCCAGGAGGCACTTTCTCGTAGTATGCCCTGAATTAGACTAAGAAATCTACAGGGAACTGTAATTGTGTCCGTATGGCAATAAATCTGGACGATGTGCCTTCGTACCTTACTAGGCGCTGTGGTCATTGGGGAATCTTTTCGGGTCTGCTGTGTCAGCTATTTGCACAAAGCTGGGACAGCACACAGAGGGAACACACGCACGCAGCCGAGTGATACCAACATTGAGCAGAGCACCACACCGGTAGCGTCTGACAACACTGGTGACCCCGACAACTGATCTGGTGAGTAAGCGAGCTGTCTGCTGTAGGAATCGTGATCTAACATGGCAGAAAACCTCAAGCTAGGGAAGCCCCTGATCCCCTCCCTTTTGATCCCCATGGAGTTTGATAACTCATGGACCCGCTGAATTGCCAGTAAGGGGGGTCCATATGAATTGAAGAATGGGGAAACATGGATTGGCATATGTAGAGCGATGGTAGAAACCGAGGCTCTGAGAAATAGTAATAAAAGTGAAAAAGCAAGAATTTTGCAACTCATGTCTATGGCAGTGAGATGGCTTAGACAGCATGCTGGCCAACCAAGTAACAGAAAAAACAGTTGAAGTAGAAGAGGGAACCCACACAGCTGAGCACTGGAAAGCCCAAGCTCTTTTAGCAGCGCAACAAGCAGTCCAGACTCATGATATGCTCGAGCAAGTAAAGCAGGAAAATAAAAAATTGGAAACAGCTGTAGAAAACCTGCAGAAGCAAACTATGCCGTCCCCTGGTGTTCAAAGTAATTCAAGTGCTGTTACAGTGCCTGAAGAACAGGGACAGAAGTGGAAAAAGGTGGCCCTAGTAAAATTAAAAGATGAAATGGGGTCCACTGCATTGCAACCATCGCCTTATGATAAAAACCAGGTTCCAGTTGAACTTAAACCTGAACCTAGATTGTTGCCTGTCAGAACAGGACAAGTAAGTGCACAGAAGGAAAGAGTAGCAAACAATACTCTCACTGAATTGGTAAAACAAATGAAGGAAAAAATGGAACAGTTCACAGAGCACATTAGGAGACAGGAGCTGCGACTCGATCACAGGGGAGTGAATAAAAAAGAATTTCAAAGTAAAAAACTGAAATTAAGCTGGTTAACACCTAGAATTGATGCATTAACACATGGAGCTGCCCAGAAACAGTTAACTGCAGCAAAAAACGGCACTCCCACTATCCATTTGGCATGCACACAAAAGCAACAGACACTGGGGAAACAAATTCAGGTTTTACAAGAGCAGGTAACTACCCCCAATCTCCTCTCAGAGCCAGGATAAAAACCAGAGGCGCAATTCCCAAATGTGCAGGTTCCCAGTTGCTTTGACCCATGGAACCACACTCCATGCTCATATCTAAAAATAGAACCTTCTTTCTCAAATATTTTTACATACCAGTTAAGCTTTGTCCTTTATATGTTTTTCCAGTTTGCTAAACTTGCTGCTGCTGCCTGTACTTCCAAATACCTTGATGGAGTTAATCTCTCTTGGCTCAGGTCTCGCTACCTTCCTAGATTGTTCTTCACCCTCCCTTTTCCCCCGCCTCTCCTCACTTCTGCTCTCTCTTTGTTTTAAAAGTTAAAAGTTATAGTTTTTACAGAAACCTCCAAAATATAAAGCAATTGAAACAGAACAAAACAGGAAACAAAAAGAAAACAATGTAAAAACTTTAAATCCAGTAAATTAATTATTTTAATCCTTCAGGAATGCAACAGCTGGAATCATTCCTAACTTTCTTGAAAATATGGTTGCCAAGCAACAGAAATGCACTCTCTGCTTCTAATCCTAACCACTAACTATTATTTGAAACATGGGCTTTTCTTATTTCCATATAGCAGAGTTTTAAAATAATGTTAAATATAAAGTAATGCAAAATTCCTGGTTACCAAATTAATGCAATACAGTTGGCAATTATTAATATATTTTTATCAAATTTATGCTACAAGTTTTAAATAAGGTAATAACTTGTTTATTCAAATGTTTAACCCTTTTTATTTTTGGTGGTGTTATTTTTTATAGTTATGAATAGAATTCTGGCGTCATTTGTTTTTAATTGTAAGTTTGTTCTGTATGTCATGTGTGTGTCTTGTGTCTATGTTGTGTGTCACGTGACTATTTTTTTAAAAAAAAAATATTTTGTTGCAATAAAAGTCAATTTTATACCCTTTTTTTGAAAATATATGAGATGTGTTACCACACTATTTTAAAATCATGGTTGAGGTATAATCAGTATTATTAACACCAATTTTTTGTGCAAAGTTCAAAAAGGTTTTAGTTACAAATATATGTACATATATTTCTGCCTCAACAAATAATGCGATTGCAAACAAAAAGAATTCTTTTTTATCAATCACAGTTTTGTTTTTTAAGTTTTTTTTAATTGTTATTTAAAGAAAAAATGTAAGGGGAAACATTAAGGTAAAGATAATATTAACAAAATGTCAGTTTCTTGTTTGGGCTTTTTATAAACTTGTTTGCACTTTTAAATATAGTTATAAGACTGTTATAACCAAAATGTTTTAAAATAACAATTTATGCATAAAGCTAACCAAACAATTTCAACAGGTTTCCACCTTTGGCTCCCTAACATAAAAAAGCATCTTGAAAGTATACCCTCAAATACCCTCAAAGTATTTGCATGTATCTGTATTTAAAATTTATTTTGGTTTAATTTTATATTCTTTTCTTTTCTTATGTTATGTTAATGGGAAGCAGTGGTTGTTAAAGTTTGTGCTTCTAAATAGTTAAAAGTGAAATTGGTATCACAAGCAAATTAACTCTAAAAAGCTTGTTAAAATTATGTTACTAAAAACAAAGTGTTCAGCAAGGGAAAGCAATACACCTTCTCATGGAAGATTGTGAGCATTTATTTTAGCTGTTAAGCATTACATTTAGTATGAAATATTAGTAATGCACCTCAAATGAAAATGAATGTCTATACAATAACTGCAAAAGTGTTATAAAAGGCTCGGTCCCTATTACATTGTTCTTATTACATTGTAAACAAACTAAGGCCATGTCTACATCTAAAATTTTGCAGCGCTGGTTGTTACATCTGTATTAGTACAGCTGTATAGGACCAGCGCTGCAGAGTGGCCACACTTACAGCAACCAGCGCTGCAAGTGGTGTTAGATGTGGCCACACTGCAGCGCTGTTGGGCGGCTTCAAGGGGGGTTCGGGGAACACGAGAGCAAACCGGGAAAGGAGACCAGCTTCGCCGCGGTTTGCTCTCGCGTTCCCCGAACCACCCTGCAAACCGCAGGGAAGGAGACCTGCTTGCTCGGGGGTTCGGGGAACGAGAGAGCAAACCGGGAAAGGAGACCAGCTTCGCTGCGGTTTGCTCTCGCGTTCCCCGAACCACCCTGCAAACCGCAGGGAAGGAGACCTGCTTGCACGGGGTTCTGGGAACGCGAGAGCAAACCGCAGGGAAGGAGACCTGCTTGCTCGGGGTTCGGGGAACGCGAGAGCAAGCCGGGGAAGGAGACCAGCTTGATTACCAGAGGCTTCCTCAGGTATGCTGGGATACCTGCTTATTCCACGGAGGTCAAGAAAAGTGCTGGTAAGTGTCTATACTTGATTACCAGCTCTGGATCACCAGCGCTGGATCCTCTACACCCGAGACAAAACGGGAGTACGGCCAGTGCTGCAAACAGGAGTTGCAGCGCTGGTGGTGCCCTGCAGATGTGTACACCTCCTAAGTTGCAGCGCTGTAACTCCCTCACCAGCGCTGCAACTTTCTGATGTAGACAAGCCCTAAGTTAAAGCCAAGGTTTATATCTTAGGGCCTCCTCTTACTACAGGCTCTATATCCTGTCTGTATTTCTGGGAAACATCTCAGACAAGTTGGTGTTAGCTCTTCCTAGCCTGCTTGATGGCCCATTAAGGACCATCAGCAACACAATTGACCCATTGAGAGATACTGCCTTGTAACTCAGCAAAGTGCAGGAACTTGCCCATGTGACTCCATACTCCATTTTGCTGTAATTTTCCACAGTAAGAACAAAGAAGTGTTCTTTCATCTGGAAAAAGCCTATAAAAGGCTGATGCCTCATCTCCATCTCGTCTTCAGTCCTGCTTCTTACCACTGGAGGGACTTTACTACAAACTGAAGCTTTGAACAAAGAACTGAAAGACCCATCCCAGCGGGGAATGTACTCCAGAGACTTGATTTGAACCTGCAGTTTACTCCATCACTGCTACAAGCCTGAACTAAGAACTTTGCCATCACTGTATGGAATTGATTCCATTTAACCAATTCTAGCTCTCATCTCTATCTTTTTCCTTTTATGAATAAACCTTTAGATTTTAGATTCTAAAGAACTGGCAACAGCGTGGTTTGTGGGTAAGATCTGATTTGTATATTGACCTGGGTCTGGGGCTTGATTCTTCGAGACTGAGAGAACCTATTTTCTTTTATTGGGGTGTTGGTTTTCATAACCATTGATCCCCAGGACGAGTGGGACTGATGGTGATACTGGAAAACTGGAGTGTCTAAGGGAATTGCTTGTGTGACTTGTGGTTAGCCAGTGGGGTGAAACCAAACTCCTCTTTGTCTGGCTTGTTTGGTTTGCCTTAGAGGTGGAAAAACCCCAGCCTAGGGCTGTAACTGCCCTGTTTAAGTAATTGGTCCTGAATTGGCACTCTCAGTTGGGTCCCACCAGAACTGCATCATCACAGCCCCCAAAGAAGGAATTGGGTGGACTGAATGGACAGTGCACCTCTCTATCAGAAGCCTAGAAGGGAGGTATGTGGACCCCACCAGGAGAAGTTAAAATGAGAAGTACAGGAGGGGAGGCTCTACTAGATGACCTGGGCAGCTTTAGATACAGTACAGGAGGATTTCCACTTCTGAGCCATGGAAGCAGAAATTGACTTTTCCTTACCAGATTTATCTAATATTCAGAAAGGGAATCTAGCACTTGCTTTCCAGATCTGAACACTCTCAAAATTCAGGAGTGCTCAAGCTCAATTTTGGCAGCTATTACTTCATTTTTCCCAAATCAAATTTGCAGATCCACTGTAATTTGCCGTAGAAAAAGTAGGATAAAATTGAGCAACAAATGCAGGGGTCTTTCTAGGGCTAACTAGGACTGGAATTGCTATTTTCAACAGCCATTGCCTTTTTTTTTTTTTGTAGTTTTGTTTGTTTAAAAAGAAGACCATGATATTGCATTGGCAAATTCCCCACAGAAATGAAGAGTGAAAGAAAAGAATAACAAAGGCACCTCAACTTTTCCTCATTTAGGTAGGACAGTCTTACAATATGGATCAGATCTCCTCCACTTACGCAAGCTGAAAATTGTACCACTTGTTTGCAGTTCTGTAACCATGCAGGAACCAGTCCTGTCTGTGTTCTGTGCACATCCAAAATTCCTGCTGAATTCAGAAGTGCCTTGCTTTTATAACCATACTACCTGATGTTTTCAGCCCTTGTAAGAGAAGCAGGTTTACATTTAGTAATTGGGCAGGAGGCCTCTCAGAAAAAGTTAAATGCTGAAAAGGTGTTGCTTATTCACTTGGTAATGTGAGACCTTCCTGTTACAATAGTAAACCAGTGCAGCATAGAATGCACTTTCCTCCTGGAGTCTAGAATGGGGTCCTTTGCTTCAATACACAGCCCATTAAAGACAATGAAAAGATTCCTACTCACTTCAAGAGGCTTTGGACAGAACTGGTTATACACAGGGTAACTCCACTGTCTTCACAGGGTCCTGGTCCCACAGCGGAGAGGGGCCATGTGAGCTTGTTGCAGAGCTGCTGCTCAGGGATGGGAACCTCCTGGCACCCCAGTCCCCAAAATCATTCAGGCTGTACTTTTTGCACGACTATGTGCTAGCTGAGGAGTTCGTGGGAACTGGTGGCCTCTGCTGCAGGTGATGGGCATCTCAGATCCTTAAAGCCATCACCTAGAGGAAGGAAGCGCCTAACTCCTGAGTCTGCAGCTGCCTAGGGCCAGCACTGAGGATGTAGAGTCTAAAGTCCATAGCCGTTGCAAGGTTCAAGAGTGCTCAGCCTTGGAATTGCCACCCCTCCGTTGCTGCAGCTGCAGCTATCTAAGGCTGGCCTCTGGCAGTTGGCCCCATGGCTGTAGCCAGAGAAGCTGCAGGTGGCTCTGTGACTACTGGGGGCCATTAACTAGGAGCAGATAAAGCAACTGGAGTTAACCTCAAGGAGCAGAGGTCACCTGTAGGAAAGGAATGTCAAGGGGAGCAGGGAAAGAGGAAGCAGACCAGGTTTGCAGGGGAGAATAGCCTCAGCTGGCTGGGAAGCACGTCCAAGGTGGAAGGGAAACAGGCATAGGGAGAGGTGGGGGTGACCAGGTAGCAGACTGGCATGTAGATGGGAGCAAAGGGAGAAAGGCTGGTGCCTTCAGATTCCCAAGGGCTAAGTCCTCACTTTGGGGAAATGGTGTTTGCAGGTGTCTTGCTCAAATGGCAGGATGGGTGCTGAAGGAGGGATTTGATAGAACTGATCAGGTATCTGCTGGCTGTGAAACTTTATTGAGCTGAGACCAGAACCACATACAGTGACTGGTGACATAGGGTGGTACTGGTGCTGTATATGGCAATGCATATAGTCATGTAGAGGGGTGTGATCAAAATGAAAAATGTCTCTGAGATTCACTACCGGGTATACTATGGCACCGATGGCACTGCCACATCAGGCCCACGCTCGGAGCCCACAACAACTACATGAGGCCCACAAAAGGTTAATCCGGCCCTGTCTTTATACCCTAACACAAACAAGTTAATACAGCGCCCTGACATCACCTTGTACATGTTGGTTCAATTAAAATATTTATTGTGTAGGATAGCTCAGTGATTTGAGCATCGCCTGTTAAATCCAGAGTTGTGAATTCAATCCTTGAAGGGGCAATTTAGGGAAATGGGGCAAAAATCTGTCTGGGGACTGGTCCTGTTTTGAGCAGGTGGTTGGACTAGATGGTCTCCTGAGGTCCCTTCCAACCTTAATATTCTATTATCCTGACTTTAGCTTTTAGGAGAGCTTGGCGAGTTCCTCTTATCCTTGGGAAATGTTTTTGTACCATTCTTGATATCAGAATGTTTTGGTACTACTAGATGTTGCGATGTGTTTGCATAAGTGCTTTGTGACTAGCACTTCTTCGGGTAGGTCCAGACTACCCGCCCTATCGGCGAGTAGTGATCAATTTATCGGGGATCAATATATCACATCTCATCTAGACGCGATATATCGATTCCCCAAATGTGCTCCCCGTTGACTCCGGAACTCCACCGGAGCAAGCAGCGGTAGCGGAGTCGACAGGGGGAGCCACAGATGTCGATCCCACGATGTGAGGACTCAAGGTAAATCGATCTAAGATACTTCGACTTCAGCTACACTATTCATGTAGCTGAAATTACGTTATCTTAGATCGACACTCCCCTCCTAGTGTAGACCAGCCCTTAGTCAGATTCTGTGAACAGCTTCTGCCTCATCTCAGACCTCTAATACAAGGGCTTATGTCTCAGGATCTCTTCTTATTACAGGGTGTAAGCGAGCTGATAATCTGTGGCACTCACACTGCCCGGGGCCTAGCCACTGGTCCGGGGGGCTCTGCATGTTAATTTAATTTTAAATGAAGCTTCTTAAACATTTTAAAAGCTTATTTATTTTACGTACAACAATAGTTTAATTATATATTATAGACTTATAGAAAGAGACCTTCTAAAAATGTTAAATGTATGACTGGCACACGAAATCTTAAATCAGAGTGAATAAATGAAGACTCAGCACACCATTTCTGAAAGGTTGCCGACCCCACGTAGCTGAATGTAAGGTCTAAGGCAGGAGCATTCATCACTGGGAAATGTTGTAGGCTAAGGGTTGGAAAATTACTCTGTGCAAAATGTGCATTAACAGTAGCTGTGAAATCTCAGTTAAAGAAGAAAAAGTTGAATAATGAGCCAACATGACATTAGTTGGTAGGTTTTCTTCAGCTTGACCCTGCGCTGATTAAAAAGTTAACACAAATGCCAGGTAATTTTTTATGGATAGTATGAGGTTGTTCCCAATTAAATACTGACCTGTAAAAGTGGCCTGACTTAAGGAAAAAATCCCCTCCCAGAATACTGAGGCATTTATACCTGTTGAATTCCTTGAGCTTTTAGTAGAGCACAATCATCCTACAGACAGTAGAAGTTTTCCTTACAGATGGAGGTTTTAGACTTCACCTTTGGATTGTTTACAACGTGAGGGATCTCAGCCTTGGACGTTTGAGCCTTTCAAGAAACGCTGTTCCCTGTTCAGGACATTGGAGCATGTTCAATAACAACAAAGTAGCAAGTTCTGATGGGAAACAAAGTCTGATCCAGTGGAATCACCTGTGAGCAGCAGCCCAGCACCTCTGTTCCACCCCCTGCCTGCAACACTCAGCATGGGAAGTGGGAGAGGGGACCACACTGTAACCGTCCAGGAGCCAGGCTGGGGAATGGGGGTGAAGGACACACACACATTGAGGGTGGCAGGGGGAGTTCAGACATCAAACGACCGAAAAACACAATATAACCTAAAACAAAACAAACCATGATGTTGGAGCAAATTCCATGATTTCTTTCGGGGCAAGGGAGAGGCTGACTCACGAAAAGCCCCTCAGGGGCCAGTGAAACAGGGGAATGACTTTGGCTCAATCTCAGGACTTCCACAGCCTGTGCTGAGGTCTGCACCAGCCCCTGCAGTCACTGAGCAGGGAAGTCACAACTGCATCTCCTCTATCCCTTTGCCAGCACAAGAGTGAATCTGGCCCATTGAGCCAACCAGCTCCTGCCTCAGTTTCCACATCTATAAAATAAATTTATTTTTATTCCTATTACAGTCCATGGAGGACAAGGGCCCCATTGTGCTGAGCTCTGCACAGACTCTGAATAAATAGCCCCAAAGAGCTCACAGTGCAGGGCCCTGATCCTGCCAGGATCAAAGTTTCAGTCACATCAAAGGATCCAATATGTGTAAAGCTACTTTGCACTGGAGTCTTGGCAGGATCTGGGTCTAGGTTTAGAGAAACAAATGGTGGGGAGGGCATGGACAGTCAGGGCATAGGGAGGTAACAGAAAATCTTTCCCACAGATAGTATTTCTTAAGTTGGCTGTGAGGTTTAGTGGCTGTTGATTCAGCAGCTTTGAGATGCCTAAACGAAAGAGGAAATAGACGTGCAAGGTTCAGATTAATTTTTATCAGGCCTCCTTAGAAAGATCTGAGTGCATGTATCCCTGTGTAATAATTTGAACATTAACATAGAACAGTTAATGGCGGTGATACCATTGTAAATGTCACAGAATGAAATTTTATTGATCCTTTTATTCCCTCCACTCTGGCATGTGAGGTGGAAAAGAACAATGGGAGATCTCTGGCATCACACACAAAGGGTGAGGTTTCAGCGGGTGTTTGTTTGTATTTAAATGAAGAGAAAATTCCCACGGAAACATCTTCACTAAAGAAACATGAACAAAAACTCAAAGACACTAAATAATCAGAAACATTGTCACTGACCAGCACCCAAACACCTTATCTCAGCCCATATGAGTCCCAGATTCTTATTAAAGATCTCTATCTGTTTGTCTGTCTGTCCCTTTCTGTCTTTTTTCTCTCATAAATAAAACACCATTACATCTGTTAAAAATTCAAGGATATTTAAAGCTGAATCCAATAATCACCTCCATCAGCACTGGTTCGGCTTTGGTGCCTTTCTTATTATGAATATATTATGAGGCTGGAAGACCAAGGAATTCCTAAGCATGTTTACCACATGGTTGCTAAAAGCTTTGGCTCACCACTGATGGACACAAACTGAATATCCAGCTGGGCTACGTTAAAGATTTAGCAGATTTGGGGATGTTTAGTCTGCAATTTGGCCATGTGTCTTTGGGATTTGCCATGACCATATGCCCATTAAGAGCGGGGATGTCTTTACAAACACGACAGCATGAAATCTCATCTTCCTCCTCCTCCTTCCCACCTCCCAGATGTCCCACCATCTGAACTGGAGAGAAAAGGAGGGAATCCATCAGATCACACAGACATGGTGAGACTCCAGGGGGAGATTTCTTTTCTAGGAACAGAAAATCCCCATGGAAACATTGTAATGAACATGCAGATAAAGTAACAAGTCAAACGTACCCCTCTAACAATAAATACACCATGAAGATCTGAAGCCCAAGTCACACAAATAAGCCTGAAACCAGCTTCATTGCTCAGTTCATGCTCTTGATGAAGAACAGAAATATTTTCACTGTCCACATCCAGACACCCTTAACTCTGCCCTGGGATTCTGTGAGGATTTCACGTGCCTGTTTCATATTAAATCCAGAGGAACAAGTGAAGTGACGGAGCCTGCCCCATGGACCTTCTCCAGCATCAGTCCTTTCCCTTGGGCTGGGCTTTTTCTGATCTTTCCCTTCATGCTGCTCACTTCTTCATGGGTTGGGGAATAGCTTTCCCTGTGGTACTGCCATGAATGTGATGCTGGATTCAGACATGGCTCATCCCATCCTCACTGTGTCTAAGTATAGAAAAGTGTGAAAAGTGGAGATGTGTTGCAGGATCTGCCTGAAAATCCAGAGAGATTTGATGCATATCACTGTGTGCTGGGCTGTGAGGGATTCAACTTTGGGAGACATTGCTGGGAGGTGGAATGGGGGAGGGGATCCTGGGCTGTGGGGTCACCAGAGGGTTTGTGAGGCGGAAGGGCCAGAACAACCCTAACCCTGCCGAGGTGATCTGGGCTATGGGGCAGTGCGGGGACAGTTCTAGGATCATCATGTTGCCCTGGATTTGAGGGGTGTGTGTACTTCAGATTTTGATCAAGCTACATGCAACCATTTTATGTGCATTCAGTCACCAGGAATTAATAAAACAGAACACTGCATAGTTAAGGGTTAATTTGAAAAACAGGCTTTTAGAGGCAATGTCAAAACTAGCTGGCAGTTGCTGCTAATCAGAATGGGAGGAGGGGAAAGAAAAGTCAACAACTGAGACTGAAAATCGTGGTGAATGAAAACCTTGAGTTTGGGCACCTTTGGTATAGAAGCATTATTATGATTAAGATTGTTAGCAATGCTTGTTGATATTTTTATGAACATTTGTTGAAAGCTAGAAAAAGTGATGATTAGTTGGGGTCACTTTGACCTGTGTGTTTTGTAGAGGTTAGTTATAAAAAATTAGCTAATACAGCGTATTTTGGAGCAGTCCTCTGTAGCCATATTGAGAGTTGCTTTTCCTGTCACCTTTTCTCCATAGAGGGTGAGCACCTGGCCACTGAAAACTCGCTGTTAAGTACTCAATACCATTCCAGATGTTAGGTAAAACCTGACAGACAGCCTTTTAAATTAAATCTGCCACCTCCTCCCTCCCACCCCTCCAAGATGTTCCACCATCTGAAATGGAGTGGCTCTTCTCCAATGCCATATCTTCCCCTCGTCTTGTCGACATTCTCTCGAGGTCGAGGATGATCTCTTTCACACGTTTTATTTTTTATGAGTCCTTTGGTGACTGAGGAGGCTGATCCCTGAGCCACAAGCTCTTTGGCAGACGTCGCAGGTGATGTTGGAAGTCAGAGTTGGGCCATTGTTGCTGCATGAGAGTTGTCTGTCCTTTCTTTTCTGGTGTTTTTCTTAGACCAGAGCAAAGCAATTTTCCTCAAAAATGGACATTCCTTCTCCGACAAGTCGCCTAATGGAAGCGCCGGTCCTGTGTGTTTCCCTTCTCCTTTGGTGAGTTGGCCATACAGCAGTTGTTTTGGTTAGTGTACGTAATCAGGGCCTCAGTACTGAAGATGATGGCCTCTCTGAGGACACTGACATTACTGCAGCAAACCTTCCACTTTTATGTGAGGATCTTCTGAAGAAAGTGCTGGTGCTGGTGTTCCAGGTTTTTCAGCTGTTTTATATGAGTCACCCAGTCTCACAGCCATAGAGGAGAGTTGGGATTACCAGCTCTTTATAAACTAAAAATCTAGTGTGTGTTCTGACATTGTGATTGTTGAACCCCCTGAGAAACAGTCTGCCAAAGGCCAGGCTAACACAGTGGATTCTGTACTAAATCTCGACGTCTGTATCCGCCCTCTGTGAGAGATGGCTGCCAAGATAGGCAAAGTATTCTGTATTTTTCCAGTTCTTCTCTGTCAAAGCAGATCTTCCTTGTTGGGTCTGAGGATTGACCAGGAGCTGGGTGGTGGAAAACTTTTTTTTTTGCCGAAGTCAGAGTTAGCCCTAGGCTTTTGTAAGCTTCAGAGAAGCAATTCAGGGCTGTTTGTAGATCCTCCTGAGAGTGTGCAACTACAGCACAAGGAAGGGAACACCAGCTGGGGCAGAGGGAACTCCCCCAGGGGGTTAAATATGTTATATTTTAATTTACTTTTTTATCATTGAAAGGTGAACACATCATCAAAATATTGTCAGCTCCTTCTAATTTTTAGCTGTTCTCCCTCAATGTCCTGTGATGACATATCATGTGACCTATATTAAATGCATTTCTTTCTCTTTTCAGTTGTTGTTGCACTGCAGAAATGAGACGTGACTCAGCATAAGGTTTTTTTATTCATTTTTTCTCCTGGATCCTTCCTTCTCCTCCAAAGATGGGTTGGAACCCAAATTCAGGATGGAATCACCTAAAATAATTTATGAAGGGTTAGAAGTCTAAACCTGGGTATTTAGTCAATTCCAGACCTTCCCCTCCCTTTTCTTTAGGGAACTGGAAGCCCATGCCCACAACCATATGATTTTCTTCAGGAGCAATTTATACTTTGCTGCATCCACCACTCAACCCTCCTAATGCCGCTCTAATAGTCTTTCCTCCTCTCTGTCTCTGCTCTAGCATCCATTTGTCTTGCTCATATTGGGCCAGATTGTGGCCTTACAGAGTTCTGCTTGTTTATGTATCCAGACACAGCCCCACATTATAACTTCTGAGTGATCTCTATCTGGAGGTATTATGACTGTGATGTTGTTTAGTAAATATCACCATTTCCAACTTGTTCCAGGATAGCACTGTTGTTTGGTATCCAGTCAGAATTCTGAATTCGTAATGCTAGTCTGTAATTTCTCTGTGAAGTTGTAGTCTGAGCCCTGGTCTACGCTACAAAATTACTTTGGTAAAATTTACGTGGCTACGGGGCATGACTAATCCACACCCTGAGCGATGTAGTGATACTTAACTGTGCTTCTCTCACCAACATAGCAACTGCCTCTTGTGGAGGTGGAGTTATTAAGCTGATTGGAGAGCTCTTTGCTGTCAGTTTACAGCATCTTTGCCAAAAGCACTACAGAGATGCCACTGTAAATTTGTAATATAGACCTGCCCTCAGTCTTTTCAGCACAGACAGTCAAGGCTTCAATTTTCAGATGATACCAGCATTTAAAAAAGGATGTTTGCTCTAAATTCCATGTTAGCAATGCGAAGGCATTAGTATTACTATTCCTAGCTATCCATGGGGAAAAAAAATTATTCTGATAAGATGTAAATAGTTATTATTAATTATTTATTTTTATTATTATTTTATTATTCTATATCTCTCATATTTAGTATAGTTCACAAAAAATGAAGAACAAGAGTCCCTTCAAAATTGCTACTGTATTCAGGTAATTTGAGCACTTGAATGTTTTAATCTGCTGATAATTATACTTCTAGGGAAGCAGGATTGTGGCTTTTTCTTTCAGAGAAGACTGATCTGTCCACATGACAGTGTTTGCAATAATTTCAACTTCCCAATTCCTCTAGTACTTCTACTTTCAAAGGCAGCAGCCGAAAGAGAAACGCACATTTACCAGTCTGAAAAACTGTAAGGAGAGACTGCAATAAACCTCTGCAGCTATTTTATAGCTAGAAGTAGCTGAGTAAATTGATACAATGGAACGGTCTTTAGAATATAAACCTTTAGTAACCAGAGGAGGATTTTAGAAGGCCAGGTCACACCCCAACGGTTATAGAACTTCTCAGATTAGGTACGTGAACTTTGACTGCTTGAAAACCATTGTACTAAATGGCTCTATTATATAATCCTTAACAGCCATTGATTTTTGTGCATGGATGGTTAATACAAAGATTTGATAATCCCAAGAGAATTTGTTTTACTCTTTATGGAGATACTATGTTACATGTACATGTAAAATGATATATGTTCAAAATGCGATTCAGATCACTTTCCTAGCACTGCAACACCATTTTTACTGTACTTTGACTTAGCAATTCATTTATATTGTTGTTATGCTTTATTCAAGAACACTGGGCCAGACCCTGCACCCTGTGAAGGCAAAGGAAGATTTGTAACAAAATAAATTCCTGTAATCAGAACACTGAAAGAAACATAGAGCTGCAAACCCAGCTGCCATCACTGTCATTTCCTGCCTATTGTCACTAATTTTCTTGCTTTTTCTTGGGGTAGAGGTGGGTGCACTGAATCCTCTTGCTCTGATATTTTCAATGGGAAAAATGTCCAATTATATCCAGAATGAAAGAGAGAAGTGCATCCTTTACTCATTTTAAAATCAGTGGGAATTAAGAAAGTGCCTGAAGTTAAACAACTGTTTTTAGTGTGTTCTTGAATAGGGGTGGATTTCATTGCTGAATTGGGACCAGAATCTTCAGTGTGACTACACAGTGAGGGGATGTCTATATGTTTAACTTGGTATGGGCTTTGTGTATATGTGTTAACTGATCTGCAATAGATGTTGAGTTATCAATTCCTTAAACACAGATTGACATAAAAGGAGTTGGATATTGTCAGGGCTGGTATTAGGGAAAATGGTGCCCTGCATGAACTTGTATTTTGGCACCTCCTCACATCACCCCTGGCCCCCACTGGCTACACGGGCTTCTGCACCCCCCGCCATCACCTCTGGACCCTGCTGCCTCTCCCGAATGCTCAGTAACTGCCCCAAACTGTTTTTTTCCTTTCTTCTGTGCATGTGGTAGACAGACCTCTCCCCTGAAAAGCAGCTGCATAGGATTCTGGGAATCATGTTGTTGACACTAATAGCTGCAAATGGCCCAGACTGAGGAATTCATAGAATTGTAGGACTGGAAGGGATCTTGAGAGGTCATATTGTCCAGTCCACTGCATTCGTGACAGGATCAAACATTATCTAGACCATCCCTGACAGGTGTTTGCCTAACCTGCTTTTAAAAATCTGCACTGATGGAGATTCCACAACATGCTTAGGCAATTTATCCCAGTGCTTAACCACCCTGGCAGTTAGGAAGCTTTTCCTAATGTCCAACCTAAACCTCCCTTGCTGTAATTTAAGCCCATTCTTTCTCGTCCTATCCTCACAGGTGAAGGAGAACGATTTTTCTCTCTCCTCCTTGTAACAATCTTTTAGGTACTTGAAAACAGTTATCATGTTCCCTCTCAGTCTTCTCTTTTCCAGACTAAACAAACCCAATTTTTTCAAACTTCTCTCATAGGTCATGTTTTCTAGACCTTTAATAATTTTTATTGCTCTTCTCTGGACTTTCTCCAATTTGTCCACATCATTCCTGAAATGTGGCACCCAGAACTGGACACAATACTCCAGTTGAGGCCTAATCAGCATGGAGTAGAGCAGAAGAATTACTTCTTGTGTCTTGCTTACAACACTCCTGCTAATACAGCCCAGAATGAGGTTTGCTTTTTTTGCAACAGTGTTACACTGTTGACTCATATTTAGCTTGTGGTCCACTATGATCCCCAGATCCCTTTCCACAGTACTCCTTCCTAGGCAGTCATTTCCCATTTTGTATGTGTGCAACTGATTGTTCTTTCCTAAGTGGAGTCTTTGCATTTGTCCTCATTGAATTTCATCCTATTTACTTCAGACCATTTCTCCAGTTTGTCCAGATCATTTTGAATTTTAATCCTATCCCCCAAAGCACTTGCAACCCCTTCCAGCTTGGTATTGTCTGCAAACTTTATAAGTGTACTCTCTGTGCCTTTATCTAAATCATTGATGAAGATATTGAACAGAAACAGACCCAGAACTAATCCCTGTGGGACCTCATTCATTATGTCCTTCCAGCATGACTGTGAACCATTGATAACTGCTCTCTGGGAATGGTTTTTCAACCAGTTTTGCACCCATATTATAGTAGCTCCATCTAGGTTGCATTTCCCTAGTTTGTTTATGAGTATATGATGTGAGACAGTATCAAAAACTTTACTAAAGTCAAGATATACCACGTCGACCACTTCCCTCCTATCCACAAGGCTTGTTACTCTGTCAAAGAAAGCTATCAGGTTGGTTTGACTTCATTTGTTCTTGGCAAATCCATGCAAACTGATTGCTTAATTATTTGCTCCATTATCTTTCTGGATACAGAAGTTAAGGTGATCGGTCTGTAATTCCCTGGGTTGTCCTTATTTCCCTTTTTATAGATTGGCACTTTTTTGCCCTTTTCCAGTCTTCTGGAATCTCTCCCATCTTCCATGAGTTTTTGAGGATAATTGCTAATGGCTCAGATTTCTCCTCAGTCAGCTCCTTGAGTATTCTAGGATGCATTTCATCAGGGCCTGGTGACTTGAAGACATGTAATTTGTCTAAGTAATTTTTAACTTGTTCTTTCCCTATTTTGCTTCTGATCCCACCTCATTTTCACTGGCATTCACTATGTTAGACATCCAATCACCACCAACCTTCTTGGTGAAAACCAGAACAAAGGCATCATTTAGCACGTCTGCTATTCCCACACTTTCTGTTATTATTTCGCCCCATTGAGTAACAGGCCTATCCTGTCCTTGGTCTTCTTCTTGCTTCTAAAGTGTTTGTAGAATGTTACTCTTTATGTCTCTAGCTAGTTTGATTTCATTTTGTATCTTGGCCTCTAATTTTGCCCCTATATACTTGTGTTATTTGTTGATATTCATCCTTTGTAATTTGACCTAGTTTCCACTTTTTGTAGGACTCTTTTTTGATTTTTAGATCATTGGAGATCTCCTGGTTAAACAGGGTGGCCTCTTGCCATACTTCCTATCTTTCCTATGCAGTAGTATAGTTTGCTCTTGTGCCCGTAATAATGTCTCTTTGAAAAACTGCCAACTCGATTGAACTGGTTTTCCCCTTAGACTTGCTTCCCATGGGATCTTACCACCAACTCCCTAAGTTTGCTAAAGTCTGTCTGTCAAGGCTGATTCCCCACTCTGGCACTTTGAGTGCAGAAGGTGAGGGCCCACAAAGATTCTAAAGATCGAAACTATAATAAAGAACAATATCATCAGACATATAGACGAACATAATTTGTTGAGGAAGATTCAACATGGTTTTAGTAAAGGGAAATCATGCCTCACCAATCTACTAGAATTCTTTCAGGGGATCAACAATCATGTGGACCGAGGAGATCCAGTGGATATAGTATTCGTAGATTTTCAAAAACCCTTTGACAAGGTCCTCACCAAAGGCTCTTATGCAAAGTAAGGTGCCACGGGATAAGAGGGAAGGTGCTTTCATGGATTGGTAACTGGTTAAAAGATAGAAAACAAAGAGTAGGTATAAATGGTCAGTTTTCAGAAAGGAGAGCGGTAAATAGTGGAGTCCCTCAAGGGTCTGTTCTGGGACCAGTCCTATTCAACATGTTCATAAGTGATCTGGAAAAAGAGGCAAACAATGAGATGGCAAAATTTGCAGCGGATATAAAATTACTAAAGATAGTTAAGACCCAGACAGACTGCGAAGAATTACAAAAAGATCTCTCAAAACTGGGTGATTGGGCAACAAAATGGCAGATTAAATTTAATGTTGATAAATGCAAAGTAATGCACATTGAAAAGCATAATCCCAACTATCCACTCAACATTCAGCGGCAGTCAAAAAACCGAACAGAATGCTGGAAATAATTAAGAAAGGGATAGATAATAGGACAGAAGATATCATGTTGCTTCTATATAAATCCATGGTACGCCCACATCTTGAATACCGCATGCAGATGTGTTTGCCCCATCTCATAAAAGATATATTGGAATTGGAAAAGGTTCAGAAAAGGGCAACAAAAATGATTAGGGGCATGGAATGGCTTCCATATGAGGAGAGATTAATAAGACTGGGACTTGTCAGCTTGGAAAATATATGGCTAAGCGGAGATATGATTGAGGTCTATAAAATCATGACTGGTGTAGAGAAAGTAGATAAGGAAGTGTTGTTTACTACTTCTCATAACACAAGGTCACCCAATGAAATTAATAGGCAGCAGGTTTAAAACAAACAAAAGGAAGTATTTCTTCACACAGTGCAGAGTCAACCTGTGAAACTCCTTGCCAGAGGATGTTGTGAAGACCAAGACCATAACAGGGTTCAAAAAAGAACTAGATAGGTTCATGGAGGACAGATCCATCAATGGCTATTAGCCAGGATGGGCAAGGATGGTGTCCTTAGCCTCTGTTTGCCAGAAGCTGGGAATGAGTGACAGCGGATGGCTCACTTGATGATTACCTGACCTGTTCATTCCCTCTGGGGAACCTGGCACTGGCCACTGTCAGAAGACAGGATACTGTGCTAGATGGACCTTTGGTCTGACCCAGTAGGGCCATTCTTATATTTTTATTAATACTGGCCATCCAGGCTTGTATTAAACTCCCAAGATGATAGCTTTCCTCTGACCTTGGATGGGTAGATGCTGCCATCACCCAATTGCAAAATCCCCTTTGAGAACCCAGGAAGGCACACTTGGGAATTCCTTCCTGTGGGGCACCCTCAAGCCCTTTCACCCTCCTGCCAGGGAAGAGCTGAGAAAGAAAACAAAGGAAATCATCCGTTGCCACCAGCTAATTAAACAACATGTGTACAAACCTCTTAAGACACAAAATCCAATCCTGTTCTTAAAAAAGGTAAATTTTATTAAAAACAACAGAAAAGAAAATACATTTGAAATTCAGGCTGTTGCTAGATTTTAAAAAAGTCACGTACAAAAATTCAGCATAAAAAATAACCTTCTTGAGGTCCAGCTTAAAGGTTACAAGCAAAACAAAAGCATTTGGGGTTAGCACAGAGAAGTCAACAAGCCATAAAGAAATAAACAGAGACAAACCTAATCATGTCTTCCTAGACATTTCCTGATCTACTAGAGTGTTAAAGGAGTAGTTTCTAGGTTTGATTTGGTGATTTTTCATATCTGGCTCAAAGCTTTCTATAATATAGTTCCAGCCCTGTCTCTGCTCTCTGGGAGAACAACACAGACAGACAAAGGGGAAGATTTTTTCCAATTTTAAAAAGTTCTAGCCTTCCCATTGGCTCTCTTGGTCAAGTGCCCACTCCCTTCCTTTACCTATGGACTTTTTAACTCTTTACAGGTAAAGCAAGTTGAGAACAGCTACTAACAGTGGTTTTATAGCTAACTTGCTGGCAGGGTGTTACATAAAAGGGAGGTTCCCCCCCCACCCCCATCCACCCACCCCCTGGGCTGGCCCACAACATTTTGGCACCTGAGACAGGGAGCTCAAATGATGCCACCAAAACTTTGAAATGTCTCAATTCTGCCTTCTTCCTGTTCTACTCCTCTCATGGTACTGCTCTGCTACGTGCCCCAATAAAGAAGAACTAACAACTTAAAATGCCTTGTTCAAAAGTTTAAAGTAACATTTAACTTTCAAATGCCTGAACAGCAAATGTAACTTTTCTTGTCTGCATAGAAAACACTGGCATTTTTATCTGTTTGAATAATCAAAGTGGTGCTTTTCGTGCCTTCTTGGCTGCAAAGATTTGAACTGCTTCCTGCAAAAAGTCCACAGTCTGGGCCAGCTCATGCTCCGTTGAAATGGTTGCAAGGCCGACTAGCCTTTCCTGTGTCATTGTGGAGCGTAGATGGGTTTTTATTAACTCCAGCTTGGAGAAGCTGCGTTCTCCACTGACAACTGTTACAGGAAGTGTTAGAAGTATGAGCAAAGCAACAAAAGCATTTGGAAAGAGAGTGGTCATCTTATTTGTGCACATTTATTCCAGAACAGCCTTTGGAGTTGATCCTCCTGAAATGTATCTTGAAAGGGCTTTCAGTTCATCACCTAAATCACTCCCATCAATATTGCGCATGTCATCATGTTTCAACACTGTCTCTAGTGCCCTTCACTGCTAGTGTAGGTCTTCTTCAGGTATAGTGAGGAGTTTTGGAATATCATTCAACATCCCAAATATACTGCTGTGTTCCTTGAGCTGCATAAAACGTTCTTCAACTGACTGTATTGCACAATCTAGCACCTGGTTAAAGAATTCAACTTTGAATTGTTGTTTGGGGTCTCTTATGGGATTATCCCGTGCCTCATAATCAAAATGTTGTCTTCTTCGGTGTCTCTTGTATTTTTGAATGGATGGGAAAATAGCTTCAGTGTGAAATTCCTCTGCCAGCTTCTGTGCACTCTTCAGAACGTTTTGAAATCCCTCATCTGACCAGTAAGACTGTAGGTATGACTTTACTTTGTCCAGTTGTTCCATTGCTCCAGATCTATCCAGGTCAACACCATGGAGTCTCTTGCTTACAACATTTATTTCACACAGTATGTCATTCCACAACACTAAGCCACAGAAATTTGAAGTTATGTATGTTTCTGGTGATTCCATTTCCCTCCGCCACTGTTCTCCCACAAACAGTTCCTGTCATAGCATTATCCACCATAATGGCAACTATGGCATTATCTATCTTCCCAATTTGGTGTTTGATAGTCTTTATCGCCTCCACTTGACTTTCCCATCGTGTGGCACTCAGCGGTTTCAGTCTCAGAGAGGATGTTCCCAGATGTTGCTTCGTTGCCATTGATGAGTTGATGCAGAGAAAAATACATAGATGCTTTGACTTACATTAAAAAATTCAGCAGCCTCGCAAGAAGCTGATGCTGCATCACTGACCACCAAGTTCAATGAATGAGAACTGCATGGGACAAAAAAATCTCGAGGGTTTAACTCTCCGATCCATGTTTGCACTCCTCTGTTCTTTCCTCTCATGTTGGCACCATTATCGTAGCTCTGACCTCTCATGTCAGCTCTCGCAATTCCCATATCTTCCAGCTTTTTAAGAAGCACATTTGTCATACCAGCTCCTGTAGTACCCTCAATGTCAATAAATTCTAGAAAATGTTCTCTGACAGTCACCATTGCAGGGACATTTTCACTAGGTTCTGTTGTTGTTATAAAACACACCATTAAAGTCATTTGTTCCGTATGGCTGATGTCAGATGTGCAGTCCAGAATACCAGAGTAATATCTTGCTGATTTCAGATCTGTCACAATCTTCTGTTTGACTTTTGTTGCCAGTAACTGTGTGATCTCCTTTTGAATTATTTTTCCAAGGTAGTGGTGTGTGTACATTTCTTGGGTGGTGACTCTTCTTAGATGCTCCAGGAGTACAGCATCAAACTCAGCCATCAGCGCCACAATTTTAAGGAAGTTTCCATTGTTTGGCACATACAGCTGATATGAAGTGCCATGTAGTGCTAGATTTTGGGTAGCAGGCATTCTCACAATGGCAATGAGCCTTTTCAGAACATTTTGCCAGTAAAGAGACTCTGATGCAATTTTCTCTTGATGCTGATCATCTATGGTGGCCTTTAACCTTAGCCTCATCTCAAGCTCGTTTCATTTATGGAATGCTCTCTGGTGATTTGCTGCCTTCTCATGGCATGCCAGATTTCTAGCCAGATTTTTCCAGTCCTTTGTTCCTTTAGAACCCAATGTGGCTGGAATATTAGATTGGAAGAGTTTGCAACAAAAACAGTATGCAGCATTCTGGGGTTTTGAGTACATAAGCCATGGCCTTTCCACTTTGTCACCATTGGGGATTTCACGCCTGTAATGTGTTGGATGGAAACTTCTATTTTCATTGTCTTTGGGGAACATGAAGTTTTTCACTTGCTGTGGCCCATGCAGTACAAGGAAGTCCTTCAGGCTACTACTCAAGTGAGTCCACAGTCTTGGATCATCTAGACTTAAGGAATTAAACTCACCAGCACACTCTTCTCTGATCTACACTTTTCTTCAGGAATGTGCCTGGTTCCATCCATTTGAGATGGAGATATGGATGCTGCAGTAGCTGCCAGATCACCTGCACTCTGACCAACTGGAAGATCAAGCATCTCCTCACCACTCACATCCTCACTGGGGCCAGAAGGCTCACCATGAACATTTGTGTCTATGTATCTCAGGAAAGCTCCAACCTGCTTAGATAGAAAAGCTTCCTTTGCTTTCTGTCTTTTTCTGAATGCTGCCCCAAAGGGGCATTTTCTTCTTTCACTCATGGCTGCTGTTCTGTGCCAGTTAGAGTGGCTCTCAACACTCAGCTGAAGGGGACAAATAAGCAGGCTGGTAGCAGGGCCTGAGTGAGGGAAAATATCATCATCTTAAGGGCCTAACTGGCTCCTACTACTTCAGTTAACTGCCTGTTCTCCTCAGGTGGGTTCAGGGAAGCAGCAGGAAACAGGAAGCTCCCTGAGAAGCTGGTGTTAATCAGTCCAGGCTCCTGAGGATGTTAGAGAGTTACATAAGAGGCTTTTCCTCCTCTCTCTCCCTGCAGCTCCTGCTGCTTTCTGTTATTCCCTCTTAGCTTTTCTCCTGCCTGCCTGTTATGTTTCTTGTGCCCTTCTTCCTCCCGCACTGCACTCCACCATCTCTGTGCATTTAGAGCAGAGAGAACACATATGAACCAGCAGCAGACACAATTTTCTACACTCTGGGTCCTAGTGGTGCCCACTCCCCCCTCCCCTGTCTGGCATCTGAGGCAGCCGCCTCAGTTCGCTTCATGGTAAGGCCAGCCCTGGCCCCCCGCCCCTCCGCCTTCATTTATCACATTGCCTTCTTGAAATCCATTATTGTTATTTTTCTGTTGTCCCTCCTACCATTCCTTAGAATCATGCACTCTGTCATTTCATGATCTCTTCCACCAAATCTGCCTTCCACTTTCAAATTCTCAACCAGTTTCTCCCTATTTGTCAGAATCAAATCTAGAACCACCTCCCCCTTTGTAGCTTTCTCCACCTTCTGAAATAAAAAATTGTCTCCAATACAGTCCAAGATCTTGTTGGATAATCTATGCCCTGCTGTGTTATTTTCCCAACATATGTCTGGGTAGTTGAAGTCCCCCATCATCACCAAATCCTGTGCTTAGGATGATTTTGTTAGTTGTTTAACAAAAATGTTTGATTTTAATGTTTGACTTTAATCATTTAATGTTAATCAGTGTTATGCTCACTGTGATAATATTTTTCCTCCTTCTTCCTGTTGTCTAGATCAAGTTACAGTGAAAATGAAGATTCTCTCATTCTGCCACGGCTCCAGAGCCAGCTCCCCTCTCCCTGGTTTTATTGTTTTCTTCTTTACTTGTTATGTTCACAAGATGGAATCAGGTAGGAATCCGCACTGTGTCTGCTGTCTCTTAGAGGATTTATTTAGCCCCCTGAAGTGTCTTGACAACATGCTTCACTCAAAGTCAACGTAACTACTCACAGTGTGTAAACTTAACCACACTGCAAGATCAGCACCTTCTTCCTTCAATTTTTGCCCTTGTAAGCAGAGTCAGAACAGGTTCTACCTTGACATCTGGTGGTGAGCTATGGAAAAGGACTTCTGGGGCTGATCTCATTTTCATGGGCACACCCACCCTCTCTAGCATGATGGGACTGCTGGGCCAAATGGTCACTTTGGCTGCTGTGGGATCCCCAGTCTCTTTGTTATTGGGGCAAGAGTAGTAAAGTGTTGTTATCTTGGTTATGTGAATCAAGGACAGTAGAACTGTACTTGGCATTTTATGATGGAGGGACTCACCCTCACCTTAGTAGCACTCACTAGACAAGGGACATGGGTTCCAAAACCCAGTGAATTGGGAGATGTTGGGGATGGGCAGTTGTACATGGCAGTGTGGGAAGGGGGTATGGCCCAACTGGGTTGTGGACCGGTCTTTAGGTACATGGTTTATGTTTCTGAACTGTAGTTGTGGTGTTTTCCCAGTTTAACGCTGTGTCATTTACCTCATGTTATTAAAGATTTTTACTAGACTGAGATTCTGGTTGCAAGAGGGGAAGTATTGCTTCTTTGAGGGGCCCAAGGGTGTGTGTGTAATTTTCCCAAGTCACTGGGTGGGGGCTTGAGCTGGTTTTGCATTGTATTGTTGAAAGGGAAGCCCTATGTACTGAATCTGGTCCTTGGTGCTGTCAGCTCGCCCTGATAGAAGGGTTACACCCTGATTGTGTTGCTGCTGGGTTATTTTATTTGCTCCTGGGATAGTGCTCAGGTCTGTTTCTTCACACAAGTATTTTTAAAAGATTGTCAAGGATGCCCAAGCATTGGGTGGACACTTATTGAAGTATTTAATAATAACAAAAATAAATAATAAAATCCAATAACTTAGTGGGTTTCAGATGTAAAAAAGATCAGAGCCATCGTCTGAGACTAATCTGCACAAAAACAGAAGAACCAGAATACATTGATGTCATGTGACTTTTTTAATTGCATCTGTTCGCTAATACATATATGTTAGGTGTAGTATCCGCCATATTATTAGGCATTATATGAATGGTAGTCCTATAATATACATTAGAGAGAGAGAGAGTGTTGGGCAGTTAACTGAATGTATTATGCTCTTCCCACAATTCTGTTCCCCAATATCAAATATCCCACAACTCTTTAAATCTGACATTAGTGTTCACAATAGAAAATAGGAAGCGTATCAAAGCCATGAAAGGTGTGTCCTAGCACAGGTTGCGATGTACCTCTACACCCACCTGGTTTGGAATGTGGTGTCCAAAAGAGAGTTAATGAAGGTACCAAACAACAAGTTAAGAAACTGGTGGGTTGGATTTTAGGTGATGTATAAAGTGCTTTTTCACTTGTAAACTATCATGCTATAAGTGGGTTTGGGGTGTATTTTTCAAGCACACCTTCTGTGTAAGGTGAGCACACTGCAAGGTAAGAATTGCTTTACAGGAGGAAGATATGGATGTCTCCTTTTCGTAGTGTAATGTTTTGTCTGTAGGCAATCATTTTCTCTGTTTGGTTATATGGTCTCTTGAGCATGTGAAATATTGAACCATAATAGTCCAACAATTGGCTGGAGCAATAGACCTATGTCTCAGGAACACTTTGGTGAAAGAACACCAAATATGGGCCACCAACCCTACCCTTGTTCCTACTGAGGACCTGCAAATTTTATGGCAGTGACAGTAAGCACGTCAATTTGATATCACTTAGAAAAACAACCTGTTGAATGGTCAGCTTGTCTCAGCTATACAACGAGCATGTCCATTCCCAGCTCTCTGCCTCAGTTTCTCTGATGTGTGACTCTGCCATGGACTGAACACATCTGTCTTCAGCTTCCCATTCTGTGTCAGCACTGTGTGCCTCTGTCATGCACTGAACCTACCAATTCTCAGCTCCCCACTGTGTCCAGTGCTCTGTGCCTGGGCCATGCGCTAAACTTGTCTGTTATCAGCTCCATGCCCCATCTCAGTGCTGTGTACCTGTGTCACACACTGAGGCTGAGTGTTCTTATCACAGAGCCCCAGTCCTGCTGCCCATGAGCGCAGCTCTCTCTTAAACATTCAGGCTGAAATGTTCCATGCCAGGTGTCTGTCTCTGGCTGAACTTTTTGGAAAGTTTGTGTGAAACGGAAGCTGTTGGACGTGTCCTTCATATCAGATTCCCTCTTTCCTCTGAGCTCCTTTTCTTGTTGTTGTCCTGGTGCATTTTCCAGCAAAGTTCACAGTGATTGGAGCCCATGACCCTGTCACTGCCGTCCTGGGTCAGGAAACTGTGTTACCCTGTCATCTATCCCCGCGGATGAGCGCTGCAAACATGGAGGTGAGATGGTTCCGATCTCAGTTTGTATCCTTTGTGCACCTGTACCGTGATGGGAAGGATCAGAATGAAAAGCAGATGCCAGAGTATCAGGGAAGAACGGAGCTTTTAAAAGCTGGACTCACAGATGGAAACATTCCCTTGAGGATTCTCAATATCAGACAGTCTGATGAAGGGCAATACGTGTGTTTTGTTCAAGACGACACTTTTTATGAAGAAACTGTATTTGAACTGCAGGTAGCAGGTCAGTAGCTTGTGTAAGTTTTAACTGTGTGTGGGCTGCAGGCTTTATTCCTTCCTGTTAACAACAACTGTGATTCTCTACTTGTGATATATTTTACAATAATGCAGTGTATCTAAGTTTCATCAAACAGCCCCTTTCATACTAGAGAAAATATGCTGGAAACTTTCCCAACATGTATTTAAAACATTTTCAGGATGTCCAAGGTCCTTTCTTGCCCAGTCTTGATTAACTCCCAAAGAGATCTTTAGTGAAGAGGGAAAGGACTTCTGGATACACATGGCCTGCCACTTGCACTGCAGTCATTTCTAGGATGTGTGGCTAAAGTGGAAATGACAGATGTTTATGGCCTTCTTATGCATTCACTGTTGGTTGTTACTTAGGAGAGTATCCCTCTTATTTGCTGAGACTATATAATGGTTATGGTGGGGATGGGAAGTTACATATTTACCACTTTTAGTCAATATTCATAACTCCACGTACAAAAATGATACATGCATACAAATAGGATGACCATTCTCAGCAAATCATAACTTTTCCATTGACACCTTACATGACACATCTTGTATAAGATAAAACATGATTATATCATAATCATATCATAATCATATTACTATGGTGAATGTGGAGTGCAGAATGCCACAGTGGGGAGGGAAAATTATGTATTTACCACTCTTAGACAAAACTCAGCATTTCTCCCCTGCTTCTTTGACACTGTAACCATGACACCAGTTAGATTTTTTTTTAAAGAAACATATTTATCAAATGCACTAATGATCATATTTTGAAAAAGTTCAGATCCAATTCAGGTACCTAAATGAAGTGGTCATATCTCTAAAAGTGCTCATTACCCAGTTGCACCTGTGTTGAGATGAAAATATCTCCTACTGACTCAGTGAAATTATTGTAAATATTTGTTCACATTTTTGTGTGTCCATGAGCACTGGGATTTCGGAGATTCCAGTATTAATTTATGCTTTCTACTGACTACCCTGCATGAATTAGTGCTTTCTAGTGTGAGTAAGGGATCCTCAAACTGTCCCTCATCCCTTCTGCTTTGTAAATTAATTTATGGAATTAACACCTTTGTGTATTTCCCCTTAGGTCTGGGCTCTGCTCCTCTCATCTCTATTGAGGGTCACAAGGATGGAGGGATCCGAGTGGTTTGTCAGTCATCTGGTTGGTACCTAGAGCCTGTGGTGCTATGGAGAGATCTCAGTGGGCGACATTTACCATCACTCTCTGAAACAAAATCCCGAGGCGATAACAACCTGTTTGGAATAGAAACTGCTCTCATTGTGAAAAAACATTCAAACCAAAACTTGTCTTGTTGCATCAGGAACACCGTTCTCAATCAAGAAAAGGAATCAGCAGTTTATATAGCAGGTGAGTAACCATCCAAATTCCACACTGAACTCATCACCACCAGAACAAAACAAAACAGGGAAACAAGAACTGAAACATCTGTGGTGGATATTTCATAATCCACATACAAACACAGAAGATGGGAGGCTGGTATCTTTATGGGATCACAGTTTAGGCAATTTGATTTCATTAATTGGGATTATTCAGAAAATGAAGGTTTTGGATTTCATGTAAATTTAATGTTAAGTCCGACTTCCTTGATATTCTAGCATGCACGCACGCATGCATATACAAACACACACACACAAATCTTCCAGCATTTTTTAAAGAAACTTTCCCTTAATCCACTGACACAATATGTTCCTGCAAACTTAACTTCACCTTAATGATTTTTTGAATGTGGTAAATTTTGTACTGTGGCTTCTTTATGATTTTGTCGCTGAACCACCTCATTGTTCATTACTTGTTGTGTGAAATGTCACCTAAGTCATGTTATGTTGTTTCTACTCACGTTCAATGGGACTTGTGCTCCTTACGTTACTTTGATCCAGATCCACAAAGGGACTTATTTTACTCTAGTGTAGTGGTGTAGCAGTCATCCCTCCCACTCTGGACTGGAGGGAGGCCACACCGCCTCACTCTACTGTCGGGATTGCTGCCTAGTGTCAGAGGAAATTAGCGAACAGATATTTGCATCCCAACCAGTCTAACAGGGCTGAACCCCAAATAGTCAACGGGTTCCAGCCCTTAGGCAGGAACAGGGCCTTCCTGGAATCCGTATGCTCTGGCCCTTAAGCAGGGGCAGAGCAAACCCAGTAGTCAATTAGCTCTGAGCCCTTAGGCAGGAGTAGAGCAGACACCGTAGTCAGTCAGCTCTGGCCCTCAGGTAGGGGCAGAGCAGACCGAGTAGTGGGGCATCCTAGCTCCAGTACAGGTCACTTAACCGGGAGAGCATAGGCTACCACCCCACGAGTGGATGGCAGGGGTGGACAGGACCATCTGACTCCACCAGGCCCCAACCCAGGGGCCTAACAGTGGTGGAGTATTCTGTCACTGGGTCAGTGGGGAATCCATCTGCAACACACCGACCATGCATCAGGCAGTGCTACAGCCAGACTGAATTCGGTTGTTCCTGGGCCACTTCCTACCCTCCCCTCAGGGTGTACCGGGACCATCTCCAGGGTGTACCTGGACCGTTTCCTGGGGGTAGGTGGCCAGCGGCAAGCAGGATGTCTCTGGGCTCAGCAATAGAGTCAGCAGCCTGGAGTGAGCAGGAAACGTCTGTCTCCTTTCACAGGCCTCGGCCCCACCCCAACTTCACCCCCTCCTTGCCCCTATTGGTCCCTTCCTCAAATCGCTGCCCCAGCCCTACCTCCTTACCCAAGTGCACTGCGTTCCCCCTCCTCTGCCCTCCCCCCAGGTTTGCCAAGCAAATCAGCTGTTTCACGGCAGATGTGCTGGGAGGAAGGGGGGAAAAGTAGGATCTGGCAGTGCACTCAGAAGAGGAAGTGGAGGCAGAGATGAGCAGGGGTGGGGGGGCAGGTTGGGGAGCTGCCGATGGGTGCAGAGCATCCACCAATTTTTCCCCTATGTCTCCCTCAGTGTCTTGGCCCCAGCTGACCTAGAGGCTCTGTCTTTTATATGTCCTATTATGTTTATGCCTTCCAGTGGAAGGAGTATGGCAGGTCTGGTTCCACCCAGCTGGGCACAGAGGGTGGTTCCTCCTGCTCTGGGTTGGAGGGAGGCCACACCCCCTCACTACATCTTATCTACACACAAAAGTTGCACTAATTGACAATTTAGTTAATCAGTGCCACTTGCTTGGGTGAACACTCATATAAGTTTCAGAGTGCCATACAGAGATTTAGCTTCAGTCAGTTCCTTACCAACTGAAGCTAAATGGAGATAGGGCACTTATTAAGCTGATTTATGATTTAAGGTTTTGTGCATTAATTTATTGAAATAGGTGCAACCCTCATAAGCTGTCAACCCTTGAACCAATTTAAGGATGGCCACATGAGAGGATCTGACAAAGTCCCTCACCAAAGGCTCTTATGTCATGGGATAAGAGGGAAGATCCTCACATGGATTGAGAACGGGTTAAAAGACAGGGAACAAAGGGTAGGAATAAATTATAAATTTTCAGAATGGAGAGGGGTAACTAGTGGTGTTCCTCAAGGGTCAGTCCTCGGACCAATCCTATTCAATTTATTCATAAATAATCTGGAGAAAGGGGTAAACAGTGAGGTGGCAAAGTATGCAGATAATACTAAACTGCTCAATATAGCTAAGACCAAAGCAGACTGTGAAGAACTTCAAAAAGATCTCACAAAACTAAGTGATTGGGTAACAAAATGGCAAATGAAATTTAATGTGGATAAATGTAAAGTAATGCACATTGGAAAAAATAACCCCAACTATATATACAATATGATGGGGGCTAATTTAGCGACAACAAATCAGGAAAAAGATCTTGGAGTCATCATGGATAATTCTCTGAAGATGTCCACACAGTGTGCAGCAGCAGTCAAAAAAGCAAACAGGATGTTAGGAATCATTTAAAAAGGGGATCGAGGACAAGATGGAGAATATTTTATTGCCATTATATAAATCCATGGTACACCCACATCTCAAATACTGTGTTCAGATGTGGTCTCCTCATCTCAAAAAAGATATACTGGCATTAGAAAAGGTTCAGAAAAGGGCAACTAAAATGATTAGGGGTTGGGAATGGGTCCAATACGAGGAAATATTAAAGAGGCTAGGACTTTTTAGCTTGAAAAAGAGGAGACTTAAGGGCTGGTCTGCACTGGGGTGGGGGAGGGATTGATCTAAGATACGCAACTTCAGCTACGCTATTCGCGTAGCTGAAGTCAAAGTATCTTAGTTTGATTTACCTGGCCATCCTCATGGCAGCAAGTCAACCGCCGCGGCTCCCCCATCAATTCTGCTTACTCCTGCTGAGGTGGAGTACGGGCATCAATTTGAGGATAGATTTATTGCATCTAGATGAGGGATGATAAATCGATCCCCGATAGATCGATTACTACGTGCCTATCCGGAGGGGAATGTAGACATGGCCTAAGGGGAGATATGATAGCGGTATATAAAATCATGAGTAATGTGGAGAAAGTGAATAAAGAAAAGTTATTTACTTGTTCCCATAATATAAGAACTAGGGGCCACCAAAGGAAATTAATGGGCAGCAAGTTTAAAACAAATAAAAGGAAGTTCTCCTTCACACAGCGCACAGTTAACCTGTGGAACTCCCTGCCTGAGGAGGTTGTGAAGGCTAGGAATATAACAGAGTTTAAAAGAGAACTAGATAAATTCATGGAGGTTAAGTCCATTAATGGCTATTAGCCAGGATGGGTAAGGAAGGGTGTCCTTAGCCTCTATTTGTCAGAGGATGGAGATGGATGGCAGGAGAGAGATCACTGATCATTGCCTGTTAGGTTCACTCTCTCTGGGGCACCTGGCACTGGCCACTGTTGCCAGACAGGATACTGGGCTGGATGGACCTTTGGTCTGACTCAGTATGGCCATTCTTATGTTTTTAAGTTCTTAGGCACAAACCATATGTGCAGAAGCTTTAGGTGCATTGGAAAATTCCATCCTGAGTAGATGACTGTATCACTGTGAACAAAAGAACAGCCAATGAAAATTAATTAGTTTTCTGCACAAATGTTCAGAGAAATTGTGATTATGATTTCTCCAAATATTTTGGGGTAATAGTAGATTTTTCAAAAATATGCTAATTAATCTGGCAATTTCTTAATGTTGCTGAACACTGAGGGCCAAATTCTTTGCTGGTATAACTCTATTGAAGTCAATGGGGTTTTATGAGTAGAGAATTTTCCCCTGAACTCTCTGGCCCTCTGAATAACAATTAATCAAATCAGGCCTGTATTTTCAAGGATACATCCATGTTAAAGCTGTATTGGTTAGAAACATTTTAAAAATCAGTTTCTGGTATTTTGTGTAGTGTAGATATGGCCATTCTTTCACTCTTGTCTCACACGAATAATGCTGGGCACCATTTATGAAGTTGTATGGAATAAAAATATCTGAGTGTTGTCAGCAATTCCAAATTAAGATAAGTTTTGGGTGTTTTGTTTTTCAGATTCCTTTTTCCTAAGGGTAACTCCCTGGATGGTGGCTCTAAGTGTGATCCTGGTGGTTTTGTTTGGTTTCATTGGCATCACTGCTTATCTCTTTAAAATGAAAGGTAAATATTAGAGGGAGAAATATACTGTAAATAATGGCTTTATTCTAATAAATAAATAAATAAATAAAGAGCAATTTAGTAATTTGATATTAAAAGAACATATGATCTGCGGACCTTGTCCTTTTATAAAGAAAAAGAATGCATGTGAATTTATTGATAGAGGGTGGCGGCAGAGGTGTCGGGATGGGGGATGAAAAGGAGGAGAAGGGTCTGGGGCAGTAGAACTGAACCAGAGAATCTGATCATAGCAGACACATCTGTGTTCTGCTCAATCCTTCATCTCCCCCTCCTGCTAGTTCTCAGGGGACTACCACTGTCTTCTCTCTGTTCCCACTCGAGACAAGGTTCTGCAAAGCCTAGCCTCTCATATTTGTACTTCAAATCTCTTATTTGATAATAAAGTGTAGTGCACCTTGACATATTAGTAATGGGCCATGTAGAAATGTCCCAGCAATAAATCAGTAAATAAACACATTTGTTCCTCAGTTAGGGAAAAAATCGTAACAACTTTCACATAACTCAGGCACAGCTGTCCATGCCCAGGTGAATTTAATCCACAAAGAATATCTGTCCAATTTCCAAATAAATCAGATGTCTATCCATCCGTCCTAATGAATTTTGTACCTATAGGATGTAGTCTTTTAGCTGTGTTTCATGAAGCAAGGGGATGAGAATAATTTATATTTATTTCTGTATTTTTAAGGGAAACTTACAGAAGAAGTTGGTAAGTTTCAATTTCCCTTTTCCCACTCATAGAAGTTTTGACCACAGATACACCATTGTATATGGTATTGTTTGTTTCCTTGATTTATTTTTATGTCTGTATATATATTGGCGGTGGGGATGCGGGTGGGGATGGGGGAGGGGAGTGTGATGGGCTGGACCTTTTGGGTGTTTCCAGAGACCTTTCCTCTCAAAAGTCCTTCCAGTTAGGGGGTTAGGTCAGCTTAGCAATGTGTCTCAGGGCTGTAATTTTTCAGTGTAGACAAGCCTTTGGTCTCAGAGTTTTCAAAAGATTCTGTAGAGGTCTGGTTTGTTAATGAAGCTGTGATGAACCGGGAATTTTCTGTAATTTTTTAAAATCTTATGTGTGCCTCAGTTTCCATTTGTGACCAGGGTCATTGGAGAGGCCATACTGAAATTGCTCAATCAGGACAAACTGATTTATTTTATCATTAGATCTCACCATGCCAGTAACCAAACAGTTTCTGTAATACCTTCTTGGTTATCAAGAAGCCAAAATACAGTTCCCTTTAAGCAATCCAGCCTTGGGCTCACGCCCAGACAGTCAACTCTAATATAGCAAAGGTTACTTAAAATCTTATTCACCATATATAATGTTCTACCAGTCCCAAGAGATTGAACACATTACCTACAAAGCCAATGAATATTTCAGATCTTACCAAAATACACGCTTACAGCCAATTCTTATTAATTAATCTAAGATGTATTAATAAAAAGAAAAAAGAAAGACAGTTACTATGGTTAACAGATCAAGGTGCATACAGATATGAGTTAAGTTAATTGGTCGGTTTCATAGCAGAGATGATGAGTTTGCTGATGTACAAAAACTCTTGTAGACTCAGTTCAATAGCTTGTAGTCCAATAGCCTGTCCATGTGCAGAGTTTGTTTTAATTTTTCCATGAGCAGTTGCAGGGATAATCTAGGGTAGACTTGGAGATCTTAGTCTTGAAACTCAGACTTTCCCTGACAAAGTTTAAGCAGGTCTGAGATAGCAAGGATCAGGCCTGAGATCTTCTTTATAGCTGAAGCTCAGCAGATAAGCCTCTTGGCAGCAAATGATCACAGCAGGCTTTCTCTGAATGAAGAATAGGTAATGTACAATGTTGTTTAAATGCTAATCTGTTTCTGAGGCATACACCGGTAACTAGTTGCATTCATTAGCATAAGGCAACTAACCATTCAGACAGTTCACAGGAAGTTTTATTACAAATTTCAAAGAGAAATGAAGCTAATAATATTATTACGCCACATGTTCTATCTAAATGATAATATCTTCATATGATTTCTGAATCAACAGAATACAGTAATGAAACATCATAGACAGGAACAGAAGTTTAGCATCTACAAGCTAATTAGATCACATTATTAAACTACTAACAAGATATAGGTAAACCCAGACAAATACAAAAAGTATCTATTCCTGATTCTCTAACAATATGGGCCTACATTTCAAGGACTCTAGTCTATTTAGCATGACTTTGATAGCTAACTATAAGGAATGGCCCTATTTACCATTTCAATACATTTCTAATATGTCCTTAAGGGTTGCTTTTTGGATCACTCAGCCTGCTGGTTGCTTAACCTCACTGGCCCAGCCTCACACCATTGTATGTGGCATTGTTACCCAGTAGGGGGAAAAGGACTGTTTGATCTAAGGGCAGGCCAAGAGACATAAGTGTGGGTGTTGCCTAGCTGTCTAAGCATGTGTCCCCATATCGATGGAGTATGTGAAAAAACAATGGCCAATCCAGTCACCAGGTCGTCTGGAATCTGACCAAGGAGATCAGACTGTGAGACAGACAGAGCTTGAACAATGGGGTTCACTGCAGCTTGGCTGGGCTCTGGGCTAAGCAGAATGGTTAATGCTTTAAGCTTTCGTTCTCTATCATAACCTAAGGACTTCCTATGGTGTATTTATTCCAGTTGACTAATCACCTTGACTGTTTTGACAACTTTCTGAGACTTGGTCCATGGCTATGTCTACACTACACTTTCATTGGTAAGACTTTTGTCCGTCAGGGGTGTGAAAGAAACACACCCTGATGGACAAAAGTTTTACCAACGAAAAGCAGCAATGCGGACAGTGCTTTGTCAGTGGGAGACACCGTTCTGCCGACAAAGCTATTGCCTCTTCTTGGGGGTGTTTTTATTTTATTGGAAGGAGAGCTCTCTCCTGCCAACAAAGAGCAGCTATACTGCATACTTTACAGCACCACTGCTTTAGTGACAGTGCTGTGCCACTGTAAGGTGCCCAGCGCAGACACAGTCTACATTCCAGAGTTAGGTTGACATAAGGCAGCTCACGTGGACGTAATTATGTCAGTGTCTATATTAGAATTCTACTTATACCAAAGTAAGTGGCCTGCTACACACAACATAATAACTCCACCTCCACGGAGAGAGATAGAGCTTATATCGGTGTGGTTAGGGCGACACAGTGTCCCTGTAGACGCTGCATTACTTACATCCACTGTAGACTGTCATTCTATCAGCTGCTTGGGCTCCCAGCTGGAGCCATGAAATTGAAAAGAATGCCAGTTTCATTGCTGGTAGGCTCTGTACTGTGAAACTGAGCTCACAGCTGCCAAGCTCCTACACCAAAGTGAGAGCCCTAGCTGTGAGCCCGATGGTGGTCTCAATTTCACAGCTGAGTTTACCAGAAGTGAAATTGCCATTCTTGTCAATTTCACAGTTCCAGCTGTGAGCCTTGCATGGGCTGTAGGCGTGGAAGGAGGAAGAGCGATACACCTAGGAGGTCAGGCACACTGAAGAGGGTTCTTCCTAGAGACTTTTACAAAGCTGGGGGTGTAGCAACGATTAAGTGAATCCATGACAGAAGTTTAAGAACAGCTAGACCCCAGGAGAGGCTTTATTGTCAACCACTCCCTGCTGCAGTCAGCTTATACCTGATCCGAAGGGCCCTTGTGAGCGGCAGAGGTTCACAAATTGTCTTCCTCCTACTGGTGCTGTTTAAAAGTCAGCTCCCCTGAGTTCCAGCAGCCTCCCCCGTGGCTGCCGTCCCCTTCCTGTGACAAACTCTCCCTTTCAAGATCATTTTCTCCAGGTGGAGCAGACCCTGCAGGAAGCCTATGCAATATCATGGAGCCCAGAGGATTTTTTGTCTTTTCCTGACCAGGATAGGGTTGTGCCCTGGACAGGGCGTGTTAATCTAGATTCATAAAATTTGCTGTAAATCTAAATTCGATAAAAGTCACACCAAAATGTTATTTGGTGGGTTGACGGAAGCAATAGAAAAAAGGAAGTTGAATAGAAATAATCACCCAGCCTTAACTTTGTATTGATGATAAAGAGAAACAACACATAAGGAAAGGAAAGCTCATGATAAACTTTTTTACATATTTATGTTTATTTTTTTTAATTGGATCCTCATGTAGGAGTGTAATTGAGTCATTGGTGGGTTAGGTGGCCTAGTGGTTAGCACATTTAATGTCACCTCCCGGTGGGAAAGTCTTGCATCCAGGCCCTCTTTTAATCAGAGAAGCAGGAAGGTAGGAACTGGTAGGGAAAACCAGCCCACCCAATCTACTGGGTTCTGACCCAATGCCCTAAGAAGGCCGACGGTGTCTTGCTGCCAAAGGTATCCTCCAAGTTACCCTCCCTGATCTCTTCCTGCCATCTGCTGTTTCCCCCCAGCTTCCAGTCCAAGAGAAGTTGAAAAGAAAAAGAAAAGTCAATCAAACCATCAGTCCCAAGCAGTCTAAGCAAAGTTAGTCCTTCAGGGAAACTTCTCCAGAGCCCGTGTCAGGAGCCTTCAGGGTAGGTCTGTCCTCGCCAGCTTCCCCCTTCTGAGCTGGGTTGCTACCTTTTCACCCTGGCCTCCAGCTGGAGCATGCACTGCAGGGATGGAGAGGGGGAACTACTTGGGCCCAGTACTGTTCTTTCACCCCTTCAGACCCATTGTGGGTTTTGTATATCCCATCACACATCCTCTTCCTCAGACCCAGTTCATGTCCTCGCCTTTCTGTGAAAAGTCTGTGTTTTTATTTTCCATGCCTGAACACTGTACCACCTGAAAGCTATATGGCTGCATTGAGACATGCCGCTGCATTATGCCTGGGTTATGGCCTGTCATTGACTTCAGCCAGTGGAGTAGTGCATGGCCAGTTGGACCATATTAGTTGGAAGGGCTGCCCCCACAAGTGATAGCGTAGGGCATTGATGGCTCATTTCACATCCAGAGCCACTTTCTCAATGGCCAATTAGGCTACCTCCTATGGGAAAAACTTCCTGCTGAGATAGAGAACAGGGTGCTCTTCTCCTCTGAATTCCTGAGATAACACTGCTCCGTCTCTGACATCGAATGTTTGGAGAATAAAGGGCTTTGAGAAGGCTGAGTGGAATATTACTGGCTCCTGGGTCAATGGGTCTTGTATTGTCCTAAATGCCTTATCACCGCTTTTGGTCCAAAGGACTCTTTTGGGTGCAGTGTCCTTAACCACGTCTGTCAATTGGGCAGCCACGGTAGCAAGGTTTTGGATGAACTGTCAACAATATCCCACTAATCCCATAAGCCATCAGACTTGCTTGTTTGTGAAAGAGACAGGGCAGCCTACAAAGGTCGTAGCTCCCTTCCTTCCTCTACAACATACCCTAGGTAAGTGACTCCTTGGGTCCCAGCTGACAATTGGTTGGCTTGGCCATCAAACCTGCCTCTTTGAGAGCCCAAAATACCGTAGTAATGTGCTTCATATATTAGGCCCAGATCTCACTGATATTGTCAATGTAAGTGTCTTCATAGGACCCATGTGACCATAGCACTCTGTCCATCAGCCGCTGGAAAGTGATAGTGTCTCCATGAAGTCCAAAGGGCATGGTTTTAAACTGGTGTATTCCATCACAGGAATGTTGTTTAATTGTTGTGGAGTTGTTTGCTTTAAACTGACCTTTTGTTTATTTATTTATTTATTTATGCACTATTAAACCTATTTTTGTTTGTTTGCCTACTTGTTTTTTATTATTATCATCATGTGGGGGGAGGTGATATAACTTTGTAAAATGGGCAGGGGAAACTAAACTGGTTAAATTTCACACGAAAAGCTAATTTGAATAATTGGTAAGGCATAGAGTAATTGGATTTGTTTAGTTTGGGGAAGAGAAGACTGAGAGGGGACATGATAACAGTTTATATGTACATGAAAGGTTATTATGCGGAGGAGGGAGGTAAATTGTTCACTTTAACTCTGATGATAGGACAAAAACAATGGGCTTAAATTGCAGCAAGTGAGGTTTATGTAGGACATTAGGAAAAACTTTCTAACTGTCAGAGTGGTTAAGATCTGGAATAAATTGCCTAGGGAGGATGTAGAATCTCCATCATTGGAGATTTTTAAGAGCAAGTTGGACAAACACCTGTCAGGAATGGTCTAGATAATACTTAGTCCTGCAATGAGTGCAGAGGATTAGACTTTCTCTCCTATGATTCTACGATTCTAATAGAACCACAGAGTTTAAGACCAGAAGGGATGACCAGATCATCAAGCCTGATATCCTTAAGAGGAACTGAATAGAAATAGTTTTTAAGCCTTAATTATCATTTTGATGATAATGAGAAATAAAACATAAGAAAAGGAAAACACCTAACAAACAATATGTGTATGTCTGTTTAATTTTTAGGTAAATGAGATACAGAAATTGATAAGTGTCATTATCCTTCCTCTGACAAGATTTCTTTTTTGCACAAAATTGGATTCTCATGTGGGAGTTTGTTTAATTGTTGTCGAGTTGTTTGCTTTTAAATTTGACTTTTACAATTCTGTTGCAATATTTAACCTGTTTTTGTTTGTTTGGTGCTTGCTTTGTTGTTGTTTGGTTTATTTGAGGGTTTAGTGTAGCTTCATAAAATGTGGGGAAACACTAAATTGGATAGATTTCACACCAACATTTAATTTGAAAAACCGATCAGCAATAGAGTTACAGACTTAAAGACCAGAAGGGACCCCTCAATCCTCTTGTCTGATGTCCTGGAGAGGAGGTTTATTTCTCTCATCCTTCACTGTCCTATGCCTGAAAAATAGAAATAAAATGTAAAAAAATGGAACCCCCTAACAAAATATATCTTTATTTCTCTTTAATTTTTAGACAAACAAGATAAAGAAATAAGTAAGTGTCATTCTCCTTTCTCTGACAAGAAACATTTTGTAGCAATTTGGATCCTCATGTGGGAGTTTGTTTAATTGTGGTAGAGATGGTTTTTAATTTAACTTTTAAAATTGTTGCAGTAGGAAACCTTTTTTCACTTATTTTCTGATATGCTTTTTTTCTTATTTTTATTATAATCTTTTAGGAGGGTGTATAGGGGATTCTTTTGTAATATAACTTTGTAAAATGTGGGAAAGGATGAAACTGGATGAATTTCCCACCAAAAGCTAATTTGAAATATTAATAAGCAATAGAGTCATACAGTCACAGAGTTTAAGACCAGAAGGAATGACCGGATCCTCCAGTCCAGTGTTCCCCAGACTGTGGAACACACACGGTGTGTGGAGGAATGTTCAGGGGGTGCGCAGCAGGACCCAGGCCAGCCCCCACAAGGAGAGTAGAGAGGGAGTGCCATTCAGCCCTGCTCTGCCCTCAGCCCAGCTCCGATCCTAGCAGGAGCTCCACTCTGTCTTCTGCTCCACCCCACCCGCTGCTCCGCCCTCAGCCCAGCTCTGCCCTTATTCCCTCTCTGCCCCCAGGCCAGGTCCACCTCTATTCCCAGCACTTCTCTTATCTCCAGTTCTTTCCCCAACTCTGCTTTCAGCTCAAGTGCTTCTGCTGAGCCAACTGTGCAGTAATGGGTCGGGGAGAGAGTCACATGGAGATTCCATTACTGGAAATGGAGGTGCGACAGGAAAAGTTTGGGGATGACTGGTCTAGTCTGATCTCCTGATGAGGTGATTGAATACAAATAATCTCTCCATCTTGACTGTCATAGTGATGATAAAGGGAAATAAAACATTAGAAAAAGGAAACAATATGTGTATTTCTATTTAATTTTTAGGCAAACTACATATAGAAATTGGTTAGTGTCAATATCTTTCCTCTGACAGGAAATATTTTGTAGCTAATGAGATCCTCATATGGGAGCTGGTTTCACTGTTGTGGGGTTGTTCACTTTTAAATTCATTTTTACAATCTTCTTGCAATATGAAACCTTTTATTAATTTTTTTCTTGTTTTTTATTACTATTCTTTTTTTGTAAGAGTTAGTGTAATTCTGTAAAATGTGGGAAAGTGCTAAACTGGAGAGATTTCACACCAAAAGCTAATTTGTAAAACTGATAAGCAATAGAGTCATGGAGTCACAGAATTTAAGATCAAAAGGTGCCACTGGAACCTCTCATCTGATGTCCTGAAAAGGAGGTTGATTTCTCTCCGCCCTCACTGTCATATAGATGATAAAGAGAAATAAAACATAAGAAAAGGGAACTGCCTAACAAAATATATATTTATTTCTCTATTTTTTAGACAAACGAGATAACAAAATAAATAAATGTCTTTATCCTCTGTCAGAAAAGAACTTTTTGTACCAATTTGGAATCTCATGTGGCCATTTATTTAATTGTGGTGGAGTTGTTTGCATTTAAATGTAATTTTTAAAATCGAACCAATAGGAAAGCATTTTTTGTTGATTTGCTTTTTATTATTATTATCATTTTTTTGGAGGGAGGTTGGTGTTTTTTAAAATAAAGGCCAAACTGGATGAATTTCACACCAAAAGCTAGTTCGAAAAATTGATAAGCAATACAGTAATTAAGTAGATAGTGGCCAAGAAAATATGGCCCAGGAGGAATTGTGGGAAGGCACTGGAGGACTATCAGCCCCTGAGATGGTTAATCTCCCTCCACATTGCAAAGTGGGCATGTAACCAAACTGAATTAAAGTGGTACCTGGCTACAGCCTATACTCAAAGTCTTGTCAGCCAGCCTGGGTATAAAGCAGCACCAAACCTGAGTCATGGTTTTGTGCTTGCTCAATAAACAGATTGGGGCAATAACCAGGTAAGATCCTGGGCTAACTCTGCAGTGAAGATCCACCCTGGGAGACAGACACACATGCAACCCAGTGGAGTTCTGATGAACTTATAACTTTCTTTTCTCTTCAGTGTTTGTACAATATTGAATCATGCAAGACTTGTTCAGATCATTTCCCATCTCTAATTATGTGGTTGTTTTTAGGGTGGAGAAGATCTGTGGCACCTATAGAAGATGGTAACTAAAGATCATATTTTATCATTGTCCAAATATCAGTCCCTATGAGGCAATGTGCCTCTTTTTCCTTGAATGTGGGAGCGGATGGGATAGTTCAAGGCAGACCTCCCCAGCACTCTCATTTCATGGTACAGATCCAGTGGGACATGCACCTCCACAGCCACTTCTCCAGGGGGAGTTTGTTTTATCTCCCTGCGCTGATGACTGATCTCCGATTTCTCTGTTTCTTCCTTCATCTTTTCCCCTCTGAAGAAGGCCAGGAGCTCTGCAATGACCCCATGCTGATGGGATGAGCAGAGACTGTGCCTGTGTGCGACCCTTGCTCCAGTCTCCAGCAGGGGAACAGAACCTTGATCATAAACAGGGGCTCTTCTGGCTCCATTATACACATCAGGGGAGCTCCTGTGATCAGAGCTGTGAGCTTGTCACTTTTCTCCTGTCTCCGTCCACCATGATCCAGGCATCAGCTGATGCCTGGCCAGCTCCAGGCATCAGCATTCCTCTTTTTAAGGGGCGGTATTTCAGCTCTTTGGAGGCAGCACTTTTCAAGGGACAGCACTCTGTTTTTTTTCTTTTTCTTTTTTTTTTTGTTTGGAGCAGCAAAAAACCTGGAGCTGCCCCGACCATGATCTCAGCATTCTCCTGTCTCTGGTAAACGGGACGTCACTTTAGCCTCCCATCACTAGCATGACTCTCTCCCTCTTTTCACCAGCCACTATTCTACACATCCCCTCAGGGGCAGATTAGCCACTAGGCCAATGGGGCTTGTGCCCAGGGGCCCTGCCCAATTGAGACACCCATGAAAAATGGGTGCTTCTGCACCCCGAATCACTCTGCCTGCCCAGCACTCCTGCCAGAGAATGGGGTCAGGGCTCAGGGGCTTACCAGGCTTGCCCTGCTGTACCCACCTAGCACTCCAGCCAAGAAATGGGGTCGGGGCATGGGCATTTGCTCCCCTCTCCGACTGGAGCTCCAGGTGGGCAGAGGAGGGCAAGCCCCCGTGCCCCAACCCCATTTCCCCAGCAGAAGCGTGAGGGGTGGGGGGACTTCAGACAGAAGGGGTGGGGAGGGGTCCCCACATACTCTGGCCCAGGGCACCACAAAACCCTAATCCACCCCTGCTCCCCCCACACTTGTAGCTTCTGCCTCATTCCACCATGAACCCCCTTCCTTTGTGTTGACCCCTCACTCCCTGCCTCATGCTAATGTACTTTTGTGCTGTGACTGCTGCTCAGCAGTGAAATTCTGGGCATGTTCAATCCTGGTCCATGTGGCCTGTTACTGTCTGAGCTGTGACATTTCAGAACAGGCCGGGTGCAGTGGGGAGGCCCCATAGCAAAGTCCAGCATAGGGGCAGCTTGGACACAGTGAGATTTAAGATGGGGAGGGGGAGGAGAGCTCTGTCAATATTCAGTGAGTTGTACTATCTGTGGGGGCTCCCAGAGTCTCTAGTCCCTCCCTGGGGAGAAGTGGGGGCAGGAGGGGAAAGACTCTCAGGCCGATATTTTCACCTGTCATTGACCTGTCTCTGCAAGGGGAGTGACTCTCCCCAGCACTGTGCTGAGATCTTAGAGCTGATGGTTAAATCCTGGAGGAAGGAGATTCCCTGAGTCACTCTCCAGCTGGGGCAGATTCCGTCAGTGACACCATCAAACCCTCCCCCAGGGCCAAGCTCTGCCCCTAACACTCTGATTCTCTCTCCCTCCAGTGAATGTGACTCTGGATCCAGACACGGCTCATCCCAACCTCGTCCTGTCTGAGGATTGGAAAAGTGTGAGATGGACAGACATGTGGCAGCGACTGCCCAACACCCCTGAGAGATTTGACACTGAGCTCTGTGTGCTGGGCTGTGAGGGATTCACCTCGGGGAGACATTGCTGGGAAGTGGAGGTGGAGGATGGGCAATGCTGGGCTGTGGGGGTGGCCAGAGAGTCTGTGGGGAGGAAGGGAGGGATCAGCCGTAGCCCTGAGGGGGGGATCTGGGCTGTGCTGCGATGGATGGGTCAGTTCCAGGTTCTCACCTCCCCTGTGACCCCCCTGCCCCTGAGCTGGGTCCCCAGCAGGACCCGGGTTTGTCTGGACTGTGACCGGGGGCAGGTGACATTTATCGGTGCTGGTGACGAGGCCCCGATCTTCACATTCCCGCCGGGCTCCGTCCCTGGGGGGAGAATCCGACCCTGGTTCTGGGCGGGGGGATCCCGGCTCAGACTGTGTCCCTGAGACTGGGGACCCTGAAATCAGCCTCTCTAGCCTCAGACACCCCAGTCTCTGTGACTCTGGAGGACTCCCATCTACCCAGCCCCTGGCACTTCATCTCTATGCCCCTATAAGCTCCTCCCCTTCCCTGCAGCCTCAGGGATGGGAGGGGGAGGGGGAGGGGGAAGAACCCCTGGGGCTGTACAGGGGCAGAGGGGCCTGAGGGGCAGATGTGGGGGCTGGGCAGGGACAGAGCTAACAGCCGGGCTGGGGACAGGCAGAGGTGGGGGTGGCAGGAACACAGCATGAATCAATCAGGGTTTGGGGGGTTAGAAGCTGGAAGCTCCGCAGCAGCAGGGAGCAGTTTGTACAGATCGGTGGCATTAGATCTCACTGGGATCTCCCAGCCAGATCTCCTGCCACAGAGGTCAAGTCACCTTCCCCTGTAACTACGGGAGAGCCAGTAACACTGTAATTGTCACACACATATGGGATGGGCAGGGAGAGTTCAAAAATCAGAAGATAAAGCAGGATACGTTATGTATTGTTTTGAGCCCTCGTGTTTTGCGGTGTCAATTTCATGATTTTTGGTTCTTACTCATGATTATTAAGTTCTGGGGTTGGTAACACTGCGAGAATCATGGGTTGTGGGTGGGGGTGAGTGGGGCAGTCTGGGCTGAATCAGAGGGAACAGAGAACCCAAAAGGAAAAGATAAAGTAAAACAAAATAAACGGAGACTCCTGGAGAAAGAGTGAAAATTAAATATCAAAACAAGGGCAGGAAAACATTCTGAAGAGGGGAAACAGCAAGAGGCAGTGAGAGAGGAAGGGATAAACTCCGGGGAATGATGGAGAACATGAGGGGGAATGGTCTGTGACAGGGATCAGAGGAGAGTGGAAGACACAGAGAAATAAACGGGGGTGGGAAATGAGGGCTAGAAAAATGGCAAGTAAAAGTGAACCATACGACAGAGAAGGGAGAAGAAAAGGGACAGAGATTTATAAAACATCACTGAAGGTGCAACTGTCACTCAGTAATTTCATATGTTACTTCATTGACTTTGTTTCCATTTTAGTTTAATTAAAAATAACTGTTCCCAAAACCTGTGGGTCTGTTTTCCTTTGTTGTGGGTATTAAAGCTGCTTCTCAGCTCCTTTGCACTCTGATGGGTATTTATAGTAAATAAAGCATGAAAGACCATTCTGATTTGTCTCTTTTGCATTTTCCAGCTGCAGTTGTTAGGAGCAGAGTTGTGGATTTGCTTCCCTATTTGGTTGTGTCCCCGCAGCACCAACAGGGAATACACTGGCATGTCCCTCTTATATGAGCTGGGGTTTACTGTGTTATGTTGCTATCCAGCCTGTGCTCTGTCCTTGTGCTGTTTACAGCCATGTCAAGCAGGAATTCCTCATCTGGGCTCTGTGGAGAGGGGGCTGAACACATGGTGCTGATTTTCCTCTTTGTTTCCAAAGGTGTTGACTTTATTCAAGGGTGGCTAAAGAGATATGAACTGTGCCATTCACATTTCTTCTGCCCATCAGCAATTGCTGTGGTGTCCATGGGGGGGAAAGGGGGTCATGGGATGGGATCTGCTCCGAGAGACAGTCTCTGAGGGTTTGGCTACACTAGGATGCAGGTTTCTCTCTCTCATTGTACAATTCATGCGTAGACAAGGCAAGTGGTGGTTTCACCTCGCTGTAACTGGTCAAGAAGAATTCTGTGGGTTGGGGCATGTTTAGGAGGGTTAACGATCACCTTGAGTAGCTACACTGAGGTGAAAGAATCACTTGCTTCATCTCTGCTGGGACTGTATAATGAGATTACTGCCTTGTGTTTGCTATTGCATTGAAGAAAAACAACACCCTTCTCCTAGGGTGGCCATGAGCTAAAAGATGGTGTCAAGGTTCCCTCCCCACTCTGAACATTAGGGTACAGATGTGGGGACCTGTATGAAAGACCCCCTAAGCTTATTTACCAGCTTAGGTTAACAGTAAGCTGCCACCACCAAGCATGTTCTAAATCTTAGGGGAGAGCCACTTGAAACTCTTCCTTTCCCCAAATATTTCCCAAGTCCCTAACCCCCCCTTTCCTGGGCAGATTTGAGACTAATTCCTCCCTCCACACCCCAAGTCTTTACACCCCTTTTCCTGGGTAGGCTTGAGAGTATACCCTCACCAGTTAGTCCTGGTGAACACAGATCCAAAACCCTTGGATCTTGAAAAATGAAAAATCAATCAGGTTCTTAAAAGAAGAATTGTAATTAAAGAAAAAGGTGAAAAGAATACCTCTGCGAGATTAAAATGCAAGATAATCTCACAGACAAACAGATTTAAAACTCTGGGAAAAACTTTAAAGTTACACAAAGAACCTAATGTTATCCTCCCTCTATTTTGCAAAAGAAATCACAAATAGAAAATAAAAGTAATCTAATACATTCCTTCTCTAAATACTCACTACCCTATAAGAGTGGGATGGCTCCTTCTTACTCTGTGTCCGGCAAAAGCACACACCTAGCACATACAAAAGACTTCTTTCCCCTTCCAGATTTGAAAGTATCTTGTCCCCTTATTGGTCCTTCTGGTCAGGTGTTAGCTAGGTTATGTGAGCTTCTTAACCCTTTACAAGTCAAAGAGGAATTAACCTTTAACTGTATGTTTATGACACCACCCCCCCCAAATCATAGACAGTGCTAGACCACACTGGCTGTGATTTCTTCCTAGAACTTTAGGAGAAAACAGAATTAATAAGACACACGCACCTTTACATATACTACTGATTATGCAAAAACTAACAATATTTTTCACATTTCAAGGACTATTTTAAGTAGTTGATTCTGGAAAACTTTCACAGGAGAGTGCATCAGCCACTTGGTTAGAAGCTCCTGAAATGTGTTGTATTTCAAAATCAAAATCTTGGAGAGTTAAACACCACCAAAGAAGTTTTTTGTTATCGTCCTTGAAGCCATTTCAGCACAATATGGTCAGTTTGTAGTTGGAAACGCCGTTCTCAGACGTATGGGCGTAGCTTTTCCAGCACATACGCAATGGCGTAGCGTTCCCTTTTGCTGATTGACCAGTGGCTTTAACTCTCAGACAGTTTCTTGCTGAGAAACACAACAGGATGGAATTCTTGATCCAGTCTTTCCTGCATTAAAACTGCTCCCACATCCTGCTCGGATGCATGTCTGGTTACTAGGAACGGTTTGTCAAAGTCTGGGGCCCGTAGCACAGGTTCAGACATGAGTGTTGCTTTAAGCTGGTTAAAGGCCTTCTGACACTCATCAGTCTACTGAACTGCATTTGGCTGTTTCTTTTTTGGTTAGGTCTGTCAGTAGGGTGGTGATTGGGCTATAGTGCAGTACAAATCGCCTGTAATATCACTGGGCTACAATTTTTGAGAAGTTGTCTGCTTCAGAGATAAAATGTGCTATTTATTATGTATTTTGATGTGCTGAATTCAAAGATGACAATTAAAACAACTGATTGGCTACTGTTTCTAAGATATTTAAGTTTTTACATTTTATGTCTATGTATATTGTGTAGATAGTAGAGTTTTAATCATAAATTGTAAACCTAGGTCTTTTCATGTGTTTATGGTTGCTTTACATGATAATATTTCACCTGTCCTGTTTATGTAACACTTTAAAAATCAGCAAAAGTGTTCTATAAATAAAATTTATTATGAAACAAAAGGCAAAAAACTATTATGTATATAGTTTAGTCCTATTCAGTGTCTACTCGGCACTTCTTGGCTTGTCTCTTGTATTCATTAAATGGAGCATCTCTTGTCACTGTCCAGCAATAGTCTGCAAGCATTGATGGGCTCCATTTGCCCTGATAGCCTGCCAGGAGATTCCACTGCTGTAGTCTGGAGCCCAACAGTTCTGCCTTACTCTTGGGTAGTTCCAAATCCCCAACAAGGTCATTCAGTTCACCTTGTGTTATGAGGTGTGGTTCAGAGGAGGAGGATGGGAGAAAATGTGGGTCCTGTGACACTGATGGTTCAGGACTAGAAGTTTCATCCTCTTCCTCTTCCTCGTCTGACTCAAGTGAGAATGATTCTGGTGCATCAGGAACTGGCAGTCCTTCTCCGTGGGGTACTGGGCGTATAGCTGATGGAACGTTTGGATAATGCACAGTCCACTTTTTCTTCTTTGACACACCTTTCCCAACTGGAGGAACCATGCAGAAGTAACAATTGCTGGTATGATCTGTTGGCTCTCTCCAAATCATTGGCACTGCAAAAGGCATAGATTTTCTTTTCCTGTTCAACCACTGGCGAAGATTTGTTGCACAAGTGTTGCAGCATATGTGTGGGGCCCACCTCTTGTCCTGATCTCCAATTTTGCAGCCAAAATAAAGGGGATAGGCTTTCTTAACCATAGTGCTTATACTGCGCTTTTGTGATGCAAAAGTCACTTCACCACAAACATAGCAGAAGTTATCTGCACTGTTCACACAAGTACGAGGCATCTCTGCTCACTTTGGCTATACAGAAATGTGTCCCTTTGCAGAATCAAACACCGACAAATAAGAGAGCGCGACACTGTATGATTTCTAGAGCTGATATAGGACAATTTGTTCAGCAGAGTGATGTAAGCTTCGTTATGATTGCATCATCCATGACTTCTAGAAATAACATGATGCAATTCATATCATGTATGATGCAATACCAGCTTCAGATTGCATCATTCATTGTTTTGCCTAAAAAGCAAGTACTGTCCAAACCCAGTCATAGATTTATTCATAGATCCAGTCAAAGATGTATTTTAGTCATTTCTGGTTTAAATTGAGATCCCTTCCCTTTATAACTCACTTATCCTCCGCCATTCCCAAGTCAAGAGTCGTATATACTGACCCAATAGCATATCTTGAAAACTAGAGCCAATCAACAATTTTAAGCATCATTTTTGTTCTCAGTGACCCAGAATTAGTAAAGTTGAACTACATTTATTTCAGAAGCATTTTGGCTATAGAGCAGTGTATCCGGCCAGGCCTAAGAAGGATTGGGCCTGTTTCTTTGACTTTGGGATAGGCCACTTTTGGATAGCATCCACTTTGGCCTGTAGGGGGTTAATAGTTCCCTGGCCCACCTAGTGTCCAAGGTAAGTCACTCTGTTTAGGCCTGTTTGACGCTTTTTAGCCTTAACAGTTAGTCCTGCATGCCTGATGCACTCGAAGAATTTTTCTAGGTGCTCCAGATGTTCTGCCCATGAATCAGAAAAAATGGCCACATCATCAAGGTAGGCAATGGCAGATTCTCCCAATACCGCTAGGAGACAATCTACAAGTCTCTGGAAGGTGGCGGGGGCATTTCGCATCCCGAAAGGGAGCACATTAAATTCATATACCCCTGCATGTGTGATGAAGGCTGACCTTTCTTTGGCAGTTTCATCTAGTGGTACTTGCCAGTACCCCTTGGTTAAGTCTAAGGTAGAGATGAACTGGGCACGTCCCAGTTTCTTCAATAGCTCATCTGTGCGAGGCATTGGATAGTTGGCGAGATGAGTTACAGCATTTAGCTTTCAGTAGTCCACACAAAAGCATATTTCCCCATCTAGTTTGGGAACTAGAACCACTGGAGATGCCCAGGCACTGTTAGAGAGGCGGATTACACCCATCTGTAGCATGTCCTGGATCTCCCGTTCTATAGATGTTTTGGCTTGGGGAGACACTCGGTAGGGTGGGGTTCTAATTGGGTGAGCATTACCTGTGTCAATGGAGTGGTATGCCACCAGTCCTGGGGTGGTTGAGAACGTTGGCGCGAAGCTCGTGCATAGCTCCTTGATCTGCCATCATTGCATACATCCAAGGGTCGTGGAGAGGTGCACCTCTTCCACGCCACCATTACTTTTCCCTTCATAGTAGACACCTTCAGGCCACTCAGCATCATTTGTTCCCTGGGCTGTAAACTGGAAAACCTTTAATTCTCTGGAATAAAAGGGCTTTAGAGAATTAACATGGTATACCTTAGGCTTTAATTTTGAGGTGGGGGATGCTATGAGATAGTTAACAGCTTCCAGGCGCTCTTGGACCGTGAAAGGCCCTTCCCACGATGCTTCCATTTGATGGGCCTGGAGCACCTTTAAGACCATAACTTGGTCTCCTACTTTGAAGGCCCGTTCTCTGGAATATTTATCATACCAGGCCTTTTGCCCTTCCTGAGCATCCTTTAGGTTTTCTTTTTGGAGGGTGCTTTGCAGTTTGCTTACAAAGTCTAGAATGTTAGTTCCTGCAGAAGGCGTAAACCCCTCCCATTCCTGCTTCACCAACTGTAATGGCCCCTTAACCTAGTGGCCATACACAAGTTCAAATGGTGAAAACCCTAAACTGGGATGTGGTACAGCCCTGTAGGCAAAAAGCAGCTGCTGCAACATTAGGTCCCAATCATTGGAGTGCTCATTGACGAATTTACGTATCATGGCCCCCAAAGTTCCATTAAACCTCTCCACCAGGCCATTGGTTTGATGGTGGTAAGGGGTGGCAACCAAGTGATTCACCCCATGAGCTTCCCACAGGTTTTTCATGGTCCCTGCCAGGAAATTTGTTCTTGAATCTGTAAGGATGTCAGCAGGCCAATCTACCCTGGCAAAAATGTCTGTTAATGTCTGGCACATACTTTTAGCCCTGGTGTTGCTTAAAGTTACGGCTTCCGGCCATCAGGTGGCAAAATCCATGAAAGTTAGTATGTACTGTTTTCCTCTGGGTGTCTTTTTTGTAAAAGGACCCAGAATTTCCACAGCTACTCGCTGAAATGGAACCTCAATTATGGGGAGTGGCTGGAGAGGGGCTTTGACCTGGTCTTGGGGTTTTCCCACTCATTGGCACACCTCACAAGACCGAACATAGTTAGAAACATCCTTGCCCATTCCCTCCCAGTGGAAGGACTTCCCCAAACGGTCTTTGGTTCTATTCACCCCAGAATGGCCACTAGGATGATCACGGGCTAAGCTCAAGAACTTTATCTGGTACTTAGCTGGAACTACCAACTGTCTTTGAGGATGCCAATCTTCCTGGTGTCCACCAGAAAGAGTCTCCTTGTATAAAAGTCCTTGTTCTACAACAAACCAGGATCAGTTAGAAGAGCTGAGAGGCAGTGGGATGCTCTGTGCCTCCGACCAAGCTTTCTGAAGGCTGTCATCTGCTTCCTGCTCGGCCTGGAACTGTTCCCTTGATGCTGGAGACATCGGTTCCTCCTCGGACTGTGGACTTGGGCTTGGTTCCTCTGGAAGCGATGTAGGTGATGGGGTTGTTTCCGTTAATTGTGAACTGCTCTCTGCTGGTGCACTATGTGGTATTTCAGGCTCTGGCTGAGCCTCTTGGGTAGGGTTATCTGCTGCTGCTGCCTTTTCAGGCTCGCTGGTGCCCTCTGGCGTTGGAGTTGTAGACGGGGATGCAAGTGCTGGATTCAGTGCTGGCAACGATTCTAGTGCTGGTTGTTTCGCCAGTTCCGGTGCTGGAACACGATCCACTACAGCGTTGCAGTCATTGGCTGGAGATCTGGTTCCACCACCTCTGTCTGGGTCTCTGGTAACACAGACGGGGCCCTGGTGGACAGCTCAGGAACAGGGATGGGTGTGGAAGCTTGCTTAACCTGGCTGTGGGTAACCATTCCCACCCTCTTGGCTAGCTTCACATTATTGGCCAAGTCTTCCCCCAGCAGCATGGGGATGGGATAATTATCATAGACTGCAAAAGTCCACATTCCTGACCAGGTCTTGTACTGGACAAGCAACTTGGCTGTAGGCAAGTTTAAAGAGTTTGACATGAAGGGTTGAATTGTCACCAGAGCCTCTAGGTTGATGAATTTGGGGTCCACTAGGGATTGGTAGATAGTTGACACTTGTGCTCCCATGTCCCTCCATGTGATAACCTTATTTCTGCCCACTCTCAAGGTTTCCCTTCACTCCGAGGGTATTTGAGAGGTATTTGGACCTGGGGACCTTTGGTGTGATTGTGGTGTAATGAACTGTAATCGGTTGGGGTTCTTGGGGCAGTGGACCTTTATATGCCCCAGCTTATTAAACTTAAAACATCGCCTTGCTAAGGTATCACCAGGGCGAGGTGGGTTGCTGGAGACTGCTGTGGTGGAATTTGGGGTTTACCTTGGGATGTAGGTGAAACCTTGGGCTGCCCCCAGTGGTAGGGTGTGGTTTGAGGGTGTCTCTTCTGATCTTCACTCAAAGTGCGACCAGGGTTGTTCCTCTCTGCTCCCTCCAGGACCGGCTCCAGGCCCCAGTGCGCCAAGTGCGTGCTTGGCGTGGCATGCCGCGGGGGGCACTCTGCCAGTTGCCGGGAGGGCGGCAGGCAGCTCCGGTGGACCTCCCACAGAAACGCCTGCGGCAGGTCCACTGGAGCCTCAGGACCAGCTGACCGTCCACAGAAACGCCTGCAGCAGGTCCACCGGAGCTGCGGGACCAGCAAGCAGCAGAGCGCCTCCCGCGGCGTGCTGCTGTGCTTGGGGCGGCGAAATGGCTAGAGCCGGCCCTGGCTCCCTACACCCGTTTTGTGTTGATTTTCCCTGCCTCTCTGGTGGCCTGGGACTGCTCGTATTGATCAGTGTAAGAAGCAAGACTTTCAGCTGAGTCTATTTTCTTATCCCATAACCACTGTTTTATATTATCCTTGGTCATATTCAGGAATTGTTCCTGAGTCATCAAATCTACCATTCTTTGAAATGTAGTCACACCTCTGCCGTCGACTCATTTCTCTAACAGATCATTTATCTGGTGTACATAAGCCAAATTACTTAGTCCCAGCCCTCTCTGAAGGGCTCTAAATTTGACTCTGTAAGTGTCAGGTGTAACTTGAAATTGTTCCAAAACCAAATCCTTAAATTTACCATAGTCAGAAGCCTCCCCAAAAGGCATCTTGTTGAATACGTCCAGAGCTCTTCCAGTCAATTTTGCTACTAATGTGGTCATCTTGGACTCATTAGGAATTGCATGGAGCGTGCACAGTCTCTCAAAGGTGAGGAAATATTCAGCAATATCACTGGATTCATTATACTGTGGACATAGTCGCACCCATCCGTGGGTGGAGAATTGTTAGGATTATTTGGTGTATTCTGAGGAATCCTTGCTAACTCCAGTGCATGCTTCTGGGCCTCCCTCTGGATCTCCATAGCCCTCTGGTGGTCAGCCTCTTCCTCGGCCCTTTCTGCTTCAACCCTTGCCTTTTCAATTTCCAAAGCTCTTTCGTGGGCAGCTGTCTCTGCCTCCATTTTGTTTTTTTCTGTTTTCAAATTTCTTTTGTGGGCAGCCTCATCTCTGGCCATCTGTCTGTCATGTTCTTTTCTGTTTTCCTCAGCCTGCAATCTGGCTAATTCTAGCTCCTTTTGCACAGTGTGTTTCCCCCTTTCTGTCATCTCACCCCCCTTCCAATAAGAAAGAAACAAGAAAAACTGGTTTTGTGATTTTTTTTTTCAAAATGTTAATTACTCTCCAGCTGTTCACAGCTGGAAACTTTTCTCTAACACAAGCCCTTTCTTAAAAAAACTTAACAGCTCTGCCTTCAGGCACAGAGACATAAGATCTGTATCTCTCTTCACTGCTTCCCAAGCATCCCAAAAGGAGAAAAAAAATCTTACTGGCTTTTGGTTCAAAATGAATCCCACTTCGCTGTCTACCATGCCAACCCTGATATTCTATGATTCTATGATTCTATGTCAAGGTGTCACCTCCACTCTGAACTTTAGGGTACAGATGTGGGAACCTGTATGAGATAACCCCTAAGCTTATTTATCAGCTTAGATCTAGTAGCTGCCACCATCAAATAGTTTAAACCAGGGGCCGGCAACCTTTCAGAAGAGGTGTCCCGAGACTTCATTTATTCACTCTAATTTAAGGTTTCACTTGCCAGTAATACATTTTAATATTTTTAGAAGATCTCTTTCTATAAGTCTATAATATATAACTAAACTATTGTTGTATGTAAAGTAAATAAGGTTTTTTAAATGTTTAAGAAATTTCATTTAAAATTAAATTAAAATGCAGATCCCCCCTAGACTGGTGGCCAGGACCCAGGCAATGTGAGTGCCTCTGAAAATCAACTCGCGTGCTGCCTATGGCACGCATGTCATAGGTTGCCTACCCCTGGTCTATGGTAATGACAACCTTTTGTGGACCCCTTAGACATACAGGTTGAAACCACTGAACTAAATGAAGTGGTCATATCTCCAAAGCTGCTCAGCACTCAGTTGCTCCTGGGTTGAGATAACAATATTTCCCACTGACATTCTTTTAAATATTTGTTCACATTTTTGGGTGTCCCTGAGCATTGGAATTTCAGAAATTCCACTATCAGTTATACCTTCTGCTGATAACCCACATGAATAAGTGCTTTCTAGTGTCAGTAAGGGATCCACGAACTGTCTCTCATCCCTTTTGTTTTAGAAATTATTTCATTTAATTAACACCTTTATGTATTTCACCTTAGGTCTGGGCTCTGCTCCTTTCATCTCTGTTGAGGGTCACCAGGATAGAGGGATCCTGTTGGTTTGTCGATCAGCTGGTTGGTACCCAGAGCCTGAGATACTGCGGAGAGATCTCAGTGGGCAACATTTACCATCACTCTCTGAAACAATATCCCACGGAGACAATGGCCTGTTTGATACACAAACTTCTCTCATTATAAAAGAATATTCAAATCAAAATTTGTCCTGTTGCATCAGGAACACCGTTCTCAAGAAAAGGAAGCAGTCGTTTATATAGCAGGTGAGTAACCATCCATACTCCACACTGAATTCACCTCCACCAGAAACAAACCTCATCATAGGAAACAAAGAACTGAAGCATCGCTGGTGGACATTTCATAATCTGCATACAAACAAAAGAGATATGAGGCTGGTGTCTTTACAGTGTCAAAATTCAGGCAATTTGATTACTCTAGTTGTGACTATTCCGATTATCAAAGGTTTAGGTTGCACATACATTCAATCTTTAATCTGACTTTCCTGAGATCCCAACAAACAAACAAAAACCCCTCCAGTGTTTTTGAGGGGAAATAGTCACTCAACCCTCAAACACAGTGTGCTCCTGCAACCTTAAATTCACCTTAATGTTTTGAATGTGGTAACTTTTATAGTGTGGCTTGCTGTTGTTTGTGATCTTTTCACATCACCAACTCATTGTCTATTATTTGTTGTGTGAAATGTCACCTAATTCCTTTGACGTTCAGTTAGACTTGTGCTTGTTCAGTCTTTTTGGTCCCGATCCACAAAGAGACTCACTTTGACCTTGTCTACACACAAAAAATTGCACAGATTAGCTATTTAATTAATGCAACCTGCTTTTGTGAACACTCTTAGATAAATTTCCGAGTGCCTTATATTGGTTTAGCATGTCAAGTCCTTACTGATTTAAGCTATATGGAGGTAGGATACTATTACGCTACTTTACAATTTAAGGTTTTATGCACAGTTAAATTGGTGCAACCCTCTTTTGAAGTCAACTATTGAACCAATTTAAGAATGGCCACCTGAAAGAGTTGCACAAGTTTCACGAAATCAGTGGACAAGCCATGTGCAGAGAAGGTCTTTGGCACATTTGAAAATTTCACCTTAGTTAGATGATTCAATCACTGTGAAGACAAGGACAGCCAAAGAAGATTCATTAATTTCCTGCACAAATGTTTGCAGGAATTGTAATTATGAATCCTCCAAATCTGTTGGGGATAATTGTGAATTTTTCAAAAATATTATAATTAATCTGGCAATTTCTGAAAGTTACTGAACACTGAGAGCCAAATTCTTTGCTGAAGTAACTCTATTGAAGTCAATGGGGTTTTATGAGCGGAGAACTTTGCACTTGAACTCTCTGACCTTTTGAATAGTAGTGAATCAAATCAGGCCTGTGTATTCAAGGATAAATCCATATGGAAGCCATTGGTTGGAGAATCCAAAGTGGTTGGAGCCATTTTGAAAATCTGTTTCTGGTCTTTTGCATAGGGTAGACAGGCACAGATTCTGAAACTAGGGGTGCAGGGGGTGCTGCCACACACCCTTGGCTTGAAGCAGTTTCCATCATATACAGGGTTTACAGTTTGCTTCAATGGTTCTTAGCAACTCCACTATGCAAATTGTTCCAGCACGTCTGTAGACAGCCTCATATTTTCACTCTTGTTTGAAATAAATCCTGCTGGAGACTATGAATTTATATGGAATAAAAACAGCTGTTTTTAGTGACCACTTCCATACTAAGGCAAGTCCTGGTGTTTTGCTTTTAAGACCCATTTTTCCCAAGGGTGGATCCCTGGATGGTGGCTCTGAGTGTGATCATGGGGGTTTTGTTTGGTTTCACTGGCTTCACCGTTTGTCTCATTAAAATGAAAGATAAATATTAGAGGGAGACATATATTGTAAATACAGGTTATAGTCTAATAAGCGAATAAGGGCAAATTAGGAATTTAACATTACAAGGACATGCAACCTGCTGGTCTTGTCCTAAATAAAGGAGAAGAATGCATGTGTGTCATAGGTTCCACCCTCACTCTGAACTTTAGGGTACAGATGTAGGGACCTGCATGAGAACCGCTAAGATTAATTACCAGCTTAGATCAGTATGCTGCCACCACCCAAGTATTTAAGTCATTTGAGAAACTCTATTTTCTCCCCCAAAATCTTTCCCTCCCTGGGTAGCCTTGAGAGACTCCTCCACTAATTCCCTGGTGAACACCAATCCAAACCCCTTGGATCTTAAAACAAGGAAGAATTACTCATTCCCCCCCCCGCCACTTTTTTTTTCCCCCACCAATCCCTGGTGCGTCCAAATCCAATCCCCTTGGATCTAAAAACAAGGAAAAATCAATCATATTCTTTAAAAAAGGCTTTTAATTAAAGACAAGAAAGGTAAAAAAAAAACTCTCTGAGAGAGATTAGCATACCAGCCACTCTCTCAGACAACAGATTCAAAACACAGAGGATGTTCCTCTGGGCAAAAACTTAGTACACAAAATAATCCCACTTTGATTTCCCTCTAATGCAAAAAGACAAAATCACAAAAGAAAATAAACATGAACCTATTTATTCTTTTCTAATACTCACTACTCTGATAAGAGGCTGGTTCCTTGATTTTTTCCGCTCCAGCCAAAACTGAAACTAAGACAAAGGGAACTTCCCTCCTTCCTCTTGAAACATCTTGTCCCCTCATTGGTTCCTCTGGTCAGGTGTGAGCTAGGCTAGGTGAACTTCTTAACTCTTTACAGGTAAAACAGACATTAACCCTTAACTATCTGTTTATGACTGTCATAAATGGATAGTTAAGAGTTAGTAGAACAGAAGTACTTCATGTCTCTTTTGCCTGTAAAGGGTTAACAAGATCAGTGAGCCTGGCTGTCACCTGACCAGAGGACCAATCAGGGGACAGGATACTTTCAAATCTTGAGGGAGGGAAGTTTGTGTGTGTGCTATTAGAATTTGGTTGTTCTCTCTGGGTTCTGAGAGTGACCAGACTTGCAACCAGGTTTCTCTCCAATCTCCCTGATACAGGTTCTTATAGATTCAAAATAGTAAGTACTAGGTGATAAGGCGAGTTAGGCTTATGTTTGTTTTCTTTATTTGCAAATGTGTATTTGGCTGGAAGAAGTTCAAATGTGTATTTGGCTGGAAGGAGTTCAAATTTGTATTTTGCTGAAAGGATTTTAATTTGTACTTGTACCCTTAGGCTGGGAGGATATTCCCAGTGTCTATAGCTGAAAGACCCTTTACCTATTCCATTTTAAATTTACAAAGATAATTTTTACCATTTTTCTCTCTTTAATTAAAAGTTTCTGTTTAAGAACTTGATTGTTTTTTTATTGTGGTGTGAGACCCCAGGGGACGGGGTCTGGATTCACCAGGGAATTGGTAGGGAAAAAGCGGGGAAGGGGGAGAGAGAGGCTAATTTCTCTCTGTGTTAGGATTACTTTCTCTCTCAGGGAGAGTCTGGGAGGGGGAGAGAGAAGGAGGGGGGAAGGTGGATTTTCCTCTCTGTTTAAAGATTCAGAGTTTGAATCACAGTGATCTTCCAGGGCAACCCAGGGAGAGGAAGCCTGGGAGAGGCAACGGTGAGGGAAAGGGTTTATTTTCCTTGGGTTAAGATCCAGAGGGACTGGGTCTTGGGGTCCCCAGGCAAGGTTTTGGGGGGGACCAGAGTGTACCAGGCACTGAAATTCCTGGTTGGTGGCAGTGCTACAAGTACTAAGCTGGTAATTGAGCTTAGAGGAATTCATGCTGGTACCCCATCTTTTGGACGCTAAGGTTCAGAGTGGGGGTTTATACCATGACAATGACAATGTGAATTCATTGATAGAGAGTGGGTGGGGAGGAGAGTCTCAAGCAATAGAACTGAGCCAGAGAATCAGATCATAGCAATTCTTCTTCATCCTTTCTGATCCATTCTCCCAGCTCCTTCCTGAAGAGGTCCTGAGATTCAGGCTTCAGGTCATTCTGGCTATGCCACAAAGCATGTAATGTTTACTCTAGCTCCTGTGGTCCCACTTTGCCTGGTCAAACACCAGCAACATCCATAGTCAAAAGCCCATCCCAGGGAAAGGGGGCTCTGCTTGGGGCAGTGCCAGGTGCCTGGTCCAGCTCCTGATAGAAAGCGCTCATTCCCAGTGAGTTGTCAGGCTGGTGGATGTGATCCTCAGTTTTACGTGGTTCTGAGGGATTTGATTTTCTCCCTGCACTGCGATTCCCTCTGCTGAAATCCCTTCGCTGCCAGCATCTTGGAGACATCCCCTTCGAACAGCAGATTTTGACTCCATCCCTCCCCAAATTGTGAGTGTTACTGAGCTTGCACCAGAGGTCCACCAGGATCCTCATTTCAGTATCTGACCAGCTGGCAGCGTGCTGGAAGGGTGAGCTCTCAGATGACATCTCTCTACAAGTTTCAGAGTAGCAGCCATGTTAGTCTGTATCCGCAAAAAGAACAGGAGTACATGTAACACCTTAGAGACTAACAAATTTATTTGAGCACAAGCTTTCGTGGGCTACAGCCCACTTCATCGGATGCATAGAATGGAACATACAGCGAGGATATATATATATATATATATATATATATATATATATATATATATATATATATATATATATATATATATATATATATATATATACAGAGAACATGAAAAGGTGGGAGTAGCCATACCAATTTGTAAGTGCTATGGAAGTGCAGTAGAATTGTAGCAGACCACATGCAATGTTTAAAATGAACTGGTGTCTATAAACAGGAAGGTGGCTTCCCAGTGCAGAAGAAGGATGTAGGTAGTGGCCAAGAAAATACGGCCCAGGAGGAATTGTGGGAAGGCACTGGAGGGCTATCACCCCATAAAGTGATCAGCCTCCATTGACACTGCAAAGTGGGCAGGTAACCAACCTGAGTTAAAGCAGAACCTGGGCTATTACCTATACTCCAACCCTTTCCAGTGACCCTGGGTTTAAGACACCATCAAATCTGAGTCCAAATTTTTATGCCTGGGCAGTAAACAGGTTGGAGCAACAGCCAGGCAAGATCCTGGACTAACTCTGCAGTGAAGCTACAGCCTTGGAGAGAAACACTCATGGAACCCGGTGGCGGTTCTAATGCTTTATATTCCAGTATACTTCTGGAAGAACTTATAATGTTCTTTTTCCCTCAGTGTATTAGTTTGTACAATATTGAATCATGCAATACGTGTTCAGATCTGCTCTCCTCTCTAATTATATGGTTGTTTTTAGGGTGGAGAAGAGCTGTAGAAGAAGATAATTAAACATCATATTTTATCAATATGCAAATCTCAGTTCCCATGAGATAGTGTTCCTCTTTTTCCCTGAATTTGGGAGTGGATGTGATAGTTCAGGATAGACCTCCCCTGCACCTCATGGCGCATCCTAAGGTGAGGCAGAGCTTGTGCCTATGTCCTACCACACCATAATGAATCTACATCCTATTGCACCTACTCTTCCTGCCACTCCACCACCTGCTTGTGCACTGCACCCTGCAGAGATCTGTGAAAGCAGCTTCCACTCATTGTACAGATCTAGTGGAACATGCACCTCCACAGCCACTTCTCTGGAGGAAGTTTGTTTTATCTCCCTGAGTTGCTGGCCTGTCTCCAATGTCTCTGTTTCTTCCTTCATCTTCTCCCCTACAAAGAAAGCAACTAAGGCCATGGCTACACTTACAGTTCTGCAGCGCTGGTAGTTACAGCTGTGTTCATACAGCTGTGTAGGGCCAGCGCTGCAGTGTGGCCGCACTGACAGCTACCAGTGCTGCAGTGTGGCCACATTTGCAGCATTTGCAGTGCTGTTGGGAGTGGTGCATTGTGGGCAGCTATCCCAGCATTCAAGTGGCTGCAATGTGCTTTTTAAAAGAAGGGGGTGGGGTGGAATGTGACAGGGAGCGTGGGGGAGACAGAGAGAGTGGATTTTTGGAGCTGACACTGTTCTCAGCTCCCTGCCTTGCAAGTTCTAAGGACTGAAAGATACACAGTGCCTACCTTCAATCATTTTAAAAGTTTTGACCTTCCCCCCACCTGTCTCTTATTCACTAAATGCTAATTATGCACTCCTAAATAGCCGTCAGACCACATAAACAGTTGCTCAACATTACCCTTCCCCCCTCTCTCCTCAAGCAAACAGCTCTGAACAGTCCAAAGCAATTCTCCTGCCTTCGCTGGCTCGCTCGCTGGAGCACAGAGCAGCTGTGTTTGTTTTTTAGCAAGTAGCTACGGGGAGATCGGAGTTCAGCCATTCTTCTGGTTTGTTGTGGACAGGAATTCTGGGAGACTCCTTATACCCCGGAGGCCAATAAAAGCGCTGGTGGTGTCCACACTTGCTGACCAGCGCTGCATCACCAGCGCTGGAATCGCTACACCCGAAGCAGACCAGGTGTACAGCTAGCGCTGCAACCAGGGAGTTGCAGCGCTGGCCGTGCTTTGCAAGTGTGGCCACAGAGTGAATTGCAGCGCTGTAACCCCCTCACCAGCGCTGCAACTCTCCAGTGTAGCCAAGCCCTTTGTCAGTAGCTCTGCAGTGCCCCCACACAGAGTGGGTGAGCAGGGACTGTGTTTGTGTGCAGTCTCAAGCAGAGGAACAGAGCCTTGATCCCAAACAGGGGCTCTCCTGGTTCCATTGTACAGATCCAGGATCTCTTGTGATTGGAGCTCTGAACTTGACTCTTTTCTCCTCTCTCCATCCACCAGGATCCCAGCATTCTCCTGTCTCTGGTAAACAGGACGTCACTTTAGCCTCCCCATCACTAGCATGCCCCTCTCCCTCTTTCCACCAGCCAGCTGTTCTACACCTCCCTCCACATTTGTAGCTTCTGCCTCATTCCACCAGCTCATTTCCCTTCCCCTTGTATTAACCCTTCACTCCCTGCCTCATGCTAATGTACTTTTGTGCTGTGACTGCTGCTAAGCAGTGAAATTCTGGGCATGTTCAATCCTAGTACCATGTGGCCTGTTACTGTCTGAGTTGTGACATTTCAGAGCAGGCAGGGTGCAGCGGGGAGGCCCCATAGCAAAGTCCAGCACAGGGGCAGCTGGGACACAGTGAGATTTAAGATGGGGAGGCGGAGGGGATCTGTGTCAATGTTCACTGAGTTGTACCATCTGCTGGGGCTCCCAGAGTCTCTAGTTCCCTTCCTGGGGAGAGGTGGGGACAGGAGGGGAAAGATTCTGAGTCTCAGGCCTGGCGCAGCTGATACTTTCACTGGCTCATCTCTGCCAAGGGAGTGACTCTCCCCAACACTGTGCTGAGACCATTAGGGATACATCCTGGAGGAAGGAGATTCCCTGAGGCACTCTCCAGCTGGGGCAGACCCTATCTCTGGCACCACCAAATTTCACCCCAGGGCTAAGCTCTAATCCTGATGCTCTGATTCTCTCTGTCCCCAGTGAATGTGACTCTGGATCCAGACATGGCTCATCCCAAACTAGTCCTGTCTGAGGATCAGAAAAGTGTGAGATGGGGAGACACATGGCCAAAGATGCCGACTCTGTGGATGCTCAGGGGTTGGAGCACGCACAGAAAAAAAATTGGTGAGTGCAGCTCCCTGTGGCCTCACCCCACCCCCCTGCTCCAGCTCACCTCTGCCTCCGCCTCCTCCATAAGCATCCTGCTTTTCCCCGCTTCCTCCCAACGCTTGCGCTGCAAAACAGCTGATTCGCAGGGCAGGGAGGGAGCGTGGCGGAGGGGGAACGCAGTGCGCTGGGGGAAGAGGCAGGGCCGGGGCAGGAATTTGGGGAAGGGAACCAATAGGGGCAGGGAGGGGGCAGAGTTAGGGCGGGGTCTTTGGGGATGGGGTTGGAATGGGGGCAGGGCCAGGGGCCAGGATGGGATGGAGTTGGGGCGGGGAAAGGGGTGGGGGGTGCAGGCACCCACCAGCGCTGGAGAAAGTTGTTGCCTATGCACACGGCAGTGACTGCCCAACACCCCTGAGAGATTTGACTCTGAGCTCTGGGTGCTGGGCTGTGAGGGATTCACCTTGGGAAGACATTGCTGGGAGGTGCAGGTGGGGGATAGGGGAGGCTGGGCTCTGGGGGTGGCCAGAAAGTCTGTGAGGAGGAAGGGACAGATCAGCCGTAGCCTTGGGAGGAGGTTGATAGTTGAGGGCTATCTTGATTATCACTACAAAAGTTTTTTCTCTTAATTAATTAGCCTCTTAGAGTTAGTAGCACAACTCCCACCTTTTCATGTGCTCTGTATGTATATGTATCTCCTCACTATATATTCCATTCTATGCATCTGATGAAGTGGGCTGTAGCCCAGGAAAGCTTATGCTCAAATAAATTTGTTAGTCTCTAAGGGGCCACAAGTACTCCTGAACTTGTTGTTACATCCCTGGTGGACCAGCTGCACCTAGACACTAGGGATATAACATGGGCCGTTCACTGCTAGGTCTCTGCTTACAACCATGTGATCAAGCAGCGATCAAGAATAAACAGCGACTCACAATGAGGCTTAACCCACATACTGTTAATGGCCAAGTCGTTAAGGCCTAAATTTACAAGATTGGCCTAGTTTTGGGTGTCTCCGTTTATCTCTTTGAAATACAGGACTTCAGGGCACGTGTGCCACCTGCATCCACAGCTGCAGCTGGAGTCAGTGGGTGCTGCAGGTGCCCATCACCTTAGAGAACCAGTCCCTAAGTACTCAGGTCAGTATCCCAAATTTGGACCCGAAATCAACAGACATTCTTGACATTTGGACCCAGTCCATCATTGTGCTCTGGCTCCCGAGCTGGCTAGCATGGACCACATGGGTGTAGGGAAGGAGTAAAGCCCTCGCCCACCCTAGGAAATTCCTCTTACAAAGGAGCGGCTTGTGCCTCCTTCCCTGCAGCTGCAGCTGCAGCACAGGGCGTGCTCCTGGGAGGGGTGGAGAGGGAGTGGGGTTGGGGCATGGACAGGCTGGAGGAGGAGAGGGTGGAGCAGCGATAGAGGGGTGTGGCCCGGGTGAAGCTGCACCTCGCCTCTTATACTCTGCACCTTGGCAAAGCCCCTTAGGACCATTAGAAGAGGGATGGAGCTGTGGCTGGAGCTCAGGACTTGCCTAGCTGCTGCCACGGTCTGCATTGGCCCTTGAAGCCACTGAATAGGGGGCCTATTGAACCAGCCTTCTCCCTGCCTCAGCTTCCCCATGCCTATGTGGTTATTTGTATTACAGTCTATGGAGGATGAGAGTCCAATGGTGCTGAGCTCTGAGCAGACGCTGAGCAAATAGACCCAAAAAACTTACGATTCAGAGTCTCTGATCCTGAAAAGTCTCAGTGTCCCAATGATGCCAAAGGGACCTGACTGTGTAAAGTTACAGCCACCATTTACCGAGAAAGGGGCAGAGCACAGAACATGCCATTCCAGCTGTCTGAGTGTCCCTGAATAACCAGCAGGACACAGTACGTCCGACAGCAGGGGAGAGAAATTACAGGGTATTCTGTGTACCAGTCCAGTCTTTTTCTGTAACCCTCTACCTAGAGCAATGGTCCCCAACCTTTTCCATGGGGTGGGCGCCGGACGACTAGCCACCAAGGACCATGGCCGCCAGACAAGCAGCCGCAGAAATGCTGCCATGAAGAGGCAAGGTCAAGAGTTCTTGATGTTGCTGCTTCTTGGTGGCATTTCGGCGTCTGCTTCTCCAGCGGCTGGTGGGTGAGTGCACATGGATGGCGGGCACTGCATTGGGACCCCTGACCTAGACCATTGAATCTGCTTTGCTCTGAAATGCTGAGTGAAGACTGAGGTACCTGAGACGGCAGGAGGGCAAAGGTGTTTGAACATGATTTCAAATCTCAGGCCTTGCACTGACCAGCAAAAGAGCAGCACTTTGCTCAGCAGAGCTGCGACATCTCTATTAACCACATTGTTAAACCGCTACAACAGTGTACCCGGAGAATTAGCTGCATCCGCAGCAGCATCTCTTTGCAGCACGGCTCCCCCACCACAGCTGAACTCCCTCTCGTCTCCTGCCCCCGCAGTCTGTCCCCAGATCCCCTCCTGCAGCGGAATGGACAGAGGGCCGGAGAGGTCTCTGTTTATCCCACATCATGTACCCTGCAAGCCCCTAGTACAAGCTCCCTCACTCCTGCTGCCCTCGGCCATTGGGCCCCAGCCCTCAGCTAGTGACCTTGATCTCCGTGGATCACTGAGTCCCTGGTCTCTTGGCTGGGACTGACAAAAAGGGAGAAAATCGGTGCAGGCCTTTCTGGGTGTGGTTGTGCGAGATGGGGTCACCTGCCCCACTAGGGACCAGGCTGAGATTCCAGCATATTCCACGCCAGCCCCTGAGCTGCCATCAGATGGACTGTCAGCGTCGGTCCATGTGGTGGTGGGAGAGGAATTGGATTGTTGCCCTGGAGGGGCTGCTGGGGGGAGATTTACCTGCTCACAGACAATTTTAACAGTTCTAAAGTTTAATTTTTTGAATCTCAGTGTCCAGTGTCATTAAATAGTTATTGTCTGACCAAAATATTGTCTGATCCCCCCATAATTCCCCACAGTTGTGAAAATTTAAATTGATAACAATTGGAATGAAACGTTGAAACCGGGATTTTTGTGCCACTGTGAAAATTTAAATCAATAAATATAAAAATTGCTTAAAATAAACATCTGTGAAAATTACATATTATAAAAAAAAAAAACCCTCCAAAGTCTGACTATCGCTCCTTAGACACACAGATCCTGCTCCTGCATGCTCATCCTGACAGGTGGATGCTGATGTCCATGTGAAGACCCCGTGACCCTCCACACCAGCACAGGAGCTGATTGCAGGACCAGAGCCCTAGTGGTACATTTTTTCACCAAAGCCTCCAGGGCTGTAATGTTACCAGTGGGCCCCTTCCAATTCAGCAAACAGCATGAGTCAGTTCCAGGAAGGGAAACACCCCCTTGCTGCTGCAGGCGGGGCATAGTGTGAATTCAAGAATTTGAAACAAAGACTGTTACAAACTACCCAGAGGGAGCCATGGCTGCAGAGAACCCCGTGGAAAGTCTCCAGGAGGAAGCGACATGTCCTGTCTGTCTGGAGTATTTCACAGAACCTGTCACTGTGGAGTGTGGGCACAATTTCTGCTGAGCCTGCATCAGCCAGTGCTGGGAGGGATCCGATACAGACATCTCCTGCCCTCAGTGCAGAGAAACTGTACAGCAGAGAAACCTCAGGCCCAACAGGCAGCTGGCAAACATGGTAGAAATCACCAAGCAACTGAGTTTACAGGCAGCAAAGGGAACAGGAGGGGACAGGGTGTGTGAGGAACACCAGGAGGCTCTGAAACTGTTCTGTGAAGAGGATCAAACCTCCATCTGTCTGATCTGCAGAGAGTCCCAGGCTCATCGCGCTCACACGGTGGTTCCCATACAGGAAGCTGCCCAGGAGTACAAGGTACAGAGTTGCTGTCCAGTCTTATGGGTAATAACTTTGGATTTGAATTACAGGTTAATGGCATCACAAGTTGCCCGAGACAGGTGTAACTGTGTCATTCAGTGTTGCCTTTATTGCATGAAAGATGCTGTACAAATTGATGATACTCCAGCCTGGCAAGAAAGGCAAGAGATGAAGATTTAAAAATTGTCTGATGTGGGAAAGTTTTCTCTGAGCAGCTTAAACCTTTTCAAACCCAGCTCCCACCAGTGAAATAAGGGAATTCTCTGCAGACGGGAAGCTATTAAATGCCCAGTGAGGTTTGATTCACAAGAGCTTCAGGCCAGTCTATGGGAGAGCGCGGCCTTCAGACTGGAGAAGGGGGAGTTACAAGCTGTGGCTGTTATTACTGATTGGATCACAGTGTTTATTATGGTTATTGGCAACCCAGCAGCCCCTACAGCCCCCAGATGAGATCTGACCTCGATTGTGGGGGGCCCTGCACAAAACCCAGTGAGGGACAATCCCTGCCCTGAGCCAGTTACAGTCTAACTGGACAAGAGACACAAAGGCACAAAGAGGGGAAGTGACTTGTCCAAGGTCACTCAGTAGGTCAGTGTCAGAGCTGGGTATAAACCCCCACTTTTCCAAGGCCAAGCCCAATGCCCTAACCATTAGGCTATGCTGCCGTCCTCAGCAGCACTGAGCAGTGATGAAGTGTGGACAGTAGGATGAAAAGACGAGGTTTCCCACTGGGATTCTGAACTCCTGTACTGCTCCATGAAGGGTTAAACTCAGATGGTGCCGACCTGCACTAGAGGAGATCACGGGGCTAAACACTGTGTGGACTCCCGGCACCTTGAGGCCACACACAAAAGGGCTCCAGACAGCTCAGCTCCATGCCAAGTACCACTGGGATTTCAATGGATTGTAGCAAAACTAACCCCAGGCTGGAGCTGACCGGTGCCAGTCTGACCTGTTCTGTTGTGTACGTGGGCAGGGACCAACCAGAGTGGTTCCTTTAGTCCCATAATGCAGCCTTTAGAAATCTCCCAGAATGCACTGCTTCTGGGATCTTTACCAGGGAATGGGACAGTGGGTACCCGCCCAGGAGGCATTGCCACTGAAAGGATTTAGGGCAGCACTGGGGCAAACCCCAACCGTTCTTTATACAAATCTGCCTGTCTAATTGTGGGGGGTCCTGAGGCATCCCCAGAACATAGGACATCCCCACACCTGCCTGCATGGGCCCTCCCACACCTGAATCAGTCAGCCTGCTCCACACCCCTCTCAACCCTCAAAATGAAACCTCCCAAATCCTTTCTGTTTCTTCAGGAAAAAATCCAGGCCCAATGGAAGACTCTGATGGAGGAGATAGAAAAGGTGCCGGGATTTGCAGAGACTATAGAGGGGAAACGCCAGGAGTATCTGGTAGGTGCCTGTTGTTATGAACCATCAGGGACTGGCAGTGGGAGGTCTGTTTGGAGGCAGACTCCTGTGTGGCCTTGGTGAACATGGACCTGTGTGTGTTTCTCCATGATCATGGATTGCTGGGTTAGATTCGTGTGTAAATGAGCCATAAGCTTTCATTTCAGCTGATGAGTTAATGTCTAGCTCTTGTGGCTTGCCCAGAAATCCTCCCCAAGTGAACTGATTGTCACCCGTGAGGTGCTGTCCACCTCATTTCGTGCATTAACATGTTTGTTACTTTTTTCTCCCCTGGTGTCTCTGTCAGTGTAGTGCTGAGTCCTGCCTCCTGCTGCTCTGGGTCTGCATTCCCAGAGACCATGAATAACACAATATGCTAACATGACAGACATGCAAAGCTCCCTTCCAGAGATACAGGAGCAGAAGGGGAAGCTGCGAGAGAATCCTCTCTCTAGGGTAAAGTCAAATGTCAGAAATCTGAGGATTTTCAACCAAGTTCTCCCCCCTGCACGCTCAGCTCTCCATGAAAGGACCCCAGGCGCCATTCCTGTCGCTAACCAGCTCTTTCCCTGTTTTCCTACAGAAACAAACACAAACCGAGAGGCAGAAGATTGTGTCCGAATTTCAGGAACTGCGGCAGTTCCTGGCGGAACAAGAGCAACTCCTGCTGGCCCAGCTGGAGAAGCTGGACAAGGACATTGTGAGGATCCATGATGAAAATATCAATAAACTCTCCAAGCAGATTTCCCATTTTTGTTTGCAGATCATTGTGACAAAGGAGAAGTGTCAGAAGCCAGCAAATGAATTCCTGCAGGTGAGATTGAGGGAGAAACAGAGGCATGGCTCCGTGGATGTTTAAGGGCTGGAGCACCACAAAAACAAATCAGCAGATGTTTAGCACCCATCGGCAGCCAGCTCCCGTCTGCCTCTCCCAGCACTTTCTGCCTGCCGGCAGCCCTGCCAATCAACTCCTCCTCCTCCCTCCCAGCACTTCTCACCTGCCTCTATCAGCTGTTCTGCGGTGTGCAGGAGGCACTGGAAGGGAGGGGGAGGAGCATGAACAGGGTGCGCACAAGGGAGGGGGCAGAATGAGGCTGAGTGGGGGCAGACGGGTGTAGGCAGGGTGGGGCTGTGGCATTGGGGAAGGAGTGGAATGGGGGCAGGGTCCGGGGCTGTGTACCCCCAGGGACAATTGGAAGCCGGCACCTGTGGTAAGAAACATCCCAGATCCCCACACAGGGAAGGGAGGGCTCCTGAATCATAAGCACTGGAGCCAGCGGTCAGAGATCTCAGTGTAACTCGGCGTGTGCATTGCTGACATGTGAATGACCATTGTTCTTTGCAGAGTTACAGACTCATAAGTATTAGAGATGGAAAAGCCCCATTAGCTCAGGGAATCCATGGCCCTGGGGCCAGGGCAGGGCCTCTCTTCCCCATATTTGCAAAATCCCTTAACTGGAATCCCATGTGTCAATCAGCTAGGACTGAGACTCTTTTCTCTCTCTTTCTCTCTCCTCTAGGACATCAGAAGCACCTTGAGCATGTATGTGGTTCTCTCTCTCTCCCCCTCACACTGCACTGCATCTCCCCAGATCTCTACAGCAAAATGTGTGGGGAAGGTCACATTCTGGATACAAATCTCTCTGATCAACTTCATCCTGAGATTCTCATCCTTGCACAGAAGACTCTGGAATTATTCATTCTGTGGGAAGGACTCACCTAAAGTATTTTCCAGAGATGTCACCTCCCTGGAGGACTGGCCACCTCAGGATTGTGGGGATGGACTATGAGCCTGTCACTGCTGGAGCCCTGGTTACCATTCAGCCCAGGGCAGCAGTGGTCAAGAGTCTCTCCCACCTGAGGACTGTTTGGAGACCTGTGTGAAATGAGCTGGGGAGTGGGGAGTTGGTGTCTCAGTCTTGTTCCTAGTGGGCAGATTTCTACAGCACTTCACCTGGGAACCTCCTGTCCCTCAGAGCATGGAGGCCATGGAGTGAATTGGCCATGGAGACTCAATTCGCCTTTTATCCCCAGAGCGGGTCTCTCCAGGCCACAGTTGAAGAACATTCATGGGATCTTTGGGGGGAAGGTTGCACTGCCCTGGGCTGTGTCACATCTGCTCTGAAGCTGGGAGAAGTAGAAGAATTCTAACTCCAGGCCCATTAGAGCAGCGACTTCCCAGCAACCACTTATAATGAGTCTCATAATGAAATATAATCATGTGAAATTGTTTCTCTCCAGGTGTGAGAAATGGAAGTTCCAGGAGCCAGAGGTGATTTCTCCTGAACTGGAAGAGCGAGTCAGTGGTTTCTCCCAGAAAACTATTGCGCTGCTGGAGGCTCTGAGGAAGTTCAAAGGTACCTAGAAGGGATCTAGGAGGGGAAATTGGGATAAGTGTCTGAAACTGTGGGAAAAGACCGGCGCTGGTCAATTGGTTCATAATTAGATTATGCTTCTATTTAACTGTTGGATGAGAATGCCACGTGCTTGGGGTCCAGACACACAGACTGATTAATTCAACCCCTTATTTGTTCCAAAAGCATGTCCTGCCATTACAATTGCTATTAAAGTAAGAAATGACAGACAAACTGAAAGAAATACTGCCCAGCTACCTTCTCCTGGGGCATAGGCAGGTCATGATGCATTTCTCCTATAATGCTCCGACTACCCCTCACACTGTCTGACGTATGATACACATCCAGATTATATATTTATTAGTTCTTTTCCAATCACCTTTGTGTGTTATGCATTGTTAGTATCTTCTATAACTCACACACTACACATGCATGAACTTTCTAATTGGCAGGACTTTTGCTGTCCAAGCTATTTTGAAGTTATTCTCTTTTCTGATTCGTTCATTACCAGTCATTGCACCCTAATGTGCACAGGTCACTTTGACCCTTCTCTCCACATGGGATTTTTTGGACTTGTTAATGGCTCCTTAACAGCACATTGTGGGTGTCTGTGTCTTTAAGCACATTGTGTGGTCAAAACATCTCTTTGTCCCACAGATCAACTTATGGACACATCACTTAATAGCAAGGTCACATAAAGCAACATTTCCCTTATGCCCAGCAAACTGCTTACCAGGCCAAAGCCAAGTCAGTCAGTGCAAATGCACAATCTCCGTCTGTCCAAACGTATTTTTAAGGAATGACCCTTGCACCCATTCTTGATACTTAATAACTAGTGGAAAGCAGAGAAATGGAGCAAATGGAGCAGGGGCCCAGGCATCAGGATTTCCCATTAATTCACGACTTACCAAATGTCACAACATTCTGACCCCCGTTTAGCAAAATGGCCTAATTTGGGGCACCTGAGATTCTCTCTCCCAACTAGAGAACTGCAGGGCAGGTGCTCCAGAGCTGTGCAGCCTCCACAGCTGCAGGTAGACTCAGTGAGCTCTGCAGGTGCCCAACCCCTCTGAGAACCAAGCCCTGGGACCTAAAGATTGGCACCCAAAATCTAGAACCTAAATGAAAGGCCATTTGTTAAATCTGGACCCAGCCCATCACTGTGCTCTGGTCCCGTAGGGCAGCTAGTCTGGGCCAAATGTGCTGCAGGGAAGGAGAAAGCCCCTCCCCCATGGTGAGGGATCCCTCCAGCACAGGAGCCTCTTGTGCCTCCTCCCCAGCAGCTGCAGGCACAAGGCGTGTTCCTGAGAGGGCTGGGAATGGGGTGGGGGTGGTGAGGGCGAGTGGAAGAGGGAGGGGGTAGACGAGGGACAGAGGGACATGAGCAGTGTAAAGCTGGGCCTCTGACACTGCACACTGGGCAAGACACACGGAGGCCATTGTCATAGGGATGTAAATCTGGCTGGTTCAGAATTTCCGTAGCCTGTGCCAAGGTCTGCACCAGCCCCTGCAGCCACGGAATAGCGGAGTCACAAATGGCCCCTCCCCTCTCTCCTTTAGCTGGTACAGGGGTGAACCTGGTCCATGGAGCCAACCTTCCCCTGCCTCAATTTGCTCATGGATAAAATGATTTTATTATTATTCCTGTTTCTGCCTATGGAGGACGAGGGCCCATCATGCTGCTCTCTGTAGAGACGCTGAGTAAACAGACGCAACAGTGCACAATTAGAGCCAGGATTTTGCAAACACTCAACATCCTGTTAGTGTCAAAGTAAGGTAACTTTTATGCCAAAGTCTTTGCATGATCTGAGTCTAGGTTATGACAAAAGGCAGCAAGTGAATGAGAGAAACCAACTGGAATCTGAAGGGTGGGAGGGGATGGTGAGGGGAAAAGTAAATCTCAGTTAAGTAAATCTCAGACTTTGTGTCCTGGGATGGTTGTGAGGCTGCAAGGATGCTGGTTCATTGATGGGAGAGGCCTGAATGAGAGAGGAAATAGAAGGTTTCTGACCTTTTTATAGGAAATACCTGAGTGTGTCTCTGTCTGTTTCTCTGTCAGGGGCAGCCCATCCATATAGGTGAACTAGGTGGTCATCTAGGGTGCCAAATTAAATGGAGGGAAAAATTCAAGGGAAAAAATCAAATTAGAAAAAAATACAAATAAAATAACGAAGATGTCATTATTTCAACTCCCATGCGCATACAGAGGGAATATGAATTATAATTCATTTCTCTACATTTCTGAGAATTTATTAATGTCAATATTTTATTTACTACAGAAATAAATAATATTTTAGCAATTTTTTTTTTTCAATTTGCGATGTAGGGTCAAGATGACCCACTCTGCAATTTTTATAAGCAATAACTCAGCTACAATGAAACACATCCCCCAGCGGCAAGAGCTGCAAGGCTAGTGACACATAACTCAAATATACATCAAGGTTGCATAGCTGGAAATTCATGCAGAGCGGAGATATCGTGAGTTGATACATGTCAAATGGACATTTTAACATGTCGCAGATAGATAGTTAAGAATCGAGCGAATACTGTGGAACATTGCGTTTCTTGGTGCCAAAGAATAAAGAATAATGTCTTTCAGCATTATTAATCCAAAATGTGAGTATCTTTAAGTGTTATTAAACCTTAGCGTTATTATCAGGCAGTATAATTATGAACTTTTCTTTGTTATAGCTGATTCACATGTAATAAATAAGGTCCATAAAAGAAAAGTAACAGCATTAACGTTTAATAGACTATGAAAGTGATGATGTCACACTCCAAGCGGGTAACCATGAAGAAGGGGATTACTTTCCAAACAACCAGTGTCAGGTTATAATGTCGAAAAAGGTCATTTTGTTTTGGTGTTAATGCTGTAACTAACTGTTTTAATAGGTGAGTGAGTGTATGTTGCTAATCATTGAACCTTTAAGCCAGGGGTCGGCAACCATTCAGAAGCAGTGTGCTGAGTCTTCATTTATTCACTCTAATTTAAGGTTTCGCATGCCAGTCATACATTTTAACATTTTTAGATGGTCTCTTTCTATAAGTCTACAATGTATAACTAAACTATTGTTGTATATAAAGTAAATAAGGTTTTAAAATGCTTAAGAAGCTTCATTTAAAATTAAATTAAAATGCAGAGCCCCCCAGAGCGGTTGCCAGGACCCGGGCAGTGTGAGTGCCACTTAAAATCAGCTCACCAGAAGTTGCCTACCCCTGCTTTAAGCAGAGAAAAGACGTGCTGGGATGGCTGCAATGTGATTTAAATCACCAGCCATGTGGTGGATGTGTCAGCCATCTTTAATGCTATAACGCTTGCAGTTGGGAGCACAGTACATACCAATATTCAAATGCCCCATGGCAGAAAGAGGAAAAAGAAAACCCTCAGGAGCTGAATATCATAAACAAAAGGCTGAGAAGGAAAAGGACCAGGCAAAACAGTAGGGATCCTTCCTGAAATATCTTCTCTTTAATCCAAATAAAGATGGAAGCAGTTCACAGCATCCAGATGAAGGAATTTTACTTGGAGAGGAGGTTAGCTCACATCCGCATGGAAGCAGTTTGGAACATCAAGATGAAAGTATATTGTTTCAAGATGAGGGTAGCTCATATCCACAAAAAAACAGTTTGGACACTAAAGATGATGGAAACTTACTTCTAGATGAATGCAGCTCACAGCATCAGACTGATATGGAAGTGGAGAAAATGTATTCACCTTCAGAGACACATGGAGAAATTGAAGTAAATGAAGTAGAAGGAAGAAAGGATGAGGAAGTTACAAACAAGTTACAATATGGGGACCCAGCTTCATGGCCCAGATGTGATGACAGTGTGCGGCAAATACTCATGGAACATGGACCCAAACAAGTTCATGAATTTCCCTTCCCTAAGGATGGAAATAAAAGAAAATTATGTGCTCAGCATTACAAGAGGAAACTCATTAATGGGGAAGAAATTAATTGAAACTGGTTACCATATTCAGCGTCGAAGGACTGTGTTTTGCTTTTGCTACAAGTTGTTTAGAAATCAAGCAATTGGTACGTCACTTGCTGAAAGTGATTCAAAGGACTGGAAAGAAGTACAGAACATTTGAAATGTTTTCAAAATTGGAAAGAACTTATATTACGATTGAAAAAAGGAAAAACTATCGATGAAGAAAATTTACGTGTGATCAAGGAAAAAGAAGAATATTGGCAATAAATATCAGAGTGTCTGATTACTTTAGTGAGAGTTCTTGGTGGGCAAAATTTAACATTCTGTGACCACGGTAGAAATGAAAAATTACACACTCCAGGTAATGAAAACTTTTTAAAATTTGTTGAATACCTAGCTTTGTTTGATCCAGTCATGAAGGAGCATCTACCTAAAATAACTGATCATGAAACACAGGTTCATTACTTAGGAACAAATATGCAAAATGAACTGATTAAAATCTTAGCAAATGCCATTAAAAAGAAAATTGTAGAAGCCGTCCATTCTGCAAAATACTTTTCAGTAATACTGGACTGTACACCAGATGTGAGTCATGTTGAACAAATGATGATCGTTCATTTTGTGGATATGGAAAAGTCTGCAGATGAAGATAATGTTGAAGTGCTCATAAAGGAACATTTTTTGGGTTTTGCACCACTAAAGGAGACGACTGGAGCATTTATGACTGAAACTATTCTACAAGAGCTTGAAACAATGTCATTATCTGTTGAAAACTTACGTGGCCAAGGCTAAGGTAATGGGAGTAATATGAAGGGTAAAGACAATGGTGTGCAAAAGAGAATGATGGAAATCAATCCTAGGGCCTTTTTCGTTCCTTGCAGTGTGCATTCTCTGAATTTGGTTGTCAGTGATGCTGCTAGATGCTCTTTGGAGGCCAAGCAGTTTCTCTGACCTAGTGCAACGTGTTTTTGTGTTTTTCTCAGTTTCAGCATGCTGTTGGGAGATTCTGACTTGCCGTGTGAATTATCTAACTGTGAAACCACTTAGTCAGACAAGATGGCAGAGTCACACTGATGCTTTGAAGCCTCGTCGCTATGAACTTGGAAACATTTATGATGACCTAACTGAAATTTCTGATGATACTGCCTTTACTGGAACATCTTGCAATACGGCACGTTTAGATGCAGAAGCTCTTGCAAATGGCCTTTCCAAGTTTAAATGTGTGACTTCACTCATTTTGTGGTATATATCCTTTTCGACATTAATCTCACTAGTAAGCAGCTTCAGGAAAAGAACTTGAACATACATTCTGCTATTCAAAAACTGCAGCAAACTAAAAATACTCTGGAGGAATTCAGAAGTGATGAAGAGTTCGAAAGAACACTGGGAGATTCTCTCGAGCTTGCTGAAGAAATAGACTTTCCGACAAAATTTGAACCAGAGCCAGTTCGCATTCGGCAAAAGAAACAGCATTTTTCATATGAAGGCTGAGACACACCCATTCAGAACCCAAAACAAAGGTTCAAAGTGAATTTCTACTTTGCAGTTCTTGATACTGCTATTCACTCGGTTGATGCAAGATTTCAACAGATGCAGCAGCTAGAGTCAGTATTTGGCTTTCTGTATGATATCCACAGCTTGCAAAAGAAAACAGTAAAATAGATCAGAGAGTTTTGTATAAAACTGGAGTCGGCACTGACTCATGAAAATTCAAAAGACGTTGATGCTACAGATTTGAGTAGTGAGCGTCAGGCTTTTTCAAGATGACTTAAGAAATATTCCACTCCTGAAGAAGTACTGAAGTTTGTTTGTGAAACTAAACTCACAGACAGTTTTCCAAACATTTTTATAGCTCTACGCATTCTTTTAACTTTGCCAGTTTCCGTAACTAGTGGGGAACGTAGCCTCTCAAAGTTAAAATTGATAAAAAAACATATCTGTGTTCAACAATGGTGCAAGAGAGACGTGATGGACTTGCCACAAAGTCAATAGAGCATGAAATGGCTGGAAAACTGGATCTAAAAGAACTAGTGACTGAATTTTCAAAACTTAAAGCAAGAAAAGTCATGTTTTAAGAGCACAGAATGTTTTTTATTCAGAGTGTTTTGTAAATACAGGTTAAAGTTCACTGAAGGGTTTTCTTATTTCTTTCTGTATTGGATGTGGTGGTAATGATAAAAATTACAATGAACATTATAATGCTTTTTTATTTGAAATCGGACTGAAATATCATCTAGTTGTCATGTACAAATCTATTCTGAAAATTTTGTGTCTGTTTTATCTGATCTCAGAAACATTGCTTGGACAGACTGATGGACAAACCGAATAATTAAGCCTCTATTTAAAAAAAACACTTAAAAAACATTAAAAGGAAAAAGGGCAAAATGTTTCCTGGTTTACCAAAAACCTCAGCCTAGATCTGCCCTTGCGGGTGGGGGTGCCGATTGCATGGTTCGCCCGGGGTGCCAGTTGCTGGCAGCTAGCCTAGGGCCGTCCCTGTTCTTTGTCATGATGAAAAAACAGTTCTATGAGTTCAGAATGGGGACGATGTTATAAATATGAAAGCCTGAAATCTCACCTCTCTTATCCTTTCCCCCTGCAGACACTCTGCCCTCTGAACTGGAGAGAAAAAGAGGGCAACCAGTAGGAGCACACAGACAAGGTGAGATTGCAGCCTCTTCCCAGTGCCAGTCCCTCTCTGTGGCCCCACCCCTGTTCCTCTTCCCCCGAGGCCCTGCCCCCTGGCCAGGCCAGAAGCCAGAGCGGAGCTGACACCCAGGGAGCCTGGGCTGCACTGGGGAGCCCTATTTCCTCCACCTGCCCTGAGTGGCACACTCTGGGGAGCAAGGACATGGGCCCAGGCCTGCTCCCAGGGCAAGCAGAGGGTTAGGGGCTCTCCACAGCCACCAAGACTCCCAGTCTGCCCAGGGGGTGGGAACTTAGGAGGAATGAGGCGGGGCCGCAGATGGGATGGGGCCACCAGCTGAGGGACCTCGTGCACCCCTCCTCCAATTCCACCAAGGTTCAGGAACTCCTGGGGACATCGCAAGCTGGCGTCACATAAAAAATCCTGACACCAAGGTTAGTGCTGAGTTCATGCCCACACTGATGAACAGAAACACTCACTGAGCAGCACCTGAACAGAACTCTCTGCCCTGAGGGCTGACACATCCCTCTGTTTTACCCCAATGCCGGGAGTCTCCTGATCACGCTTCTCCAATATCCTGGCTTTCCTCTAGGCAGGGTTGGGCTCTCCCACTGGAGCTGCTCACTGCTTCCTGGATTGGGGAGACGCTCTCCTTCTGATGCTGCCAGCATCTTCCTTCTCTCTAAGCAGGTGATGTTGCTACCACACCCAATGCCACCTCCTACTCTGGTTTTAAGCAGCTCTTCCCCAATGCTGCATCTTCCTCTCTGTTCCCCAGTGTGGGTGTGGCGGCTGCCTTTAGAGGAGGGAGCTTCTCTCTGAGGTTTAAAGCTGGTACCTGCCTCCTCTGCTCCCTCCTCAAAAAAAGCTGCTGACACCTTCCTGGCTGTGTCTCTGCCCGTGGGAATGGACCAGCCCCAGCAGAGGCGGAAGGGAGCTGAAGCTTCTGGAAGCAAATGAGAAACACACTGAGGAGCTGCAGTGTCATTTCTGCTCAGTCTCAGGTGCCCAGGACAGAGGCAGCTCCCTGGGATCCAGGACTGACCCAGCCAGGATGGGGCTGCTGGGGAGAGAGAGAAATGATCCCAGCCTCCCCCAGGGCTGAGCTCTGCCCCTAATGCTCTGATTCTCTCTCCCCAGTGAATGTGACTCTGGATGCAGACACGGCTCATCCCCAACTCGTCCTGTCTGAGGATCGGAAAAGTGTGAGATGGGGAGACACACAGCAGCGACTGCCTGACAACCCTGAGAGATTTGACTATGATCCCTGTGTGCTAGGCTGTGAGGGATTCACCTTGGGGAGACATTGCTGGGAGGTGGAGGTGGGAGATGGGGGCTGCTGGGCTTTGGGGGTGGCCAGAGAGTCTGTGGGGAGGAAGGGACAGATCAGCTGTAGCCCTGAGAGGGGGATCTGGGCTGTGGAGTGGCTGGGTCAGTTCCAGGCTCTCACCTCCCCTGTGACTCCCCTGTGCCTGAACCAGGCCCCCAGCAGGATCCGGGTTTGTCTGGACTGTGACCAGGGGCAGGTGACATTTATCGATGCTGGTGACGAGGCCCCGATCTTCACTTTCCCACTGGGCTCCGTCCCTGGGGAGAGAATCCGACCTTGGCTCTGGGTGGGGGGATCCCGGCTCAGACTGTGTCCCTGAGACATGCAGGGAAGGGGCGAGGGTATATCTCACTGGGATCCAGGCCTCTGCATTTGTCCTTGTGGAACCTCATCAGATTTCTTTTGGCCCGATCCTCTAATTTGTCAGCCTCTCTAGCCTCACACACCCTTGTCTCTGTGACCTCTCCCTGTACTCTTTCTATCCTGCCATCTCCATGACCCTGGCGGTTGCTTCCAGTCTCAGCTCTGCACCATCTGGACTGTCAAACTATAGGGAGCATTGAATGAGCAAGGTAGAGAAGCCAATCTCATCACTGCCCCAGGGATTGTGCAGCCTGTTTGCCACTGTCCTCTATGATAGAGGAGGACTCGGTCAGACAGTGTCACTGAGTCATGGGGGTGGGGGGAACAGCCCCCTGGGGATGAAAAAATGGGCTTTTCTAGCCGCAGTCATCCTAGTACCTATGACCTGGAAGACTCCTGTCTTCCCAATCATCTGGCTTCTTAGCTCTATGACCCCTGGAACCCCCACCTCCTCCCTCCCTGCAGCACCAGGTTGAAGAAATCCTGGGGGTGCAGAAGGAGAAAAGGGGCCCTGCGGGGAAGATGTGGCGGTTGGGGGGCAGAATTAATGTGGGGCTGGGGACAGGCAGATGTGGGGTGGCAGGGACAAAGAATTAGTTAATTGGGATTTGGTGTTTTGATAAGAAGCTGGAAGCTCCGCACCAGCCAAGAGCCTGTAGAAATGAGTGACTAGCGTAGACACTTCCTACATCGATAGAAGGGTTTTTTCATCAATACAGTAAATCCATCTTTAGGGGAAGCAGTAACTAGGGCAACGAAGAATTCTTCCGTTGACCTATCTGTGTCTACGTCAGGGGTTAGATCGATCTTCCTACATCACACGGGGTGTGAAAGTTTTCACAACTCTGAGCACTGTGGCTAGGCTGACCGAAGTTTTAGGTGTAGACCAGGTCTCAGTAAGAATAATGGTATATCTACACTACAGTCGCTACTACAGCAGAGCTACAGTGCTACAGCTGGGTCACTGAAGTGCCATAGTGTAGGTGCATCCTGCACTGACGGAAGAGGTTTTTCCATCGCTCTAGTTAATCCCCCTTTCTGAGAGGCCGTAGCCAGGTCACCGGCAGAATTCCATTGTCTGCACCGGGGTTAGGTCGATCTAGCTGTGGCACTCAGAGCACACGTTTCACAGCCCTGAATAATGTCACTAGGTTGATCTAAGTAGAGTAGGCCTAAGAGGGGTTTCCCTGGAGCTAGCTGGAAACACAGGGGATGAGGGATTGGCTGGCAGCTTGGTGTATGTGAGGCAGAAAGCCAAGAGAACCAGTCATGAGTGTGATCCCGGCAGGAGACTATGGCCTGGTCTACAGTGGGGGGTGGGGGTCGATCTAAGTTACACAACTTCAGCTACATGAATAATGTAACTGAAATCGACATACTTAGATCTATTCACCGCGGTGTCTTCACTGCAGTGAGTCAACTGTTGCTGCTCCCCTGTCGACTCTGCCTGCGCACCTCGTGGCACTGGCGTACAGGAGTTGATGGGAGAGCACTCGGGGGTTGATTTATCACGTCGAGACTAGACGCGATAAATTGACCCCTGCTGGATTGACTGCTGCCCACCGATCCAGTGAGTAGTATGGACATACCCTGAGAATTTGCTTCAGGCACAGGGTTCCCTGGAAAGGCAGACGCGGAGTTCTGAAACAGGAAACTGCTGGCTTCTATTTGTTTCTACCGTGTTCAGGACACAGACGTGTGGATGTTCTTCGTAAATAATAAAGATTGCACCAAAGAAATATCTGGCTCCTATAATCAGTTTCTCCTGCCAACAGAAGAACTTAGCAAGGCCCCAAACACTGGCTAATTGCTGAGGTCAAAGGAGCAAAGGTACAACCGAGTCAAAATCTAGACCTGTGGAGGCAAATGCGTTGATGGGAAACACTTGCAGAAAGCTCCAGAAGCAAAGATTGTGAGCAGATTGCTGCTAATTGTGGACTTTGGCATGTCCAGCTTTGTGTGCTGAGCAGTCCCGATTGTCCCTTCTCTCTGAGCTAATACGCCTCTCCCCAGAGTCAGGCAAAACCCAAACTAGGATCTCTGGCTCATATTCCCCCTAGCACAACTAGTCCACACAGTGATTATGGGCTCAGTATTGGCTCAAGGAGAAAAAACGACTAGAAGAGACTGGGGCAGCTGGAATGGGGTGGGGGATGGGGGTGAAGGGATGAGTAGGATTGATTGTTACTTTCCGTTCTGTGTTTGGTGTTTTACAAAGTTTAAAGCTAAAATCTTTCCAGCACTTAGGTGGCGTTTTGAAGGGTCTAGGCTGTAACCTTTAGACAGCAAAGTCATAAAGCTTAGAGCAGGGGTGGCCAACTTGAGCCTGAGAAGTCAGAATTTACCAGTGTAACTGTACATTGCCAAAGAGCCACAGTAATACATCAGCAGGCCCCAATCAGCTCCCCCTGCCCCGCTGCCAGCGCCTCCCGCCCACTGGCAGCCCTGCTGATCAGCACCTCCCCCTCCCTCCCTGCAAGTCCCGATCAGCTGTTTCGTGGTGTGCAGGAGGCTTGGGGGGTGGGAGAGGAGCAAGGGCATGGTAGGCTCAGGGGAGGGGGTAGGAAGGGGCGGAGTGGGGGCAGAACCTGTGGCAGAGCCAGGGGTTGATCATTGAGCACCCCCGGCACATTGGAAAGTTGGTGCCTGTAGCTCCAGCCCTGGAGTCAGTGCCTATACAAGGAGAGCTTTAACTTCTAAAGATCTACATGTGTCTCAGGAGCCACAGGTTGGCCACCCCTGGCTTAGAGCATTTACCAATAAAATCACCCTTCAGCTCAAAGGTTGCTCCAGATTAATGAGTTGCTGCCGTTTTCATGCCTTGTCATTAGCACACACCAGTTCCCTCCGACCTTAACCCAGGGAGCCCCTGTAGCCCAGCTGGTCCCAGGCGGGTAGTTAGATGTTCAGCAAGACACAGCCAAGCAAGGCTCCTCTGCAAACACATTGTCACTGAAATAACTCAAGGGGTTTTAGTTCCCACTTATAGTTGTTTCAGTGCAAGTCTGTGTGTGGCTGTGGATGCCCTCACTGTGTATTAATATAACCCTTCTGCTGGGGGAGCTGGCAGCAACCAGGGCCGGGTTCAATATCTAGGGGTTCCTCTTCAACAATACAACACAGAACTGGCTACGGCCCCCACCCAGTAACCTGGGAAAATTACACACCACCCTGGATGCCTCTGGGAGACAATACTTCTCCTCTCGCGAGCACAGAGTCAGAGTGTAGAAAAGAAACTTTTAATGAAAGGAGGGAAGTAACCTGGTATTAATTTGGGAAAATGCCACAAACAGGATTCATAAACATAAAACCATGAGCAAACACCCACCTCAGTGTTCATTGGGCAAGTCCTTTTGCTCAGGTTTCTAAGTCCAGCAACCAAAATTTCCTTTAACCTACCTCTTCCTTCTCCCTCTGCCACACTCCCAGTAAAGACCCAGAGTTCAGAGGTGCATCTGCAGAGTGCACCTCCCACCCTGGCGAGGGTGTGGGGAGTGGTACACCTTGTCACGTTGCTGTCCAGGCATTTGCTCTGGCACTGGCTGCCCTGCCAGCAGTTCACCGCTCTACTCACCACTTCACCAGCCACTCAACCAGCTATCCGCTCACCACCCCACCTTCTCTGGGAGGTCTTGAGGTCCTACAAGTTAGCACAATTCTCAGTGATTTCAGCTGTTAGTGGGGCAGCCTCATTATTGGTATAGACAGGGCAGGCTATTGTATCAGATACAATGTCCCAAAGCAGGCCTAATGCTTAGGCCTGGTTATCTGATATTTCAGTTTTGTTGCTGTGCAATCAGATGCACCCTTGAGTCTCAATCAGCTTTGTTATTACACAGTAGAGAAATAAAAGATCAAATAGTGTCTGGGTCCCACATCAAAGGACACAAGTACCTGTCCCAATCCTCTCTCATATGCACTGGACTTTGGCACCCACATCTCCTGCCCAGCGAGTGCAGTTTAGTTGAGGGTGAGCTCCTCAATCAGGGAATGCCAAGCACAGTTCTGCTGAAGGATAACAACCCTTTAGTACTCGCCCAAATAACAAAGTGACTGGTGATCCAATACCAGCCAAAAGTGACCATTTTGGCAAAGCAGCCCCATCATGCCGAACGCCTAGGCAGGGTGGTTGTGCCCATGCAAACAAGGGCAGCTCCTTAAGTCCTCTTCCCCAGCTCATCACTAGGTGTCAGGGGAGAGCTCATTCAGATCCTACTTACACTAAGGGCTGGTCTACACTACGGGGGAAAATCGATCTCAGATACGCAACTTCAGCTACATGAATAACATAGCTGAAGTCGAAGTATCTAAGATCGAATTACTCATCGTCCTCACGGCGCGGGATCGATGTCCGCGGCTCCCCATGTCGACTCCACAACTCCAGTCAGGTTGGTGGAGTTCCAGAATCGATATAAGCGCGTTCGGGGATCGATATATCGCATCTAGATGAGACATGATATATCGATCCCCGAGCAATCGTTTGCTACCCGCCGATACGGCGGGTAGTGAAGACGTAGCCTGAGAATGTCCTAGCTTGATTGATGGCACATCTACACAGCACCTAGGAGGTGTGATTCCCAGCTTGGGTACATATACACATGCTGACTCTGCTGGAGTGCACACACTACCAACAGCAGTGGGGCCATGGCAGCAAGGGGGCGGTGTGGGCTAGACACTGGAGTACTATCCAGCCCGACCCCCATCTGGACACGTACTGTGTAGACAGACCCTGAGATTAAGCTTTTGTGTTCTTGTTTGTTTGCTTCCTTCTCCCCTTTTCCTTCAATTCCCTTTCTGCTTCTTTACAGCCCCTGCTCCCATTCCCTGCCTATGTAGTTCCTGCTTCCTTCTTTCCTTATCTTGCTCCTGCTCCACCTCCTGGCCTCTCCTTTCTCTTCACCTCATTCTGCTTCTGTGCTGCTGATATGAGACACCTCCTATTATCAGCAAAACCATTTCTGATTCAGAAAGAACAGAAGCCCAGAGATCCCAGTAGTCATGGCCACAGTGACTCCTGTATGGGAAATCCAAGAGGAAACCAAATGTCCAATTTGCCTAAAATATCTCATGGACCCAGTGACAACACACTGTGGGCACAACTTCTGCCAAGGCTGTATCACTCAGTGCTGTGAGACATGGACAGAGGGGGACTATGATCCTTGGTGCTGCCCCAGCTGCAGAACCCTGATCCAGAAAAGGGCTCTCTGAAATAACTATCAGCCAGAAAATATAGTGGAAAAAATTAAAAATTGGATTTCAAACAAGGAAAAGAGCATCTGTATGAGAGAAATGACAAATCCCTGGATCTGTTCTGTGAAGAGGACAGGGAAGCCGTGTAAGTGTGTTGTGAGAGATCCCCTGAGCACAGACCTGACACGGTGCTTCTCATGGATAGGCTATAGTATAAGTGGCCTACAATCAATCAGACATAGGCCCCTCCCCTGACCCCTGAGGACCCACCCACCTGTCACTCTAAGACCTGTCCCATGGGGGTATTACTTCCGGGGTCAATGCGGACACATGCGTGGAAGCAAAGGGTGTCATGTGACCCCTCTAAGAACTCCTCCCACCACCCTCTACCAATCAGGATGGGTTTCAGCCGCAGAGAACCTCCCAAAGAGTGGATTTAACCAATCAGGGGGAGTTCCAGAGTGGGATGACCTGCGCAGAAGAGGGTCGTGTGACCCCTCGAAGAGCACTAACTCACCTTTGAGTCTCTCAACTCTCTTAGTCATTGTTAGTGAGCTTTCAACGCCCCCTCTCCCTCGCTACACAGTGTCTTTCTTTGGTGCTTGACCTTTAGCAAACAGCAGAGTCAGTTCCAGGAAGGGAAATACCCAGTTATGCTGCAGGTGGGGCATATTTCTGAGCTCAGGAAAGTGAACCTGACCCTGTTCTACTGTCCAGAGGGAGCCACAGCTGCAGATAACCCTGTGGAAAGTCTCCAGGATGAAGCTACTCGTCCCATCTGTAGGGAGTATTTCAGAGAACTTGTCACTCTGGAGCATGGGTACAATTTCAGCCAACCCTGAATCACCCAGTGCTGGAAGGGATCCAATGCAGATGTCTCCTGCCCTCAGTGCAGAGAAACTGTGCAACAGAGAAATCTCAAGCCAAACAGGCAGCTGGTGAAAGACACAGCCAAACAGCTGAGTTTAGAGGCAGCAAAGGAATCAGCGGAGCTGTTCCTTGGGTGGGATGACCGCCCGGTGGGCGGTGTGGGGATGCGAGGAGGTGAGTGGCAGCCATGCGGGCAGATGGTGAGGAGACTGGTGGGGAGGTGGAGGGGGTGAGGAGACAGGTGGGAAGGCAAACGGTGGGCAGCCAGGAGCTGGGAGGGAGAGAGGAGTTGAGCGGCAGGCAGGCGGGTGGGGGAGGAGTCAAGTAGTGAGCACACCGGGTGGACGGTGAGGAGACTAGGGGGGATGTGAGCAGCAGTCAGGAGGGTGAGGAGATAGTGGAGACAGCAAACCTTAATTAAACTGCCCCGTAAATCCACAGACTCGGTTTACAGTGAAAACACCCAGCCAGGTTTATTGTCAACAAAGCACAGTAATAGCACCTGGCAGATTCTACAAGGATACTAAGACATGTATGCTCATGACAATGGATGTAGCTTAGTCAGTGGTTGGACTTTCCACTGCTCACTAGGCTGGTCAAAGACACTCCTTCTGAGATACATCTGTATACACCAATACAAACAAGTTGCATAGTGCCTCTGACATACCAGTGTGCCACCCATAGCCTTGTACGTGCTGGTTTGATTAAAATATCTCTATCCATCATGCTGTCATCCTGACCTTATCTACAGGATGGGTTAGTTCCTGTTCTCTTTGGGGAATGTGCTGGTATCTGGGTGTTCCGGTACCACCCTTCTGGAATGTGCTGGCGTGAGTGTTCTGTGCCCAGCACCTCTTAGGAATATGTGTTTCTGCAAGATCAGTCCTGTGCTTGTCAAATTCTGTGAGCAGGGCCTGCCCCTTGCTTATAGCTTAACTTTGCTTTATATCAGCAAAGTTTTGACTGCTTCAGTTCAGGCTTCAGGCCTCATACCAAGCCTCTAATACAAGGCCTTATGTTTCAGGTCCTCTTCTTACTACAGTTTCAGGTGTTTACCTCTGAAAATTTTGTAGTGTTCAAACCATGGGGGTCCCGACCCAAAAGGTGGGTCATGGAGGAGTTGCAAGGCTACTGTAGGGGACTTGTGGGATTGCCACTCTTATTTCTGCACTGCTGCTGCCTTCAGAGCAGGGGAGCTGGAGAACAGCGGCTTCCGGCTGGCGGCACCCAGTCCTAAAGCCAAAGCCAGTGCCACCACCAACAGCAGTGCAGAAGGGAGGGTTGCAGGGTATGGGGGTGGGGGCAGGTTACTATACATCTGGGTGTTCCAGGCAGCCTTACATGTTGGTTGGGGGTTGACAGCTTGGGTTGCTGCCTCTCAACCCTGGTCAGGGGCTGACAGCCACCCTCACTTCTGCCCTACTTTCAGAGCTGGGCTTCCAGCCAGCAGCCACGGAGCTTCCTGCAGCCAGGAGAGGTTCCCAGAGGTGGGTCTGAGACGGCTTTGGGAGTGACCTCTGCAGAGGAATAGAAAGTCCCAGCGTGGGCCGGGACTAGCAGCTGGGGTGCCCCCAGCCCTGCCTCTCCCCTACAATACCCAGATTTCATGGTCTATGAAACATTTTTCACAGCTGTGAATTTGGTAGGGTCCTACTCATCAGACTTCATTCAAAGATTCTTTACAGTGCACAAAAAACAAACAGCATGTGACCGCACCCAGACAAGAAATGCCTAATAAAAATGCAAACTTTGATCAACCCATTTCTGAGTAGAAGAAAGTGAAAGTAAATTCCTCTCTTGTCTCTTTCCTGCCCTAGAAGCCATGGCTGCTGCGAATCCAGCGAAAACTCTCCAGGATGAAGTGACCTGTCCCATCTGTCTGGAGTATTTTAAAGATCCAGTGTCTCTAGACTGTGATCACAGTTTCTGCCGAGCCTGCATCACCCAGTGCGGGGAGGGATTCGATACAGACATCTCCTGCCCTCAGTGCAGAGAGATCTTTCCCCAGAGGAACCTCAGGCTGAACAGGCAGCTCAGGAATATTGTGGAAGCAGCCAGAGAACTCAGGTTGCAACCAGAACCAGAGAGTCTGTGTGAGAAACACAAGGAGCCTCTAAAACTGTTCTGCAAAGAGGACGAAATCCTCATCTGCCTGGTGTGTGACAGATCCAAGGAGCACAAAGATCACACTGTCATTCCTACAGAGGAAGCTGCTGAAGAATTCCAGGTAGGAAATAACCAACTATTTTTAAAGCCAGAGCCTTGAGAAACTCACCTTCCCCCAGCATTAGGGTTTCCCTGAGCCCCAGACAGCCACTCAGTGAGCCTCCACTGGAGAGGAACAAAGGATTTCAGGCCTAAATAGATTTCCCAGCAACTGGGAATCCTCCAAAGGGTCATGCAGATGGAGAAGCGAGGCCCTTGATAAATGTCCTAAGTCTTACATGTTGGAGTGAAAAGGGAGTGAAGAACCTGCAACTCACCACACTCAGCGCCAGTGGCAGCTCCTGTCCCACAGGGCTGGGTCCAGCTCTCCACAGAAGAGTTATGGCTGCAGAGAACCCTGTGGAAAAATTCCATCATGAACCTACTTGTCCCACCTGTCCGGAGTATTTCAAAGAACCTGTCAGTTGGGAGAGTGGGAATATTTTCTGCTGAGTCTGCCTCACTCAATGCTGGGAGGGATCCGATACAGCTGTCTCCTGACTGAGCAATAATTAAGAAAGGCCATTAGGAGGGAAAGATGCCTTGATAAAGATCCCAGGCCCAGAATGGAGATGAGGTTTCCCACTGGGATCCAGAACTCCAGTGTTTCTCCATGAGAAGTTTAACTCTAATGCCGGCCTGCACTAGAGGAGATCACTGTGCTAAACACTGTGTAGACCCCGAGGACCTTGAGTCCACATACAAAAGGGCTCCAGGCAGTACAGATCCATGCCAAATACCATGGGAATTATACTGGATTGTAGCAAAACTAACTCCTGAGCGGTGCTGACCTGTGTCAGGCTGAAAAACCAGCCAAAGTGGTTCCATTAGGCCTTACACTACTCTCCCACAGTGCAGCATTTTGAAATCTCTGGAACCCCCTTCTGGGAGCTTTGCTGGGAGCTAGGGAACAGGTACCCAGGCAGCATTAGCACAGGGAGGGTTCAGGACAGCACTAGGGCAAACGCCAAACATTCTTGTCAAAAATCAACACATCTAATAGGATTTGTCCTCATACTCAGACTAGTTCTGTCCAAGCAGTCCAGTCTCCAGGGCTTCAGGGCTGAAATTCAGTGGGAGTTGGGCTCCTTTGAGAATCCCAGTCCATATTTCAAGCCCTGGTGGCTTCTGGAATTTGTATCACTTTGTTTGTTAAACCTTCTTAAAAACAGGATATTTCACATAGTGAATGAAAAATCCAGCAATCTGACCTCAGTTTCATGTTGGTGTAAATCAGTGGAGAAACAAGATCAAACAATTTCAGCGAGTCTGAAAATAAAACACTTGCAGTGTCTAGTAATATGACTCCACTTCCTTGGTATATCTGATATCATAAACGTACTGGGTTCTCCACTCATCAATAGAGTGTTTGTTTGTGCTGGAAAAGCTCCCCGCCCACATACACTCTCACTCCTAAATCTAAAATAACACCCCACAAATCATTTTCTGTTTCTTCAGGAAAAGATTCAGGCCTATTTGCAGACTCTGAGGGAAGAGAGAGAAAAGCTGCTGGGACGTAAAGCGAGTGTACAAATGAGAAGCCAGGAATATCTGGTAGGTGCCCATCGTTATTAACCTGCATTGTTAATGAGCTGGATGGAGGGGTATTCTGAATAAGAGCAATAAGGAGAGGCAGGGGCAAGCTGGAGGCCCAATTATGTTTTATCTCAATCAATGGGGGGTAAAGCAGAAATTCGTTAAGTGGGGAATAATCACAAGGAAATCAAAATTAGTTGTTTTAGCAGGAATTACTGCTTGGGCCTACACCCCAAACCAGTGTTTTTCAACTTATTTTCATTTGGGGACCCCTCTGGAAATTTCGAATGGAGGTGCAGAGACCCCTTTGGAAATCTATTGTCTGTGTGTATAGTTGAATTCTGTTCAGTCAGTTTTCAGTCTAAGTCTTTTGTGGTGCCTTTAGACATAGTCCACGGACCCTGAGAGGTCAGCAGGCCACATTTTGAAAACCACTGCCATAAACTACTTTCAACCATTATATTTTATCTACTCCATATTAGCTACTATTAGTTTAATTAAACTCACTTTATAGGTAACAGTTAATATTTATGAACTAACAGAATTTTGAATTAGAAAATCCAATGCACTAGAACAACCCCCCGATACACGGTCACTCTGCAGTTTCACAGTTCTCAGCCTTGTATAAGCCCAGAGTTTGGAGGATGTTTAGTTTTAGGGAATCCTCTTGTGCAATCTTTGTTTACAATTTTAAGATCCAGCTTAAATAGAGACACGTATTCCTGGGTGTGATGTGTTGGGTTCTATCCCTCTGCTTCTTTCTGGCTTACAGTCCTTTTGCACTCTGACAATTGCACCATTCCTGTCATTCACTTTGTATGCCTGAAGGTGCTGTCCAGATATTTTGTTTTACAGTCCTTACTATTTTCACTACAGTTCACATCCTCCTTATTTATTAAGTCAGTTTCTTTTAATTAGAATTTATCTTCTAATGCAGCTGATTTCCTTCACATGTCACTCTTGTGAATGATTGCTTTGTGGCCTTGGGGAATGTGGACTTTTCTGTCCATTGCTTCATGATCCTGGGATACTCTGTATGTGTGTATGTGTGCACACACATCCATATAAAGGGCCTGAAAAATCCTCTCCCTAGAAAAGGATAACATGTTCCTCTACAGATTCTAAGCTTTCATTTCACTTAGTGAATTAATTTCTAGCTTTTGTGGATGTGATAAAAATTTTCCCAATGTAAACTGAGTGTATCAAAAGCAAAGCTCTCTGCCTGAGTCTGAGGCTTTTTGTGTTATAGTTTTATCTGTTTTTTTCTCTCCATCTGCCTCTGTCCACATGGTTCTGAGTAGAGCTGGGAAAATACCAGATCTTTTTCCCTGGCTAGATATTAAAAAAAAAATTGGCTTGAACCAAAAATTATTTTTATAATATTTTCAGCAAATCATAAATTTGATTTTTTCTTGGTCAAAAGAAATGTTTCATTTTGACAAAATCAAAATGTTTTGTTTCAGTTTTGACTATTTATTTAAATATATATATAATTATATAAAAAAGAAGGAAATCTTCAACCAACAAATAATTTCACCTTTAAAATCCTGGAAAAAAAATTTAAAAGAAAATATTATGATTTTTCATTTATTTATCTTTGTAACAAAACAACTGAGTGAAAGTGACAGGAATTCATGAAACTTTCAGTATTGACAAAGCTGCATTTTTCCCTGAAAAAAAAATGTTGTGCAGAAAACATCACCCAGCTCTAGTGGCTGAGTCCTCCTGCTGCTTTGGATCTGCATATCCGAGGCTATCAATAATACATTATTCGAACCATGTCAGACGTGGGAATGTCCCTTTATGAGATTCTGGGGCCAAAAGGAACGGTGTGAGAAAATCCTCTAGTAACCACAGGGCATTGCACAGTGTCAGGTGACTTCAAATGTGCAAAGAAATTCTCCCTCCTGCACGCTCAGCAGTTTGTGACAGAACCCCAGGCTCCAGCCATGTCCCTGACCAGCCCGATCCCTATTTTTTTGTTACAGAGAAAGACACGAACTGAGAGACATAAGATCGTGTCTGAATTTCAGCAACTGCGGCAGTTCCTGGAGGAACAAGAGAGACTCCTGCTGGGCCAGCTGGCAGAGCTGAACGAGGAGATTGTGAAAATACAGAATGAAAATATCACCAAACTCTCGGGGGAGATTTCCCATCTCAGTGAGCTGGTCAGTGAGATGGAGGGGAAGTGTCAGAAGCCAGCAAGTGAATTCCTGCAGGTGAGACTGAGTTAGAAATACTCCAGATCCCAATACAGGGACAGGACAGTTCCTAAAACATGAGCACTGCTGTCCAGCAGTCAGAGGTCACAGTGTAACTCGGTGTGTGCATTCCTGAAACGTGAATTATTATTATTCTTTGCAGAGCCACAGACACATTGATATTAGAGATGGAAAAGCCCCATTAGTTAGGAAATCCATGGCCCTGGAGCCAGGGAAGGGCCTCTTTCATAGGTGCCAACTCTGTGGATGCACCAGGGCTGGAGCACTCACGGAGAAAAACTAGTGGGTGCTTAGTACCCATGGGCAGCTAAGCTCCCCCTCTCCTCCTTTCTCCCAGCACCTTTGCTCGCTGGCAGCCCCGCTGATCAATTCCTCCCCTTCCCTCCCAACGCCTCCCACCCACCACAAATCAGCTGTTTTCACAGCATGCAGGAGGCTCTGGGAGGATGGGGGAGGAGTGGGTATGGGGCATGCTTGGGGGCAGGGAGCAGAAAAAGGCAGAGTGCGGAGAAGCAATCAGGAAGAGGTGGGATGGGGGTGTGGGCTTGGCGGAGAGGGTGGAGTGGTGGCGGGGCGTGTGAGGGGTCGGGGTGGGAAGAGGCAGGGTGTGGGAATTGGGGGAAGGAGTGGAGTGGGGGGGTCGAGCACCCGCTGGCTAGAGGGGAATTTGGCACCTATGCCCTCTTTCCCCCATACTTCCAAAATCCCTTCTTTGGAGTGTTAAGTGTGTCAGGTGGGACTGAAATACGCTCTCTCGCTCTCTCTCCTCTAGGATGTCAGAAGCACCTTGAGCAGGTACGTGTCTCTCTCTCACTCCCCCTCCCACTTCACAACACTGGGAAAGAGCTTGGAGATGATGTTATCACTGCATCTTGCAGGGGCTCTATAGCAAAATGTGTGGGGAAGGCAGGAGTGAAAGTAACTTAAAGGACTTGCTAGTACTCCTGGAAGGGGAGGGGAGGGGCCTCAACCGGAAGAGGTGAGACCTTTAAATCCTGGGGCTTTTAAATCAGGATTTAAAAGGCTTGGGGATTCATCTGAAGCTAGGAGCTTGGCCCTTTAAATTACCCCCAGCTGGAAGCCCTGGGGTTTGGGCAGGGGTGAAAGTAATTTACATTTCTTACCCATATGGTCCAATCACAAGCAACCCACCTCTCCTACATATTTCATGGATCCCTCCCATTGCATGACATGGATAGAAAAATAAAGCTACTATTACTACTACCAGTGCTGTCTGCAATAAAACTTTACTATTGGAATAAGCCTGAAAAAGTGAAAACTCACTGTCACATTTTTCTCCGTGTCTTCCCTCCTCCTCCAGCCAGGCTGTGGACACTAGGCTCGTGCTTTCTCCCTGCCTGGCACTGAGCAGCAGCTGCAGGGGCTTTCCTCTAGCTTGCAGCAGGGAGACTGGCTGAGGGAGGGAGAAGCCTGCCTCCTGCATAAGAACAGTTTAAACTCAGCTGTTTCCTGAGTGGTTCATTAACATTTCAAAGAGGATCTGCAAGCAGTTTGGACATCACAACCATGATCCTCTGCTGGGGAGGGAATGGGATAAATTTGAACTTGGAAATGGTTCCTGATTTTGACTGCGATTTTTGTGTATAGGAGATCCCCTCATCCTGGGGGCAGAAAAGAACTGCCCCTGCCATGGTCACACACTGTTCTTATGCAGGCAGCAGCAGCAGGCATCTCAGCCAGTGTCCCTACTGCAAGCTAGAGCCTAGAGGAGAACCCCTGCTGGGGGTGGGGCAGGAGGAATGCAGAGCCTTGTCTGCAGCCTGGCTGGAGGAGGGGGAGGGAGGAGATGAGAAATCAATGTGACAGTGAGTTTTCCCCTTCCACCTGCTTTTATTAGCTCTGGATTTAAGCAGTGGAGCCAAATGCTTGTATTTGTTGTGTATATTAATATTGGAGACAAGATCCCCTCATCCCGGAGGGCAGACAAGGACTGCCCCTGCCATGCTCAAACGCACCCTATCCTCTTCCCCCCAGCTACTGTGAGTGAAATTAACAAGGATGCCAGAAACCACTCCTAACCCCGAGGGCTGAACCACTCAAGGAACAGCTGAGTTTAAACTATTATTATGCTTAAAGAGGCTTCTCCCTCCCTCAGTCAGTCTCCTTTTCTTACCAGTCCTCCTTACCAGCTTGTACCAGCTTACTTTCACCTCTTGGGGAAGGTCACATTCTGGATCCAAATCTCTCTGATCAATTTTATCCTGAGGTTCTCACCCTTTTATAGAAAGACTCTGGAATTATCCATACAGTCGGGAAGACTGACCTCAAGTATTTCCTAGACATGTCACCTCCCTGGGGGACTGGCTGTCTCAGGATAGTGAGGATGGAATATGGGCCTGTCACTGTTGGGGCCCTGGTCACTATTCAGCCCAGGACAGCAGTGGTCAAGAGTCTGTCCCACCTGAGGACTGTTTGGAGACTTGTGTGGAATGAGCTGGGGAGGGAGGAGTTGGTGTCTCAGTCTAGTTCCTAGTGGTCAGATTTCTACAACACTTCACCTGGGAACCTCCTGTCCCTCCGAGCATGGAGGCCATGGAGTGAATTGGCCATGGAGATTCAATTCCCCTTTTATCCCCAGAGCAGGTCTCTCCAGGCCAGAGTTGAAGAATATTAATGGGTCCTTTTGAGGGAAAGTTTCACTGCCATGGCCTGTGCTGCACCTGCTCTGAGGCTGGGAGAAGCAGAGGAATTCTAACTCCAGACCCATTAGAGAAGCAGCTCTCTAGCAAGAACTTGTGAGTCAATACATGAAGTAGAATCGCATGAAATTATTCTGTCCAGGTGCGAGAAGGGGAAGTTCCAACAGCCAGAGGAGATTTCTCCTGAACTGGAAGAGCGAGTCAGTGGTTTCTCCCAGAAAACTATTGCCTTATTGAAGACTGTGAGGAAGTTCAAAGGTACTTACAAGGGATCTAGGAGGGGAAATTGGGATGAGCATCTGAGTCTATCGGAGGAGAATGTCTCTGGCCAATTGGTTCATAATTAGATTATGTGTGTATTTAATTGTTGGCTGAGAATGCCACACACTTGGGGTCCAAGTCACTCAGGTTGATTAATTCAAACCTTTATTTGCATCTAAAGCATGCCTTGCAATTACAGTTACTATGAAAGTAAGAAATGACACATATACTGAAGGAAGTACTGGCCAGTTGCCTACTCCTGGACCATAGGCGAGTTATAGTGGATTTCTCTGTGAAGCTCTGATTACCCCTTACAATGTCTGAGATATTATACACATCCAAATTATGTGTTTGTTAGGTTTTTTTCCAGTCACCTTTGGAGTGTTATGAATATTAAGTATCTTTTATAACTCATACAGTGCAGATGCATGAACTTTTTAATTCTCAGGGCTTTTGCTGTCCAAGCTATTTCCATGTCATTATTTTTTTTTCTGTTTGGCTAATTACTGCTGATTATGCATAGGTCTCTTCGACCCTGTTCGCTGCATAGGTTGTTTTTTTTTTACTTTGCTAAGTGCTCCTGGGCAGTACATTTTGGGTGTCTGTTATCTTTAAGCACATTGTGTGGTCAAAATATCCCTTTGTCCCACATAGGAACTTATGAACACATCACTTAATTAACAAGACAACTTAAGACAACATTTCCCTTATGTCAAGCAAACTGCTAACCAGGCGAAAGCCAAGTCAGTCGGTATAAACGCACAATCTCAGTCTGTCCAAACTTATGCAAGACCCTTGTACCAATTCTCAATTCTGAACATAATAACTAGTGGAAAGCAGATAAACTGAGGAGATGTAGGGGGGCTCAGGCATTAGGATGTCTCACATAAATTCACGATTTACTGAAGGTCACAACGTTCAGGCTCAAATTTAGCAAAATGGCCTAATTTGGGGCACCTGAGTTTCTCTCTCCCAACTAGAGAGCTGCAAGGCAGGTGCTCCAGAGCTGTGCAGCCTCCACTGCTGCAGGTGGAGTCAGTGGAGCTGCAGGTGCCCAACCCCTCTGAGAACCAGGCCCCAGGTACCTAAAGATTGGCACCCAAAATCTAGAACCTAAATGAAAGGCCATTTGTTAAATCTGGACCCAGCTCATCACCGTGCTCTGGTCTCATATGGCAGCTAGTCTGGGCTAAATGGGCTGGAGGGAAGGAGAAAGCTCCTCCCCCATGGTGAGGGATCCCTCTAGCACAGGAGCCTCTTGTGCCTCCTCCACAGCAGCTGCAGGCACAAGGTGTGTTCCTGAGAGGGCTGGGAATGGGGTGGGGGTGGTGAGGGTGGGTGGAAGAGGGAGGGGGTAGACAAGGGATAGAGGGAAGTGAGCAGTGTAAAGCTGGGCCTCTGACACTGCACACTGGGCAAGACACATGGGGGCCATTGTCATAGGGATATAACTCTGGCTGGCTTCAGAACTTTCTTAGCCTGTGCCAAGGTCTGTACCAGCCTCTGCAGCCGCTGAATAGCATAGTCATAAATTGTATCTCTTTCCTCCTTTCCCCCTCCAGACACTCTGCTGTCTGCACTGGAGACAAAAAGAGGTAGGTTGACGAAATTACCCAAAGGGAAAACGGGACGCCATGTGGGGCTAGTCCGAGCCCTCCCCACTCCACCCCAACAGGGCTGATGTTGCTGCTTGCCCAAGCACTGCCTGCCCCCCATGCACTGGCATTGCGGCTAGCTTGAGCCCTGCCTTCCTCCCTGCCTGAGCGCTGCCTCCCCACCTGTTTGGGGCTGGCATCACCACTCGCCCCGCTGCTTGTTCCTCTGCACCCCACTTTTGTCAAAAAAGTCAGGATGGCCAGAACACGGCTTAAATGGGATCATTCAGACAGGGTGATAATGTGTTTAAATTATGAGAAAATTCCAATGAAAACATCTTCATGAGATTATGACTAACATTACCAACCAAACCAGCCATGACACCCAGCTCTAAAAATAAACCCATTAAACAGTGACGAGATCAGAAGTTGAAGTCACAAATACAATCCTGACACCAACCTTTTTGGCTGAATTCATGCCCACACTGATGATCAGAAACACTCTCCCTGGGCAGCATACAAACACCCTTAACTCTGACCTTGGGGTTTTCATAGACAATCACTGGACTTTTAATATAAAATTGAGAGGAATGAGTAGAGAGCTCCCACCCCTGAGTGCTGACAGATCCCTTTCCTTCACCCCAGTGCAGGGGTGTCTCCCCATCGCTCTTCTCCAACATCCTGCCTTTCCTTTCGGCAGGGCTGGGATCTCCCATTAGAGCTGCTCATTCTTTCATAGATTGGGGAGATGCTCTCGCTTTGACGCTGGTCCATCTCCCTTCTCTCTAGGCTGGGGATGGGGCTACCCCACCCAATGCCACTTCCTACTCTCTGGTCTTAATTGGCGCTTCCACAATGCTGCCCCTTCTTCTCTGTTCCTTGGCCCTGGAGTGGAGGCTGCATTAGGGGAGGGGGTTTCCCTCTGGGGTTTAAAGCTGGTACCTGCCTCTTCTGATCCCTCCTCACTGAAAGCTTCTGACATCTTCCTGACTGTGTCTCTGCAACTGAGAATGGAGCAGCCCCAGCAGGAGGAACTGAAGCCTCTGCAAACAAATGAGAAACCAGTGAATTGGTTCCTATTAAACAGTGAGGAACAGCAGTGACATCTCTGCTCAGTCTCAGGTGCACAGGACAGAGGCAGCTCCCTGGGATCCAGGCCTGGACTGTCCCAGCCAGAACAGGGCTGCTGGGGAATGTGAGAAATGGTCCCAGTCTTCCCCAGGGCTGAGCTCTGCCTCCAATGCTCTGATTCTCTCTCTCCCCAGTGAACGTAACTCTGGATCCAGACACGGTTCATCCTCAACTTGTCCTGTCTGAGGATTGGAAAAGTGTGAGATGGGAAGAAACACGGCAGGATCTTCCTGACAGTCCTGAAAGATTTGACACTGAGCCCTGTGTGCTGGGCTGTGAGGGATTCACCTCGGGGAGACATTGCTGGGAGGTGGAGGTGGGGGATGAGGGAGGCTGGTTTGTGGGGGTGGCCAGAGAGTCTGTGAGGAGGAAGGGACAAATCAGCCCTGAGGAGGGGATCTGTGCTGTGGGATGTGTCTTGGATCAGTTCTGGGCTCTCACCTCCCCTGCAACCCCTCTGCCCCTGAGCCGGGCCCCCAGCAGGATCCGGGTTTGTCTGGACTGTGACCGGGGGCAGGTGACATTTATCGGTGCTGGTGACGAGGCCCCGATCTTCACTTTCCCGCCGGGCTCCGTCCCTGGGGAGAGAATCCGACCCTGGCTCTGGGTGCTGGGGGTAGGATCTCGGCTTCACCTGCGTCCCTGAGACCCGGGGGTGGGGGGAGAGGGAGGGAGAGGAATATCCCACTGGGGAGCCTGAAATCAGCCCCTCTAGGCTCAGACAGTGCAGTCTCTATGATTTGCTCCTCTGGACTTTCTATCAGGAAGTCTCTGCGACCCAGAAAGTTGTATCTGGTCTCAACTCTGTGCAGTCTCTGGTGTCACACCATAGAGAGCATTAGGTGAGGTAGAGAAGCCGATCTCGTCACTGCCCCAGGGACTGCGCAGCCTGTTTGCTGCTGTCCTCTATGATACAGGAGGACTCTGGGGATCCTTGGTCAGTGTCACTGACATGGGGGGAAGAGCCCACTGGGAATGGAGAAATGGGCTTCTCTAGCCACAGTCATCCTAGTCTCTATGACCTGGAGGTCTCCTGTCTACCCAACCCCGATAGCTCATCTCTATGGCCCCTGAAAGCCCCTCACCTTCCCTGCAGCCCCAAGGGTTCTTCCCCCCTCCCCCTCCCATCTCTGGTGCTGCAGGAGGAGCAGATGGGGGGCTGCAGGGGCAGACCTGAGGGAGGGGCTGGGGACAGAAGTGATATGGGGGTTGAGGAGTAGAATTAACAGCTGGGCTAGGGACAGGCAGATGTGGGGGTGGCAGGGACACAATTAATTAATTAGGATTTGGGGTTTTGGGGAGAAGCTGGAGGCTCCCCAGGAACAGGGAGCCTGGGAGAGGGAGACCCAGAAACTGGAGAGTCTGAGGGTATGGCTACACTTGAAACTTCAAAGCGCTGCCGGGGCAGCGCTGCGGCAGCACTTTGAAGTGTGAGTGTGGTCGCAGCACCAGCGCTGGGAGAGAGCTCTCCCAGCGCTGCACGTAAACCACATCCTCTATGGGTGTAGCTTGCAGCGCTGGGAGCCGCGATCCCAGTGCTGCCGCCCTGATTACACTGACGCTTTACAGCCCTGTATCTTGCAGCCCTCGGGGGGTGTTTTTTCACACCCCTGAGCGCGAAAGTTGCAGCGCTGTAAAGCGCCAGTGTAGCCAAGCCCTGACCTACAAGTCATGCGGGAAGGGATACTATAGTGGGAAGCAGTTAGAGGGTGCGGTGATGTCAGCTGGATGAAGGTGTGGAGAGTCAAGTACTGGGCAGGTTTAACCAGAACGGGGGAAATGAAAGAATAAAAGAGAAAAAAAGAAATAAAACCAGTGTAAAGACAGAAGCATGGAGAAAGTGGCGGGACACTCACATGAAGAGTGAAAGCAAAATCGTCCTGAGAGAGGAAATGCTCTAGGCCAGGCAGCAAGAGAGGAATGGATAAACTCAAGGGAGAGAACTGAGAACCTGGAGAGCAGGGCTGTCCTTAGCCATAGGCAGAATAGGCAGCTGCGTAGGGCACCACTCTGCCTGGTGGCACCACTCTGCCGGGAGCCCAGACAGACAGGAAGCAGTGGAGCATGTAAGAGCAGGGCTGCTGCGTCCTAGAGAGAGCAGAATGCTGCACAGTCTGAGAAAGGGGATTGGCTGCTGGGGTCTCTGGGAAGGGGAGGGGGTAGGGGTTGGGGAAGGAGCTCACCTGTGTGACTCTTTCCCCCCGGCTGAGGTGAGGTGAGGCAGGCTCTGTGGCTCTGGAACCTGTATCCTTTGTTGTCCCCCATAACATCCATTTTTCTTTCCCCCCCCCACCGTAGCATCCCCTCCTTTCTCCCTCCTCCCCAGGAGCACCCCTCTCTCTCTCCTCCCTCCCCTCCGTCAGGGCTGGGTTGGTGAGGTGCTGGGGGAGAGGGGAGGCTGGCTGCCTGCTGAGGAATGAAAGTGAAAGTAACTCACTTCCTCAGCAGCGAGCCAGGATTGGAATGTCACACAGGGCTGGGTTGGGGTTAGCCAGATGTGTGAAAAATCAGGATAGGGGATTGGGGTAGGGTGAGCAGATATCCCTATTTTATAGGGACAGTCCCAATTTTGGGGTCTTTTCCTTATATAGGCTCCTTTTACCTCCGCCCCCCTCCTGATTTTTCACACTTGCTGTCTGGTCACTCTAGGTGGGGGTAATTGGTGCCTATTTAAGACAAAGCCCCAAATATTGGGACTGGCCCTATAAAATCAGGACATCTGGATCTGGTCACCCTAGCTGGGGAGCCTCTCCCCCGGGCTGGCAGCTGCCAGCGATCCATCTCATCCGGGGGGAGCTGCACAGGGCAGGATGACCTGCTGTGGCTCCATGGGTGCCCCGTCCCTAAGATCAGATGCTGTGCTAACTTCACCATGGCCTGTTGGGCTGGCGATGGTGCCCATTGGCGTGTGATTGGACCTGAGGGTTTGCTGCTGCTGTTGCCACTCTACACCCCAAGAGGTGGATTTTGGGGTCCTGCAGTTTTCCACCTATCTCCTCCTCTACTGCTGCTGTTGGACCAGCAGGCTGAGGGGTGAGCCAAGCACGAAAGCAGTACTGTGTTGCCATTTAGATTGTCATTTAACAACTTTGTTTGCCAAAAATTCTTGCTAACAATCCTGAATCCAATTTCAATATTTTTTTAAATCAATATCTTAGCCAAAAACAGAAAATTAAGTTGTTGACAATTATTAGTGACAGGTTTGGTTTGAGGCAGGGAATGGGCCACTTTTCATCAGAGAAACAAAAAATGTTGACTGACTTTCATATAGCCTGTTACTCCTGATAAGAGCCCTCCAACAACTGTAATATGCTCATCTCCTTACTAGTGTATAAAGCAGGGGTCGGCAACCTACAGCGCACGTGTCAAAGGTGGCAGGTGAGCTGATTTTTGATGGTATGCAGCAGCAGGCTGAGCGGCTCAGCCCATCACTGCTCTGGGGTTCCGGCTGCTGCCCTATTGCCAGCTGGGATACCAGCCGTCGGCCCCACTCAGCACCTGCTGCTGGCCTGGGGACCCCCAAGGAACCCCAGGCTGTCAGCGGGCTGAGCAGGCCAGCTGATCCACTCAACCTGCTGTCAGCCTGGGGTTCCATTCACTCAGGCGGCAGCGGGCTGAGTGGGCTGGTGGCGGGCTGAGCAGGGCCGGTGGAGGGTTGAGTGGCTCAGTCTGCTGCCAGTCTGGGGTGCCAGCAGCACTCAGCCTACTGCTACTCCAGGGTTCCGGCTCCTGGCCCTTGCCAGTCAGGAGCCCAGCCGCCGGCCCCCCTCTGCCTCCTGCCAGCCTAGGTGAGTAGAATCCCAAGCTGGTAGCAGGCTGAGGGGGGTTGGCAGCCGGGATCCTGGCTCGCAGGAGTTGGTGGTCAGAACCCCAGACCAGCAGTGTGCTGAGCAGGGCCTGGGATCCTTGTCTAGGGTTCCAGCCACCAGCCCCGCTTAGCCCGCTGCCGGTTTGGGGTTTCATTTACTCAGCTGGCAGTGGCCTGAACAGGATTGGATTTTTGTATGACATAACTAAATTCAACGAAATAGGAAAACAAGAGCAACTAATGACAAAGTGCAAGAACCTAGAGAGCCTCCTGAAGCACGGTGATAGTTTTGATTTAAATGGACTTGAACTGTACGAAGAATTGAGTGCACTGTCATCAATGTTGCCACATGCAAAATCGGTGATGGACATTGTACAGTTTATTCATACCCGCAAACTTGTTGACATATATCCTAATGTGTACATTGCCACTCGTATTCTACTGACAATTCCTGTAACAGTAGCATCAGGAGAACGGAGTTTCTCAAAACTAAAGCTCATTAAAAACTATCTCCACTCTACAATGAATCAGGAATGCCTAACTGGTCTTGCTATTCTTGCAATCGAACAAGACACGACTTTGTCTTTGTCATACGATGACATTTTTACTGATTTTTCAGCCAAAAAAGCCAGCAAGATTGCTTTTAATTAAAAACAAATCTTTGTTTCAATACCTCTTCATATAAATTTCCAATAAAATTTTGATAAATTAAAAAAATTATATTATTTGCATCGTCATAATTTTTTCTATAGTGCTGCTTCTTTAATGCTAGTCCATCAGCATTACAGTGTGCTTTATTAAGTTAAACTGGTTTTAATAATATGAATGTGGCAAGTTTTCCAATACTGTAAGCTTATATTTGTGTTGCTAAGAGCAGATCAGGCACAGGGGCACCATTTAATAATCACGCCTAGGGCACCATAAATCCTAAGGACGGCCCTGCTGGAGAGGAATGATCTGTGATAGGGAATAGAGAAGGGTTGGGGAGATGCAGAGAAATAAACAGGTGGAAAAGGAGTGCTAGAGAAAATGATGTGTAAAACTAGGTGAAATTAAAGAAAAGGGAGGTGAGAAAACATGAGATCGAGATCTATAAAATATTTCTGAAAGTGAGAGACTGTAACATTAATTCAGCCCCACAGTTCAGGGCCAGTACTTCCACTTTGGTACCTTTCAGAACAACACTTCTTCAAATTTGTGGATATTTTTATCACGTGTTCTGGTTATGAAAGTTTCCTCTCAGCTCCTTTTAAGCTGACATTTACTTAAGGTAAATAAACAAGACACATGTTTGATATGTTTCATATCTCTTTAATTTTCCAGCTGTGATTTTTGAAGGCAGACATGGGTTGACATAAACAATTAGCGGGGGGGGGGGGATACTAATACCAATGAGGACCTCTGTGTATGTCATTATGATAGCAACATATTACAGTAAGATCTAGGCTATCGAGCCTGCACTCTGGGTCATGTGCTTTACAGAAACATGCACATCAGGAATTGTTCAAGAGGAGAGAGCTGGTTGGGTCACTTTACTTCTCAATTTCCAAACCTGTCAGCGCGTGGCAGATATTCGCAGTTTGGAACAGCAGGATTTTATGGCACATCACCCCACAATCAACAGATTATAATCGTTTTAACTATCATGTGAATTGAACTACTAAAGAAGAAAACTAAAATATAAGTCAGGTAGAACCACTCAATCCCCACTCTCACAGCGGCAAGGTTTGTAGCCTGGCCTCCCCACTCCCCAGCACACTTCCCCACCACTTGAACTTCAGGAGGAATTGCCATTGTTTCTGAGGCCAAACACTAGAGTGGGATTTGACACACACTGTGCCTGCAGGTCCACAAATGCTCACTAGACAGATTAGAGATCACAACTCTAGTGCTCTCTTCCTGACTCCATTGTGCAGTGGTGGGTAGTGACATGTAACCAGATTGTACGTATTTCATACTTTCATCTCAAAAGGCAGTAGAAATGAGTTGCTAGTGCCTGGGCTTTCCACATTGGAGACCTAGGTTCTCTTCCTAGTTCTAGCTGAAGTGACCTTGCTCAGCTTCCTGATTACCTTGTAAACTGGGGAAGAAAGTGTCTGATACTTCTCTGATTTCTAGGGCTGGGGGCATGGGGTTTTATTAATGATAAATTTTGTGATCAGGGGCAGCACTGGGGGGAATTACGAGGGCTATAGCCACCCCAAAAGTTCCCTTAGCCACCCCCCCCCATAGCCACCCCTCCCAGTGCAAAGGTGAAATGGGCTGAAGATGAGCTGGGGCTGGAGCCATGCACAGCCGTGCCCACTCCCCAGCACAGGGCTACCCTAGCTGGGCCAGGCTCCGGGGTGCAGTGTGTCCCTGGGGGGCTGCTTGTGTAGCTGAAGCCCTACCAGCTCTGGCAGGAGAACAAGGATGGAGTGAGTGGGCCATAAGGGTGAACAAGCAGATGCTGGTATACAAAGTTACTGACTGGGAGGCAGGAGCCTCTCTAGGCTGGGCAGGGGGGCTAGGGGAAGGGACCTGGGTCGGGGTGATTGAGGGAGGATCAGGGAAAGGGAGATGAGGGGTGATCAAGGGGCCGGGGAGCTGGGTGGGAGGGTGATTAGGAGGTTTAGGAGAGAGGAGCTGGGTAGGGGGCAATCAGGACTTTCTTGCATTGACTGTACTCACTCCAGGTCCCTAGTCCAGCAGAGGACCTGCCACTGATGGTGAGTACTATAATTATTCACCCGTATTTTATTTTAAATTTGTATTGCTGTATAAAATGACATTTTCAGTAGCAACAGCACAGTTTTAACAGGTATTTCACAGTAATTATTCCTGATTTTTTTTCTTAATACGTGTGGGGGGGTGTATCTCTTAGCGGAAAGACGAATCATAAAGTTAAGATGGAGAGCTCATGGGTACTAAGCAATGTTTTCTTTCAAACTCTGATACTAAAATAAGCTACAAACAGCTTGAAAGTTTTTAGTATGTTTTTATATACAACATGTTAGGCTGCAAGAGTTCCAACCTCTGTAACAATTAAATTCATAATTAAAACTAGTGCAATAACTATTTTTATACATCTCACTTTGCGTATTTTGAAAGGGTGAGTTTATGGAAATATGTATTGTTTCAGCTCCATTGCAGAACAGTGCTGCTACGGTTAAAGGCTCTGTACCAGTTCTATTTTATACATCTCAGCCATTAGGATCTTACCTCTTAGGCACAGATATTTGCTCCAGGCTCCATTCGGGGACTGAAGAACCTGAGCCCAAATTATATTTTTGGTACAGGTTTTTTTTATTGTTGTTTTTTTAAAGGCTTTCTCTCCTTTAGAGGTTTGTAAATGCAAAAACAAGAGATAAATGAATTCATTTCTGAGCTCTTCTGTAAAAAACAACAAGTTTATTTTTTTAAAAATATGGAGCCCGAGACTCATTTAAACAAAGTCCTTTGTTACGCAACTCAGTCGGCATAAAGGGGTCTTGATTTGCGAGGAACTGATGTTTATGCCCACTGTAAGGGCTCATTGTACACAGTCAAAGCTGTGTAAAAGGGCCCGTCATGTTCGTCGGCCCGAGTCCCTAGATGTTTTCACATCATTTGACCATCCTGTGGACTGGTACACAGGAGTCGCTACTTTTTAAACCAGTATCCTAGTAACAATTTCTGCCCTTGGATTCTGATATGTTCCCCCCTTTGAGTTAAATGGGTGGAACAAGAAATCTATCCACAGTCCAACTTTGACCCTTAATAATAGGCGTTTATACACCTATAGCTATTTGCTAAATCAATGGCCCCACCCTGTTCAAGCACTTCTGGCTGGAGACTAATAAAGATACTTATGAAAACTGAATTTACATGTTTATTCCACACCTATGCAAACATACCTAGGTAATGCTAAAGTAAAAACTTCATACATACAGGGGAAAGTATCTTTGAAGGGGAAGGAAGCGGGAATTCACAAGCATACACACCCAAGAGGCTCTCACAGCTGGGTGTACGTGCAACTGTCACTGTGTGTAATCTTCCGTGGGGTGGAGTGCCTGGGGTACTGCTGCGGGCCCAGAAGATATGTGGAGGCCAGTATAGGGAGGTCCCGGAATGCAGTTCTCTATGGGCTGCAGGGGGAGGCGAGCACGGATGTGTTCGGCCTGAAGTTCGATCAGAGACCGCAGCATGTCTGTCTGCTCCCGGAGCAATGTGATCATCTCTTGCTGCCCGTTTCTCCTGTCCTCGCTATCCCTCTGCATTTTGTCATTTATCATTATCCTCCAAGCCCTCTGCTCGCGCTCCGAAGCGCGGGAGGCTCGCAGGACCTCCTGAAACATGTCTTCCCTTGTCCTCTTCTTTCTCCTCCTCACCTGGCCCAGCCGTTCCTCTGGCGTGGACGGAGAGGCCCTCAAGGCCGCATTTGCAGCTGCTAAAGAAACAATGGACAGAGGTACCACTGCCAGTGCATTTACTCCCCTTGATCAAAACAAGTTACATGCACAACATGCTCACTTCCCCTTGGGACTCAGAGCACAGAGGCAGCCCCACCCATGGCAAATATGGCCAGGGGAGGGGTGGGAGTTGGGACAATAAGGAGGGGGTAGCACTGGGACATCAGTACAAGCGGACAGGGCTATCGTACTGCAGACTAGCCCCATTTCCACAAGCGGTGGTGACTGTAGCTGATCTCTCACTCCTGAGGGAACAGCTCCTGGCTGCAGATCGGGTCTGTATGCTGCTAGCCTGCACACTGCAATGGTGCCTGATGAAGTAAATGCTGAGTGGTGTGGCAAAGTGTCCTACCATATGGGAAGAAACAAAGCAGCCCTCCCAAGAAACCTTTGGCAGAGGATTGCAGAGTACCTCCCAGGAAAGTTTCCTAGAGATCTCTATGGAGGATTCACAGAACATCCTGGTGTGAATGAACAAACAAACTATGCTGTAGGGCCCCCTCTGCCTAGCTGAACAGGGGAATGAGAAGCAGATAGCAACTGTACCTGTACAGGTTATTTCACTTCCTCTTCTAGCCTATTACAAAAAGCTGTACCTGAGCAGATGTGTCTCTGCAGTATTGAAGCAAGCTGAAGTACTTACCAGAGGTTCCCTCCCCTGCATCAGGCTCACCGGGGCTGGACTGCTGGGACTGGCTAGACTGCTCAGGAGTCAAAAAGAAGTCCTGGCTCGCCACGCCACCAGATCCCCCTGTCGCCTGTCCCCCATACTCCTCCTCTTCCTCGTCCTCCTCTTCCTTGATCATCACCTCGATCTCAGGGTTCACCCCGGTGGCCTGTGACTCCAGGTCCCCCAAAGTATCCACAGGATGCTTGACGGTGGAGGTGGAGTCGCCGTCGAGGATGGCGTGCAGCTCCTTGTAGAAGCGGCACGTCTGCGGCTCCGCACCGGAGCGACTATTTGCCTCCTTTGCCTTCTGGTACGCCTGCCGCAGCTCCTTGATTTTCACGCGGCACTGCTGTGGGTCCCTGTCGTAGCCCTTCTCCTCCATGCCCCGAGCAATCTGGCTGTAGACGTCGAAGTTTCGACGGCTGTTCCGGAGCTGTGCCTGCACGTCTCCCTGTCCCCACAGGCCCAGGAGATCCACCACCTCTGGCGTACTCCAGGCAGGAGCCCGTCTGCCTCGTGGAGCCGGCATGCTGAGCTGGGAAGTTGCTAGGTGAGCTCTCCACGCTGAGCAAACAGGAAGAGCAATTTCAAAAATTCCCAGGCTTTAAAAGGGGAGGGGTATGTATCTGGCTGCCGAGCAGCGGAGTTCAAAATGGTGACCGGAGAAGTCACTGTGGGGCATTGTGGGACACCTGGAGGCCACTGAAGTTGACATAAGTAATGCAGTGTTTACACTGACACTACGTTACCCTAAGTGCTATGCCTCTTGGTGAGGTGGATTTATTAGGTTGGGGTAGCGGGTGAGTTAAAGCAGTGGGAAGAACACTATTGTAGACATCTCTGTAGTGAGGCAGCTTATGTCGACCTAACTCTGTAGCATACACAAAGCCTCAGAAACTGGGTTCTACCTCCACATCCCATCCAAACACTCATAGAGAAGTAAAGTCAGGGAGGAAACTCCTGACAGCTAACGGGATGGGTGGGAAGCCATGACTGATATTTGCCTTGATGCCACGAAACCTGCTGACTGCAGCCCTGACCTGGGTGGGACGGGGCAGAACTGAGGGCTCTTGGTCACAGCACATTTCTGGGACTCGAGGCTTTTTCCTTCACTCATCAGATGGTTTCTCTGTCCGTTTCATGGACTCCTCACCTGTGTGGGTGCCTCTCAGGATCTCCCTTTCCTTGGAGGCCTGAAGATTCCACGGTTCTTCCCCTCGTTCCAATCTGGTGATCAGGTCAGGTTTGGTAATAGGGAATCCTGTGCAGGAGATAAAATCAGGCAAGATCAGGGCACATGGAGTCTTGGTAGAGTATCTGTCACAAGGAAGACTCCCTGAGTTTAACCTGACCCTACATGGGACTGTGGTAACTCTGACCCCTTGGGAGCAGCAGATATCTGGGGGCAGGGGGTGTTGTCACACCCTCACTAGGAGTTCTCAGGCTAGGTGCACCTCTGGGGGACTTGCTGACACTGACACACACACACACACACACACACACACACACACACCCCTCAGATGTTAAACTCCTGCCTATTTCCAAGCCTGCAGCATCAAAAGTCCTTCCCATGGATGGAGCTAGTCCCAAGTTGGCAGGTGAACGGTGTGTGAAGGAGAAATAACACAGGCAGGACAATATCCTGCTTCTCATAGACTCATAGGTCAGAAGGGACCAATCTGATCATCTAGTCTGACCTCCTGCACAAGGCAGGCCACAGAACCCCACCCATCCAATTTTATAACAACCCCTATCCCAGGACCGAGTTATTGAAATCCTCAAAAATGGTTTGAAGACCTCAAGCTGCAGAGAAACCACCAGCAAGTGACCCGTGCCCCACGCTGCAGGGGAAGGCGAAAAATCTCCAGGGCACCTGCCAATCCGCCCTGGAGGAAAATTCCTTCCCGACCCCAAATATGGCGATCAGCTAAACCCTGAGCATGTGGGCAAGAGTCACCAGCTAGCACCCAAGAAGGAATTCTCTGCAGCAACTCAGTACCCATCGCATCCAACATCTCCCCGCAGACCATTGAGCAGACCTGTCTGGTGGTAATTCAAGATCAATTGCCCAAATTAACGATCCTATCATAACATCCCCTCCATATACTTATCAAGCTTTGTCTTAAAGCCAGGAAAGTCTTTTGCCCCTACTACTTCCCTCGGAAGGCTATTCCAGAACTTCACTCCCCTAATGGTCAGAAACCTTCATCTAATTTCAAGTCTAAAACTTCCTAATATCCAGTTTATACCCATTCGTCCTCGTGCCTACATTAGCACTAAACTTAAATAATTCCTCTCCCTCCCTAACGTTAACCCCCTTGATATATTTATATAGAGCGAGCATATCCCCCCTCAGCCTTCTTTTGGCCAGGCTAAACAAGCCAAGCTCTTTGAGTCTCCTTTCATAAGGCAGTTTTTCCATTCCTTGGATCATCCTTGTAGCCCGTCTCTGAACCTGTTCCAGTCTGAATTCATCCTTCTTGAACATGGGACACCAGAACTGCACACAGTATTCCAGATGGGGTCTCACCAACGCCTTATATAACGGTACTAACACCTCCTTATCCTTGCAGGAAATACCCCGCCTGATGCATCCCAAAATCGCATTTGCTTTTTTAACAGCCGTATCACATTGGCGACTCATAGTCATCCTGCTATCAACCAGTACCCCAAGGTCCTTCTCCTCCTCCGTCGCTTCCAACTGATGCGCCCCCAACGTATATCCAAAATTCTTATTATTAATTCCTAAATGCATGACCTTGCACTTTTCACTGTTGTATTTCATCCTATTTCTATTACTCCAGTTTACAAGGTGGTTCAGATCTTCCTGAATAGTATCCCTATCCTTCTCCGTGTTAGCAATACCCCCCAGCTTCGTGTCATCCGCAAACTTTATTAGCACATTCCCGCTCTTTGTGCCAAGGTCAGTAATAAAAAGGTTAAATAAGATCGGTCCCAAAACCGATCCTTGAGGGACTCCACTGGTGACCTCCTTCCAGCCCGACAGTTCACCTTTCAATACGACCCTCTGGAGTCTCCCCTTTAACCAGTTCCTTATCCACCTTACAACTTTCATATTCACTCCCATCTTTTCCAATTTAACTAACAGCTCCCTGTGCGGAACCGTGTCGAATGCCTTACTGAAATCTGGCCCCTTGAAAGCTGGGGAGATGGAAATGAATTAGCCTGTCCATTAGGTATGACTCCTCTGTTCCCTTCAAGGGGATATGAAGATGAAAGTATCTCTCACACTGGAGCTTTGGACTATGCGACCCATTCTCCCCAAATCCAACTAAGCAGGGAAGAACCTGACCAGATTCAGAAATGCAGACCCCACCGCTTCTAGTAGCGAGGATACAGGAATCCCTTACCCAGCAAGGTCACAGTTTCATAATTCTCCTGCATGATGTCCCTGTAAAGGGCTCTCTGACCGGACTTCAGCAGAGCTCTCTGCCCCTTACTGAAATATAGAGCCATCTCCTTGAAGGTCACAGAACACTGAAACAACATCAGTTTCCCCACTCAGTGCCTGCCAACTAATCCTGTCCCAAGCAGGGGACAAGGACAGGAATCCCAAGACCTTCATATTTCATGGTAGCCTCTAACTAGTGGGTTCAGGCTTCAGCACTGAGAATCTAGTCAGTTCTCCCAGCTCTGTCCATGGCGGTGTTTACTAGGGTTACCATAGGCCTGGGTTTTCCCAGACATGACCTCTTTTTTGGCCGTCTAATCTCCAACCGGGCAGATTTTTGAAATATGAACAAATATCCATGATTTTTCCTTGCTCATCCTTTTTCCAGCACTGAATCTGGATGAACTGCTATTCCTGGCGTACGCTAACAGCGGCATGCATGTTCACTGGTTTTCTCATCCTTACTTCTGTGCTGATGCCAGCAGTGGCGCTGCCTTCAGAGCTAGCAGACAGCAGCAGCTGGTGGCTGGGCAGCCAGCCCTGAAAGCAGTGCTGCCATCAGCACTAGCCCAGAAATAAAGGTGGCTTGACATTGACTACTGAGTTGCTGAAAGGGATCCTGCTTGTACAGCTCAACTTCAGGCACACATCTGGCAAAGACATTCATGGCTACTTGAGCAAGCAACCACTGCTGAGAAGATACGCTCCACAGAGACATGCATGGGCACACCAGGAAGATACGCAGTAGGAAAGGATTGACTGCATACAAGCAGGTACGTTTAAATTTGATTTACATTTATGTTTGAGGCCATTACGCTTGTTATTTATAAATGTTAGATATTCAAAGTGGAAAGAAACTGTACAGTAAAAACAGAACTCCCCCCCCACCCTCCTGTCTGGGAACTTGAAATATAGTAACCATAGTGTTTCCTCTTTCAGAAATGGGGGAATGTTCACTCCCTGCCAATGGGCCTGTTCTGAAAATCAGGCCAGGTTGAACATGTCCCAGCACTTTATCACATCGTGTCCCCTCCCTGCCTCCCCCTGTGTATTTCTGCCCCTCCCCCTCCACAAAAACCCCTCTGCAGCTCCCTGAAAATCCCCTACCTGAGCTGGCTCCACCACAGCCACTTCCCTTCCCTGTTTCCTAGGAGGATGGGATGATCAGAAGTGAAACGTGGACCTGATTCCTCAGCCTGTCGGGGCAATGGGGAAGGTTTCAGAAGAGGCTTGAGTCCATTTCACACCCTGATTCCCCCAAGACTCTTTCCCTGAAGACAGATGCTCCGGATTCTGCCATGCTGGAAAAATACTTACCTTAAAAAACCCTCTGTCACTTTATTACAACACAGACCCAGCCCCTCCCACCAGCACTGAACCCACCAGGAGACTTTTAACCAACCCCCCATGGACAGAGTCACTAAGACAAAAGCTAGAAAAGAGCAGAATCAAAGGAGCCACTTTGGGAAGTTCCCCCTGACATTGGCCCCAAAGGCAGCAGCGCACTCCCAGCATCATGGGGACTTGGCTGGGGCAAAACCTGGCTTCTCCTCTGTCAGCTCCTCCCCTTGTCCCCAGGAGAGTCAGTCTGCCCAGGGGGGTGCAGGGAATGGATCCAGGCAGGGCTGGGAACCTCCCTCCCCACTTCTTGCTCCTGCTGTCCCTTTCAGTCTCACCCCTCCCCTTCCTGTCTCCTTCCCTCCCCCTCTGCCTGGGAGAACTGGGGACTGTCCCATTCCCATGGGCGTTGGCTCTCCTATGTGAGAGTAGGCATGGGTCTGAGGGTAGCAGCTCTGGGAGCCACAGACATATAGGGAGCCCCTTTCCCTCCAGTACAAACTCACCAGCAGAGAGTCACTTTCCTGCCCAGCCCCAGCCCTTTCTCTTCACCTGCAGGCTCTGGCTCAGGAGCCGATGTTGGCAGAGTCCAGGACTGCCCCAGGGGGCTAGTTCCAGGAGCTGCGGAAAGTCTCCACCTGGGCTGGGCACAGAGGGAGCTATAATGACAGTCGCTCCCTGACACAGACCCCTGCTGGGGGGTGGGGAGGAAGAAGCTGCTCAGTCTAAGCTCCCAGATCACAAGGAAAGAGGCAGCAGCTTCTAGTATTTTCCCCAGGAATTGAAATGGGGGGGGGGGGTGTTCAAATTTACAGGAAGGATGAGGGCCAAGGGGTGAGACCGTGAGGGCAAAGGTGGACTGATCATGAAACATTTTTTTCATTTTATTAGATTTAACTCATGTTGTAAAAATCAAACAAATTAAAATTGGCGACTCAAGCTTTCTACGAAGCACGACATCTACATCCTCCTTTGTTTCTTGCTATAGTTCTGCACAAGTCTGTTAATTAACTTCTTGAATGCAGTGTGTTCATCTTTGGTGGCTTCTTGTGTGGACAGAACTTCCAGGCCTTCAAGTGATATGCTCATTAGTTCATTCATATGATCCGGCAGAAGGCAACTTCTTTCAGAACATAAAATTCTATTCTATGATTAAAAGGAATGCTCAACTGTAGCTGTTGTGACTGGGAGCAGCAAGAGATTCATTCCTACTTCTTTCATCCCAGAAAACATAACACACAGATCAGTCAAGCCACTAGTGATGATAAAAAAAGGAGTGAAATCTTCATTCATTCATCCATCATATGACATTCCATTCTGTGTTCAAATTCTCTATTCTGTCCTGATCGCATCTCAGACCCATTTCTGGTAGTGCCTCACTCCTCTCCACTGTCAGTGTTTTATAAGGTAGGCATCTGTAAAACGCTGAGTGGAATCCAGAAGTCTCTGTTGTAGATCTGTAAGAATCAAGTACGGGTACTTCTTCAGCTGGCTTAAACACTTCTCTTCACTTAAGGATTCAACGTAAGTGTCTTCATTAGTCAACTTCTGGACTGAAGTCTTTGCTTCTTTCAGTACATTTTCAATGGATCTCTCTCTGATTGATCCAAGTATAGCTTCTATTGCTGGACAAAGATCTACTACTGTTGTAGCAGATGCCTGGATGGCATTGTTTAATGACCCAAGTGGTTTTAACAGTAGACTTACAAGAGAGAGAATGGTGATTGTCTTCTCTGAACGTAGTAGCAAAAGTAATCCACCCGCCTCGCTACTTAGATCCATTCCATTGTGGTAGATACTTTCCAAAGCCAGTAATAATGGTTGCAGTAATTTTAAGACAACAGCCAAGGATCACTCATGAGAAAACCAGTGGGATTTCCCAGGCTGGACTAATTTGAACTTCAGTCACGGAGCATCTTCTAGTTTTTTCAAGATGTTCAGTCTTTTTGGACTCGTGTTGAAAAGAGTCCAAAAAAAGACATTAAATTTATGGCTTTTAAAACGTCTTTTGAAGATTCTGCAGCTCATACTAGTGCTAGTTGAGTAGATTGTAGAATCACTGGTCTGGAAGGGACCTCGAGAGATCATCTAGTCCAGTCCCGTGAATTCAAGGCAGGACTAGAGTATTATCTAGACTATCCCTGACAGTTGTTTGTCTAACCTCCTCTTTAAAACCTCCAGTGAAGGTGATTCCACAACCTCTCTAGGCAATTTATTCCAGTGCTTAACTACTCCAGCAGTTAGGAAGTTTTTCCTGATGTGCAACCTAAAACTTCCCTTGCTGCAATTTCAGCCCATTGTTTTTTATATTATCCTCAGAGGTTAAGAACAACATTTTTTCTCCCTCCTCCTTGTAACAGCTTTTATGTACTTGAAAACTTTTATATCCCCTCTCGGTCTTCTCTTTTCCAGACTAAACAAACCCAGGTTTTTCAATCTTCCTTCACAGGTCATGTTTTCTAGACCTTTAGTCACTTTTTTGCCTCTCTCTGGACTTTCTCCAATATGTCCACATTCTTCCTGAGGCCATATCAGTACAAAATCAAGAAGAATTTCTTCTGTCTTGCTTACAACACTTGTGCTAATACATCCCAGAATATTTGCTTTTTTTGCAACAGTGTTACACTGTTGTCTCATATTTAGCTTGTGATCCCCTATGACCCCCAGATCACTTTCCACAGTACTCCTTCTTCGGCAGTCATTTCCCATTTTGTATGTGTGCAGTTGATTATTCCATCCCAAATGGAGTACTTTGCATTGATCCTTATTGAATTTCATCCTATTTACTTCAGACCATTTCTCCAGATTTTCCAGATCATTTGGAATTTTAATCCTATCCTCCAAAGCACTTGCAACTGCGACCAGCTTAGTACCGTCTGCAAACTTTACAAGTGCACTCTCTATGCCCTTATCTGTATCACTGATGATGTTCGAACAAAACCAGACCCAGGAGCAATTCCTGTGGAATCCTGCTCGATATGCCCTTTCCAGCTTGCCTGTGAATCACTGATGACTGCTCTCTGGGAACAATTATCCAACCATTATTCACCCACCTTATAGAAGTTCCATCTAAGTTGTATTTCCCTAGTTTGTTTATGAGAAGGTAAAATCAAAAGCCTTACTAAAGTCAAGATATACCAACTACCACTTTCCCCCTATCCACAGGGCTTGTTATCCTGTCAAAGAAAGCTATTAGGTTGGTTTGACATGCTTTGCTCTTGAAAAATCCATGTTACTTATTTATTATCTCCTAGTTGTTTTCTAATTGATTCCTTAATTATTTGCTCCATTATCTTTCTGGGTACTGAAGATAAGATGGCCTCTGCAGTGTGTATAGGAAAGCTTAGGGATACACTTTTCTCTGAGCAAAGCTCGTACTCCACCATGTCTTCCAGGGAAGTTTGCAGCTCCATCAAATGCACAAGCAGGCATCAGTTTGAGGTCCAACTGACAAGCATGTAACTCTTCTAAGATGTGGGTTGTCACAGATGCAGCCAATGAGTCTTCTATAACCTGAAGATCTAGAAATATATCTACTGGACTACCACTAACATGATAATGTAAACAATGACAATGCCGATTTGCATGGGTGCATTCATCAGCCATGCATGCAAATGTTTTAAGGTGATGAAAGAGTTCTTCACTTTTTCCAAATGCTGAGAGTCTTTCGCTGTTGCCCTGCATGCTTCAACCAGTCCGCTGAGTTTCTAGCAGAAAGATAACAAGCATCTGCCAGTCTTGTTTGGAACCAGCGTCCAATTTCAGGGTTAACAAGTGACAACGCACTTAACACTGGCCTCCAGCTTGTAGTGTATGTTATCTCTTGCTTAAACAGGAAGTATGGAGTGGCAGCCATGTTTGTTTGCATGAACCATGTTGTGTCTCCAGCATTCTTAACAGCCTCATCAAGTACTTCTAAAACTGGCTCTGACAGTGACCGACAAACATGGGGATTTAGGTTGTGGAGACACTGTTTCTTCAGTAAGCAGCTGTATTTGTGCTTCAGGCTGTTTGGATGTTGAAACGCCACTTGAACCTTCAGGTGACATGTTGGTATATTCTTGGTATGTTCGTCATCTTGGTTGGTTTGACCACTAAAGTGGGTGATGGGAGAGTTGGGGGCAGCAGAAGGGAGTGTAGGGAAATCCCTGGAAGCATCTGATCCAGGAAGCTCAACTAACTCTAGGGCTCTAATATCATGAGCAGAGAAGGAGTATGTCCACACTACCCACGTTACAGCGCAGCAGCGCTGTGATGGGGGTAGTATAGACTTGCTTTATTACCAAGGAAGAGCTATCCCGGCGATTAAATAAAACACACCCCTAAAGAGTGGTGGGAGCTTTATTGCTGGGATAAAGCACTGTCTATACTGGCGCTTTGCAGCGCTAAAACTTTTGTCGCTCAGGGGTGTGTTTTTTCACACCCCTGAATGAAAAGTTTTAGCGCTGAAAGTGGCAGTGTAGACACAGCCGAAGATATAGACACCAGCTTCCTCTGCCTTAGGGCACATCTTTACTGGCAACGTTAAAGAGCTGCTGCGGCAGCGCTTTAACATGGCTTGGTTAGTCGCCAAATAGACTATCCACAAGGGGCGTAGCTCCCAGCACTGGTGCACTGTCTGTACTGGCATGTTACAGCGCTAAAACTTCAGCGCTCGGGGTGGTGTTTTTTCACACCCATGAGCGAGAAAGTTGAAGCGCTGTAAAGTGCCAGTGTAGACAAGCCCTAAGCAATAACCAGCTTTCCCCCCACTCCACCCCCTCATGACTGAGCCTCCCTGGGTTGGGATTGTCCTGGCAACCCCCATGGACCGTTCAGCAGCTGCAAATGTCATTTGCCCACCTGGACTCACACCAGAACAGAACCAGTTTGAACTGATATTTTTAACTGAACTGGAACCAGACTTAAACCCTATTTTTTCCTCTTACTCAGTTAATTTGAATAGAACTAGGGGGGTGGAGGGGGGCGGTTGCCAGTTAAAATAAAGTTTCAGCAATTTTTCAGCTCAATAATTGATAAAAATGAAATAAAAGCTACTCTGATCTTCCTTTCATTATAAAAACAAAACAACACACTGGCATGTGGTTGCTATCAGAATGGCATGCCTCAGTAGAAAAAGACAACGGGGCAGCCAATAGGAGCAGGAAGGAAGATGAGAGAAGTGGGGACTCCTTGGTCCCAGAAGTTAACAATAACTTTTCAGGCCCAAAGAGAAAGGCTGTTCAACTCTTGTCCCTCTTAGACAGGACTTCTCTCACCCCTAGTGCAGATCCTTCCTCCAATTGCCCCAGCTGACACAGGCCCCAGGCCTAGGGTGACCAGACAGCAAGTGTGAAAAATCAGGATGGAGGTGGGAGGGTAATAGGAGCCTATATAAGAAAGAGACCCAAAAATCAGACTGTCCCTATAAAATCGGGACATCTGGTCAAGCTAGCTACCCTGGCCCCAAATTCAGTTCCCCACTGAAGCAAGATACCAGGCCCCCCTTCTGGGGCACTGCCTAGTAACCAAACAATTTTGGGGTGTATTGAACCAGGAACTGAACACACTGACTGCCACTGAACCAAACCCCAATTACACCCCTTGCAGCTCACAGTGATTCTGGTTTGATACTCTATCCTGTGCAGAAATCAGACCAGCTCCTGTTCACTCCTGTCAACTCAGGAGTCAGACACCCTCCACGCCCCCACAATAATGAAATTGTCTTTAAACTAGAAGCAGAAAGTGTGTGGAGTGGTGGGGGGGGAGGGAAGGGGGTTGCTGTGGACATTTACCTTGTACATTTTCAGCCCTTCTAGGAAGTCTCCTGCCCACCAGCCCCTCGGCTTGTTTGATCACTGGGGTGGGGGGACGCGGGGGAAACCCACTGGCTGCTGGGCGGAGCAGCCCGTCACCCTCTCCTACCCCATGGGGCAGGGGAGTTGCCTTGTGTCCACCCCCCCCCCCGCCAGCCTCCTCTTGCTCTGTCTCCCTCCAGCTTCCCCACATCCCCCCTTTCCCTCGCAGTGACCCCCCCTCACATCTTCCCTCCATTCCAGCCTCGTTCTGCTCAGCCCCATAATCCCCCCCACACCCCCTGAATCGCCCCATCCTCCCTTCAGTGCAACCACCGCCCCCTGCCCACATCCTGCCCCGGCCTCCCTGTTCCCCCCTTACCCCCCCCCACGTGTCTCCCCCCGCCCTGCACACAATGGGACTCGGGGGCCATCTTCCCTAGATGCACAACACAGCGACTCGCAGCCAGCTCCGCTGGGAGCAGCCTGGGGCCAAACCTCCCCCTGCAGCCCGGGGGTGACACGCGCGGGGGGGGGGGCGGGTCTCTCTCACCTTCCCTCCGAGCGGGGCCCCCCGCGGCAGGGGCCGGGCCGGGCTGGGGGCTCTGCCCTGGGAGAGGCTCCTGGGGAGCAGCGGGAAGGGCCCTGCTGGAGATTCCCCTCTCCCGGCTGCAGCCAGGGCTCCGGGCTCCCAGCACCAGCCGCCGGGGCTCGGGGATCTCGCCAGGAGCCAGCGGCCGCGACTCACCCCAAAGCCCGGGCCGGAGCAGGCCTGGCAGGAGGCGGGGAATCCCTGGGCCAACCATTCCGGAGACTCCGTGTAACCAGCTCGTCCAAAGAAATACGCCGAGCCTCTCTCCGCTGTCTGATTGGCGCTCTTCCCTGCCTATCACACTTCCCTGCTCTCTGATTGGTGTGAAAGGGAATGTCCCCCCTTCTCTTTATTTTACTGCAGCCATCCCAGGTGGGTGGGGGGAGGGCTTCCGCCCGAGTAGGATGTTTAAAGGTGCGTTCGCCCCTGATCGATGATTGGCTCAATGCGAAGAGCAAAGGGGGCTGTAATTGGAGGACAGACCAGGTTACTCACCCCCTTCCTTTGTTACGCTAGCCCTGGGTCACGTGGGTGCAAGACTCTTGGATTCTTTCCATCGCAGTCTGGGGGTTAGGCAGGTTGTAGGCATCAGCCCCAGGGCAGCAGCATCAGAGCAGTGAGGGTGGCAGGTTTGGAGGGGTGCCTATGGGGGAGGCCGCTAAGGCAAATTTTGGGGTGGCCATGGCCCCCACAAGCCCCCATGCCTAGCGCTGCCCCTGTCAGCGAGACTAAAAATACGTGGGTTGGTAAAGGGTAAAGGGAAACAAGCTGAAGCCAAGAGGCCGTGAATATAAAGCTCCACCAGTGCTATTGGTATTTGCAGGCACTTCCCAGCCCTTTTTGCTGACCAAGCCAGTGTGTTCCCAGCCCTAGAAGGCAATCAAACATTGCATGTATGTCTTTGCTGCCCGTTTTACAAATAAGTTTAAAAAAAAGTTGTGTAAAATCACTGAAATCAAAATGGGGAGTAGGATCATGGTCTCCAACAGGGAAGGCCTAGGTCTTAGCTACTCAGTTTCACTGTCTTTAGTCTGAAAGCATCAGATATGTGTGTTTTGGTTCTCCTGTCACTAACTGATAGACGATACTAGAGCTGGAAGTCCTGATGACAAATGTTCTACTGCTGACTAGCAAATACTTGTCTAATCCACTGGCAAAGTGGCAGCTGGTCCACACACTTCAATTATTCCCATAGCTGAAGTGGGGGGCATTCAGGGAGGATATGCACAGATACGATTCAAATCCTGTAGCAGAAGTATGGAGGAAAACTTTGTAGGTCAGTGTAGTTTGCATTTATTTTGTTTTTCTTTCTTGCTTTGGGGGTTCTTTTAAAAAATCTTTGTGAGGATCCAGATGACCAGGCTTGGGTTGCAAGAAGCTGTGGATTTTGGGGAGCTGTGTTGCAGCCCATTTCATGCTAGAAGCAGGTAGTGGGGAAGTGCCTTAAACCTGGAAGCATCATACTGTTCACCCATCTTCTTTGAAGGGTGTTATTATGGGCAATGGGAACGGCATAGTTAATGAACTGATCTGGTTCCCCTTTGAAATCCGTGAAAAGATTCCTAATCACTTCAAAGGGCTTTGGATTGATCCCTGAGTGACTTGGTCAGCCACCCAGAGTGAAATTGACTTCACTCCAGCAACTGGGTTCTCTACAGATAAAGCACAGGGTGGTTAGGAAAGTGAAATCCACCCCCGTCCTGAGACCAGGACATAGGACCCCAGCATTAGAAGGCTGAATGCAGCCCCTCTGCATTACTTGGTGGTGCTGGATTCCCCTTCCATGGGGCATAGGCAGCTTCCAGGTTCAGGGTTAAGTTAGGATGGGGGTTGCACTGGCTCCCCAGGCTGTAAGGGAGTTTCACTCAGAGGAGCAGCGCAGGAACTAGCACCCAGGGGATCCTTCGTCCTGTGCTCAGGTTGATACAGAACAATTCCTCCTGAACAGAGCACAGACTCTGCTTAACCACAGGCCCAAGGGTGATGGAGAACTCATTAGGTACTGTACTGCCTGAAAGTGCTAGAAATTCCTCAGTAGTTATAAGAACAGGAGTACTTGTGGCACAGGCTCCCTGGCAATTAAAGTCAATCCAGAAGTTGCCTTTTTAGTGAAGTCTTTCAACTTTTATCCTAAGCTACAAATTGTCTTATCGGAGTGTCCGGGTCCGGGTCCACCTGTGCTCAGTGATTTTACCTCTAATGACTTTAATCAGCAGGTGAATGGCCCCCTTTGTGCAGCAGCTGGTGTAGTGAGTGTGAAAGAGCAAAGATTGTATTCAGAGTTATCATATGATGGTCCTGGTATGAAGGGGAAATATCAGCCTCTGTTATATAAACAAAGTGATATTCTATCTGGGGTCTCATTGCCAGGAGGATCAGCCTCACCCCCAGCTTGGGGGGAACAGATCCAAGAGTTATTTTATTATGCTGTCCTTCCCAGAGAGTTTCTGCTGCTTTTCTTCATGCCTGTATTCATTTCATCCTCCCCACTTCCATTATTTTAAGCCAACAGAAGTGACATCCAGGGGCAGTGGGAAGGAGTCTGGGGAGATGAATTCCTCAGTCTGGGCCATTTGCAGCTCTTGGTGCCAATGTCATGATTTCCAGAATGCGCTGAACAGCTGCAGCATTGGAGGGGAGAGGTCTCTGCACCCCATGCACAGAAAAAAGAAAAAAACAAGTTTGGGGCAGAAACTGAGCTGGAAACTCCATCAAAGAAAATGAAAAGAGGCAAAATGGAGGAGGAGCATTGGGAAGAGGGTGAGAATTGCATCTGCTGACTGCAACTGCCCCCTCCCCACCTGGCCTCCGCTCCCTTTAGACCCTAGCTCACTCTGTTGCCTGTTCGTGACCTGGCTACTACTCCTGTTCCGCTGCCAGAATCACCACTTCTAGCAAAGTCCTGGCACTCTGCAGGAGGCAGCCAGCACCAGGGCTCCTGCACCCATGCAAGGTCCAGGATAAACTGAGAACTCCCATCTGCCAGGCTCTCTGGCAATTTTTCTATTTTAGCTGCAGGAGGGGGATTGGGGGCCTAGGAGAGCCGCCTCCTGGGACCAAAAAGGGAAGCTGATCATGTTGGGAAGGAAGCTCTGACTGGAGATGCTCTTGGGGACACAGGTAGTTACACAGGCTGCTCTGTAACTGGCCACATCTCCAGGACTCATCAGTTGGCTGCGATCTACTGAAGTCAATGGACCCACACTCATTGCATCAGCTGAGAAACAGGTTCAATGTTATTGCTATTGCATCACACTGGCTACCTTGTTGCAGCTGTATAATGTGAACTGGCCACTGAGCTGTAATTTAGCTATCCCAGGCCCTGATGCTCCCTGGCAACCAGATGCAGGGTGTTAGCTATTTAAATATTGAGCAGAAAGAAAATAAATCCTCACCCCTTACAGCGGGGGAAGGGGTCAAATATATTCACAGTTTGGACTTCATCTTAGAAAGAGTGACCCTTGGAGCAGCTCTCCTCCCATTAATACCCCTGTGCCTACCACAGCAATTGCTGATGGGTGGAAGAAATGCAAACGTATTTCTCTATTTCATATACTTTAGTTCCCTTTAAATACAAGTTCCCAACTGGAAAGCAGGAAGATCAGCACCATGTGGCCAGCAGAGCCCCCAAGTCACTGAATTAGTGGGAAATTCATTATTTGCACTAATTTCAGCTGCTTTTTCTATCGTGCTTCAAAAGCAGGCAGCCTGTCATAGACACACGTGAGAGAAACTCTTCTGCCAGCAAATATCCAGTACCAGTGACAAAGTGCACGGTTCCTAGATGTTGATCCTGGGTTCTGGCAGGTGCTGTCCATGGGCGTTGATCACCAGCCTTGGGTGCTGATCCCCAGCACCGGGAACACAGCAGTGGGCACCAACCTTAGGCTCCAGCGGGCACTAGCCCAGGACACAGATTCCTAGCCCCAACTGTGCAGAAGCAAGAACGGACCCCAAGCGCCAACCTTGGGTGCCAACCTCCAACCCTAAGCCCCAACCTACACCTCTAACTATGCAGCCCCACCTCCATCACCCCAGCCTTTGCTGCCTCACCTTCTGCGCGCATCCATCCAGGTCTTAACTTGCGAGGACTCACTGGGAAAAGTGATATTAACAAATATCACTTCTCACAGCATGATCTTTACTATTGAGTCCTCAGAAAATACCTACATAAATACATTACCATGCTTTGGATATGAATGTGTACAAATTTATTTTGTTTTTCCTAAAGTAACTTAAGCATTTTAGGAAAAAGTTTCAGTGCAGTCACCACAAGATTTGGTAGCCGCACTTTGAGGCCATCAAAAAAATTGTTGTGAGAACCCCTGGCCTAACTCTCCTCTAATCCATGTCACAGATCATTCTGACTGAGATGCCTAGTTTTCTCTGCTGAATTTATCTCCTTCCCTCTTGGTGTCCGCTGAGCATTTCCCTTCTCAGGATAGTTTTGCTTTCACTCCTCTCATTTCAGCTTCCCCCACTTTCCTGAGGCATCTCTCTTTATTCTTGTTTTACTTTATTTTCACTTTTCCTCATTTCATTTCTTCTCTCCCTTCTGGTTAAACCTGCCCTGTACCTGACTCCAGGGCCAGTGCAAGAAATATTTTGCACCCTAGGTGAAACTTCTACCTTGTGCCCCCCACCCCTGCCCCTGGAGCATCGCTTATTATAAACTTTAAAAAATAAATACTGCATAATGTGGCATTGTTCATTAGAATTAATAAACATTCATCTTGAAAATTTATTAATTTCATTATTTAGTCTGCATATTTATTGAAAATAAATGAATAACCTGAGAGGGTGTGGGGCTGGCTGGCTTTGGGCACAGGGGTGTGGCAGGGATTGGATGGAGACAGAGGAGTGCAGGGCTGGCTTCGGGCAGGGGTGCGGCAGGGTCTGGCTGGAGATGGAATGTGGGGCTGGCTGGCCCTGGGCAGAGGGGTGCAGCAGGGTTTGGCTATAGACAGGAGTGTGGGGCTGGCTGGCTTCGGCCAGGGCAGGGCATGTGGAGCTGGTTGGAGATGGGGTGTGGGGCTAGCTTTGGGCAGCGGGGGTACGGGAGGGCAGGGCAGGGGATGAAGAGCTGGTTGGAGATGGGCAGGGCAGAGGGTGTGGGGCTGGTTGGAGATGGGCAGGGCAGAGGGTGTGGGGCTGGTTGGCTGGCTTTGAGTTGGGGGTGTAGCAGAGGCTGGCTGGAGGCAGGGGGTGGGGGGCTGGCTGAAGGCAGGGCAGGGCAGGGCAGGGGCTGCAGCAAGGGCTGTCTGGAGGCAAGGCAGGGGGTGCAGCAGAGGCTGGCTGTGGGCAGGGCAAGGAGTGTGGGTCTGGCTGGAGGCAGGGCAAGGGGTGTGGCAGGGGTTGGCTGTGGGCAGGATGGCGAGTACTAGGGCTGTCCCTAGATATTATGGGGCCCTATGTAGCCCCCCCACAGGAGTGGTTGTGTGGTGCCCCAGGCCTCTGTGGGGGGTGGGCTGGCTTCAGGGGCTGGTGCAACCACTAGGCAAACTAGGCAGCTGCCTAGGGCGCCAAGATTTGAGGGCACCAAAAAGCAGTGCCCAAAATGTCTGGGACACTCACCCGGTGCCGGCTAAACATGTAACCCTCTTCCCACCGCTGTGCGAGGGGGCGCTGCGGCTTTGATCAGCTCCAGCTGGCTGGGAAGTGACGTCATTCCTCTGCCGGCTGCACTGCTCCTTGCTGCTCTGGCTCTACCCCAGACCCCCATTCCCCTGAGCTCTGCAGCAGGGCCAGGCCTGACTTACCGGTGGGGAGAAGTGCAGAGACACGGCCCAGCCGTGCCACCGAGGAGTGCTGGGGGGTGGTTTCCCCCTGCCCCCCAAGCCAGCCAGGGCCAATGCAAGGATATTTTGCGCCCTAGGCCAAACTTCAACCTTATGCCCTGCCCCCCACTGTAACATCAGTTCATTGAGGGGCAAATCCAAAGTAGCCTTTATAAACCCCAGGGGCCAGCCTGCTCAGGGGCTGCTCCCCAGATCAGGTTCTCCCCTCCCCGCTCCCTTGAACTCCCCTGGAGGGTGCACAGCTCCACCCATGAGCCCTCCCCGCCCCACCCCAACAGCCCCCGCCCCGAGTCCACTCATTGGCTTTGCCAGACTTGGGCCGCTGCAGCAGCTCAGCAGGGAGGAGCTGCCTTCTGGGGGCTCCTGCACCAGATGCATGCGGGTGCCGGCGCCCATGCAACCCCCCCCAGCTCCCTCATCGCCACACTCAGGCTCTGCGGCTCCCGGGAGTGTGAGCCACCGCTGCCCCTCCCAGAGCAAGCTCAGGGCCCAGGAGCCACAGAGCCCAAGCACAGTGAAGGGGGAGCTGGGGGGCTCATGAGGGCCTCTGCCCACAAGCATCTGCTGCAGCATGCAGGAGCCCCTGGTGGGGTGCTGGGCTGCAGCCTGGGCAGGAGGGGCAGGGGGACATGGCTACTTCCCACTAGCAGCGCTGCCACCTTTGCAGGGCTCCTGTCCCCCCTGCGCAGCGCTGGCTACTCAATGCTGGGGCTCGCTGCCCCTGCAAGCCGACGCTCTGGCTCTCCGGTGCCTCCGGAAGGCGGCTCCTCCCTGCCGAGCCAGGGTATCTCTTTTTGGTGCTCCCAGGGCTGTCCTTAGGATTTATGGGGTCCTATGTGGTATAATTAAACTGGTGCCCCTATGCCCGATGGCAGCCCAGCGGGGATGTAGGGACAAGGCAGAAAGAATAACAAGACGCCTGGCCTACCTCACGGTGGCGGAAAGTCACTGTTCCCCACACCCCGTACCCTCTCCCTCATGCAGAATGGACATGCAGAAGGTACCTAATTAAAAGCATTAAACTTGAGAATAAAAAAGTGTCAGTCACAGGTTTTTTTATATGCCCTGAAGTTTTTCAGACGTTTATTTGCAAAAACTTCATAGTAAGTATGAATCAGCTGTCTTGCTGAATACAACATTAAATATTATGGAATACATGATGCAGCTCTTCTCTGTTTTATATTTTCTTAATCAGTATTTCTAAGCTGATTTTATATTTTAAATGTGCTCATTCCAGATTACTATATATTTAGTTCACTGAAACAGACATTATTTTAAATTAATCAGTCAGAGGATTAGTGTGTTCATAACAATGTTCATTGCTTTTAGAAAAAAGGAACACTAATTTACTGTGTGTGATCTCCATAACAATACACGTTTATGAAATTTCACCAACTTTGAAAAATGTTTCCAAAGATTTTAGGCATAACAAAGGATTTTATATCTTACTAAGGTACTGATTTTGCTTAAAACTAGTTCATCAGATAGTCGGAAGTAAAGAAAGGGAAACTCTTTGTACAACTATCTGGAAACAAAGGACTGTTGCTTCCTTCAGTGAGAGGGGAAGGGGGGGTGAAGGGAGAAATGGATGGACAGAAAGGACAGGATGACTTTGAAAGTAAGGGTTTTTTACTATAGTAATTAAAATGTGTATCTTAGATAAAGGTGGTCTTTTGAAGGATTTATTTAAAAAAACCATATGTCTGAAGATCCAAGAATTTAAGGCTAAAATGATTGTGCGTCTAAAAATCTATGCAAGGATTTTTTAGAGATGTGATTTTATAATCTTCACCAACTCACTAATGAAATATTTTTAAAGCAAATTTTACACTTAGATCCTGTAGACTGACATGTTCTGAGTAAATATTACAGTCATGCACAACTATTTTGGTCAGTACATTCAGAAACTGACAGTAGATACCTAGGGGTTGGCAAATGCCCTTATATGTCTTCATTACCCCTTGAATGGCTCTTTAACAGTTCCAGTGTTGTGCTAATGGGTCTGGCAGGCTGGAGACTGTTTCTCTTTTAACTACTAGATCCCCTTCCCAGGAAGACTCAGAGCCTGCAGAAAGGGTCAGAACAAGGATAGGAAAACCAGTAGGGTGGACACTAAGACCCAGTGGGCCCCAAATTTTCAGGTGCCCTACCCCCTGTCTATGCCTACGGACAGCCCTGGGCACCCCCAACCACTTACCACCCTAGGCCACTGCCTAGTTCACCTAGTGGTTGCACTGGCCCTGCCTGACTCTCCCCTCCGCACAGCCACTTCTTCATCCAGGTGACATCTCCCCATTCCCAAAGCCTTCCCTCCGCCGCATCTCTTCCCTGTGGGCCTGTAGGTCGCACTCCCCAGTCCCTGGGTCTCCCTCTCCCAGGCTCCCTGCTGCTGTGGAGCCTCCAGTTTCTCCCCAAATCTCTAATTAATTTATTCTGTGTCCCTGCTACCCCCACATCTGCCTGTCCCCAGCATGGCTGTTAATTCTTCACCAACCCCACATCACTTCTGCCCTGATCCCCTCATCAGTTCTGCCCCTACAGCCCCACATCTGCCCCTATGGGCCCCTCTGCTCCTCCTGCAGCTCCAGGGGTTCTTCCCCCCTTCCCCTCCTATCTCTGGTGCTGCACAGAGGTAGGGGGATGGGCTTCCAGGGGCCACAGAGAAGAAGTATGGCGGCAGAGGGTTGGGTAGACAGGGGTCCACCAGGGGCATAAAGATGAGCCAGAAGGCTGGGTAGATGGGAATTCTCCAGGTCTTAGGGGCTAGGATGACTGTCGCTAGAGCAGGGCTGGCGCTTCCATTTAGGCGACCTAGGCTGTTGCCTAGGGCGCCAGGATTATGGGGGGCGGCATTTTGCCGGGAGGGTGGCAGGCAGCTCCGGTGGACTTCCCGCAGGCGTGCCTACAGAGGGTCCGCTGGTCCCGCGGCTCTAGTGGAGCATCCGCAGGCACGCCTGCGGCAGGTCCACCAGAGTCGCGGGATCAGCGGACCCTTCGCAGGAACGCCTGCGGGAGGTCCACCGGAGCTGCGGGACTGGTGCACGGGGCGGTGAAATGGTCCGGCGCCGCTCCTGGGCTAGAGAAGCCCATTTTTTCATTCCCAGTGGACTATTCTCCCCATGTCTCAATGACACTGTCTGACCCTATATCCCCAGAGTCCTCCTGGCCCAGAGGACAGTGGCAACCAGGCTGCACAATCCCTCGCAAACCCAATGCTCTCTATGGTTTGACAGGCCACAGGCTGCACAGAGTTGACAGCGGAAGTAACATCCCGGGTCATAGAGACAATGTGATAGCCAGTCCACAGGAAAAGGCTAGGGTGTATGAGGCTAGAGAGGTTGATTTCAGGACCCCAGTGGGATATTCCCCCTCCCTCCCCCCTGTATCTCAGGGACACAGTCTGAGCTGGGCTCCCCACCCCACCCAGAGCCAGGGTCGGATTCTCTCCCCAGGGACGGAGCCCGGTGGGAAAATGAAGATCGGGGCCTCATCACCAGCATCGATAAATGTCACCTGCCCCTGGTCACAGTCCAGACAAACCCAGATCCTGCTGGGGATGCGACTCAGGGGCAGGGAGGTCACAAGAGAAGTGAGAACCTGGAACCGACCCCTGCACCACTGCACAGCCCAGATTCCACCCCCAGAGCTACAGCTGATCCATCCCTTCCTCCCCACAGACTCTCTGACTACCCCCACAGCCCAGAATAGTGCATCCCCCACCTCCACCTCCCAGCAATGTCTCCCCCGAGGTGAATCCTTCACAGCCCAGCACACAGCCCTGAGAGATTTGTCTCTCAGCCCTGTCGGGCAGATCCTGCCGTGTGTCTCCCCATCTCACACTTTTCCGATCCTCAGACAGGATGAGGCTGGGATGAGCCGTGTCTGGATCCAGAGTCACATTCGCTGGGGAGAGAGAATCAGAGCGTTAGGGGCAGAGCTTGGCCCTGCGGGAGGCTGGGACCATTTCTCACACTCCCCAGCAGCCCTGTCTTGGCTGGGACAGGCCTGGATCCCAGGGACCTGCCTCTGTCTTGAGCACCTGAGACTGAGCAGAGATGTCACTGCAGTTCCTCACCTGTTTAATAGTAGCCACGTCATTGGTTTCTCATTTGTTTGCAGAGGCTTCAGCTCCCTGCTCGGACTGCTCCATTCCCAGCGGCAGAGACACAGCCAGGAAGGTGTCAGAAGCTTTTAGTGAGGAGGGACCAGAGGAGGCTGGTACCAGCTTTAAACCACAGAGACAACCTTCCTCCCTTAATGCATCCTCCATTCCCAGGCTGGGGAATAGAGAGGAAGGTGCAGCACTGGGGAAGAGCCACTTAAGACCAGAGAGTAGGAAGTGGCATTGGGTGGGGTAGCCCCAGCCCAGAGAGAAGGGAGGGGGGAAACCTCAAAGGGAGAGCATCTCCCCCATCCATGGTAGGTCCATTGGGAGAGCCTAAGCCTGCCCAAAGGAAAGATAGGATGTTGGAGAAGAGTAATGGGGGGAGACCAGAGGCGCCGACTTTGTAATTTTCTGCAGGGGAGCTTGACCTCCTCACCCTGCTCCACCCAAAACCCTGCCCCAACTCCACCCATTCCCCCAAGGCCTCACCCCGCCCCCCTGTACCTCTGCCCCACCCCTGCTCTGCCCCATCTCATCCCATTCTGTGCCCTCCCCAGCTCCATCCCCTCCTTGCCACACCTCCTGCACACCATTGAACAGCTCATCACAGTGGGTGGGAGGCACTGGAAGGGAAGAGGGGAGCTGATTGGAAGGCCCACAGGTGGGTGAGAGGCACCAAAGGAGAATGGAAGGAGCAGCTGCCGGTGGGTGCTGAGCACCAACTCTTTTTTTCCTGTAGGAGCTCCAGTCGTCAAGCACTCGTGGAGTTAACGCCGATGAGGGAAACCCACTCAGCCAGGATAAAGGAGAGGGATGCGTCAGTCCCCGGGGAGAGAGCTCTCTACTCATTCCTCTCAATATAATATTAAAAGTCCTGTCAATGTCTCTGAAAACCCCAGCATCAGAGTTAAGGGTGTTTGGATGCTGCTCAGGGAGTGTGTTTTTGTTCATCAGCACGGGCATGAACTCAGCACCAGTGCTAGTGTCAGGACTGTTTCTGTGACTTCAGCTTGGGACCGTCTCACTGTTCAGTGGGTTTACTTTTAGGGCTGTGTGTGTCATGGTCGCTGTCAGTTTGGTTGGTAACTTAAGCTTATGAAGAGGTTTTCTCTGGAATCTCACCCTGTCTGTGTGCTCCTACGGGTTCCCCTCTTTTTGTCTCCAGTGCAGATGGCACTAGAGGGGGAAAGGAGAAAATAGAAAGATTTCAGGCTTTCATATTTATAACAGCATCACGACTCTGAACTCCTAGAACTGAGTTTTCATCATGACAGAGAAACAGACCAAGAGGCCCAGAGACACACTCAGGTATTTAATATAAACTCATCTGAAACTCTTTCCTCTCTCACTCAGGCATCTCACAGAAATGGAAGTCTCATAACCATTGCAGGACATCGGTCTCTACCGGAAGTTGAGAGTTTGTGAAATCCTGGTTCTAATTGTGATTTGTTGGGTCGGTTTACTCAGCGTCTCTACAGAGAGATGCACAACAGGGCCCTCGTCCTTCATAGGCAGAAATAGGAATAATAATAAAAACATTTTATCCATGTGCAAATTGATGTGGGGGAAGGTTAGCTGAATGGGCCAGATTCCCCCCGTACCAGCAAAAGGAGAGGGAGGAGGAGCCATTTGTGACTCCGCTGTTCAGCGGCTGCAGGGGCTGGTGCAGACCTTGGCACAGGCTGATGAAGTTCTGAAGCCAGCCAGAGTTACATCCCTATGATAATGGGCCCCATGTGTCTTAGCCAGGAGCAGACTGTCAGAGGCCCAGCTTTACATTGCCCACGTCCCTCTATCCCTGCTCCAACCCCTCCCTCTTTGACCTGCTGTCACCACCCCCACCCCATTCCCAGCCCTCTCAGGAACACGCGTTGTGCCTGCAGCTGCTGGGGAGGAGGCACAAGAGGTTCCTGTGCTGGAGGGATCCCTCACCATGGGGGAGGGGAGTAGGGTGACCAGATGTCCCAATTTTATACGGACAGTCCCAATTTTGGGTTTTTTTTTTAAATATAGGCTCCTATTACCCCCCAGCCCCTGTCCTAATTTTTCACACTTGGGCCATGGCTACACTGGAGAGTTGCAGCACTGGTGGTGAGTTTACAGCGCTGCAACTTAGTAACTGTCCACACCTGCAAGGCACATCCAGCGCAGCAACTCCCTGGCTGCAGCGCTGGCTGTACACCTGGTCTGCTTGGGGTATAACGATTGCAGTGCTGGTGATGCAACGCTGCTTTGCAGGTGTGGCCACCAAAAGTGCTGCAATTGTCCTCCAGGGTATTAGGAGGTATCCCAGAATGCCTGCTCACAACAAACCGGAAGACTGGGCTCCCCGAAGCTGCTTATCTAAAAAACAAACACAGCTCCTGCTTGCTGGAGAAGAGGCAGGCAGGGGAATTGCTTTGGAATGTTCACAGCTGTTTGCTTGAGTAGAGAAGTCACAGGGCGGAGGGGGAGGGGGAAGTCTGTGTTGGCGCTCGGAGTGCATAATTTGCATTTAGTGAATAGGAGAGGGGTGGGGGAAGGGCTCGAAACTTTTAAAATGATTGCAGGTTGGTGATGTGTATGTTCCAGTTCTTAGAACTTGCAAGGCAGGGAGCTGACAGCTCCAAAAATCCACTCTCTCTCCCCCACGCTCCCCCTCCCTCCCTCTTTTGAAAAGCACATTGCAGCCACTTGAACGTTGGGATAGCTGCCCACAATGCACCACTCCCAACAGCGCAGCAAATGCTGCAAATGTGGCCACATGCAGCGCTGGTAGCTGTCAGTGTGGCCACACTGCAGCGCTGTCCCTACACAGCTATACGAAGACAGCTGTAACTGCCAGCGCTGCACACCTCCAAGTGTAGCCATACCCTTGCTGTCTGGTCACCCTAGAGGGGAGGGACTTTCTCCTTCTCCACAGCTCATGTGCCCAGACTAGCTGTTGTATGGGACTAGAGCCCAGTGATGGGCTGGGTCCAGCTTTAACAAGTAGCCTTTAAATTTACAATTCTGTCCTTTAGGCACCTGGGTCCTGCTTCTCAGAGGGGCTGGGCATCTGCAGCTCCCACTGACTCCACCTGCAGCTGTCGATGCAACACAGCTCTGGAGCACCTGCCCTGCAGCTCTCTAGTTGGGAGAGAGAAACTCAGGTGCCCCAAATTAGACCATTTTTACTAAATATGGGCATTACTATTGTGACCTTTGGTAAATCTGAATTAATGTGAGACATCCTGACACCTTAGCCCTGCTACATCTGCTGTATTTGTCTGCTTTCCACTAGTTATTCTGTTCAGTATTGAGAATTGGTACAAGGGTCATGCATAAGTTTGGACAGACCAACATTGTGCATTTATATTGCCCGAGTTGGCTTTGGTCTGATTAGCAGTCTGCTTGACATAGGGGAAATGATGCCTAAAGTGACCTTGTTATTAAGTGATGCATTCATAAGTTGCTATGTGGGACAAAGATGTTTTGACCACATGATGTGCTTAAAGACAGATACCCACAATGTGCTGCCTAGGAGCAGTTAAAAATCCAAAAACCCCCATGTGGAGAAAGGGTCAAAGTGACCTATGCATAATCATAGGTATTTAAACCAATTAGAAAAGAGAAAAAACATGGAAATTGCTTGAACAACAAAAGCCCTGAAAATTAAAAAAGTTCATGCATGTGTATTGTATGAGCTATATAAGATAGCTAATCGTCATAACACTCAAACAGGATTAGAAAAGAACTAAAATATATTAATTAGATGTATATAATATGTCAGAAATTGTAAATGCAATGAGAGCTTCATAGGAGAAATCCACCATGACCCACTTATGTCCCAGGAGAAGGCAACTGGCCAGTACGTCTTTCAGTATGTTTATCATTTCTTACTTTCATAGTAATTGCAATTGCAAGGCATCTTTTTGGTAAAAACAAAGGTTTCAGTTAATGAATCTGAGTGATTTGTGTAGATGAGGCTGTGAAACAAACTCTTGTATTAAAGGCCCAGTCTGAGACCTGAAACCTGAACCAAAGTACTTCCAGGCATTGCTAAGCAAAAGCTGGGCTGTGAGCCAGAGGCAGGCCCCGCTCAGAGAAGTTGGCAAGAAGAGGGTTGTTAGAAGCAAGTATATTCACACAAGTGCTAATAAGAGGAACTTGTGCCAAGATGGTACCCGGACATCCTGATACAAGGACACTCCACAGACATAGCAAGGAATAGTCAGGTGCATATTAAAGACAGGGTCAAAAGGACAGCATGATGGATAGATCTGTTTGTTTGAAACAACACGATCAAAGGGGGAGACAGCACCCTAATGAGCCAATGGGCTGTACCTCAATACATCAGTATGGATGAGTAATCTGTCCTGTACTGTATAAAAGTAGGTCCCAGAGTGTGCATCTTTGTCTGGCCTAGGGGGCAGTGGAAAGTCCGGCCACTGCCTGAGCTGGTCTATTGCCAGAGGGCACAAATTCGTAGTATGTCTTGTAGTCTCTGGGAAACTATTACTGTGCTTTATTTGACAATAAACCTGGCTTGGGTTCCTTCATACCTTAATAGAGTCTGTGGTCTTTGCGGGTTCTCTCAGGGTTTGCTGTGTCAGCGATCTGCGCAGAGCTGGGGCAGCACACAGAGGGAACGCATGCACGCAGCTGACTGTTATCATCATTGAACAAGAGCAGAGCACCACACTGGTAGCTACTGACAACAACTTGGACTCCAAGTGTGTGGCATTTTCATCCAACAATTAAAGAGAAGCATAATCTAATTATGAACCAACTGGCCAGAGTCATTCTCCTCCAACAGTGTCAGAGGCTCATCCAAATTTCACATTCTAGATCCCTTCTAGGTACCTTTGAACTTCCTCAGAGTCTCCAATAGAGCAACAGTTTTCTGGGAGAAATCACGCTGTTTCTTATCCAGTTTAGGAGACATCTCCACTGGCTGCTGGAACTTCCCTTCCTCACACCTGGACAGAAACAAACAATGTCACATGGTTATATTTCATTTAGTGACTCATAAGTTCTTGCTAGTGAGATGCTGCTCTAATGGGCCTGGAGTTTGAATTCCTCTGCTTCCCCCAGCCTCAGAGCAGGTGCGCACAGACCACGGCAATGAAATATTCCCCTCAAAAGTCCTATTAATATTCAACTCTGGCCTGGAGAGACAAGCTCTGGGGATAAAAGGGGAATTGAGTCTTTATGGCCAATTCACTCGTTGGCCTCCATGGTCTGAGTGACAGGCGGTTCCCATGTGAAATGCTGTGGAAATCTGACCAGCAGATATTAGACAGACACCAACCCTCCCCTTCCCATCTCATTCTACACAGGTCTCCAAACAGTCCTCAGATGGGACAGACTCTTGACCCCTGCTGTCCTGTGCTGAATGGTAACCAGGGCCCCAGCAGTGATGGGCCCATATTCCATCCCCACAATACTGAGGCAGCCAGTCCCCCAGCGATGTGACATCTCTAGGAAATACTTGGTCAGTTTTTCCCACTGTATGGATAATTCCAGAGTCTTCTGAAGAAGGGTGAAAACCTCACGAGTAAGTTTATTGGAGAGATTTGTATCCCAACATATGACTTTCCCCACACATTTTGCTGTAGAGCCCTGAGGGGATGTGGTGCTAATATCATTTCCAAGCTCTTTCCCAGCATTATGAATTGTGAGGGAGAGCCACCTACCTGCTCAGGGTGCTTCTGACATCCTAGAGGAGAAAAAGAAAGAGAATGAATTTCAGTCCCACCTGACACACTTAACATTCCAAAGAAGAGATTTTGCAAGTATGAGGAAAAGAAGTTCTGCCCTGGCTCTAAGACCACGTGTTCGCTGAGCTAATGGGGCATTTCCATCTGTAATATCTATGAGTCTGTCACTCTGCAACGAACAATTGTAATTCACATGTCAGGAATGCACATGCTGAGTTACACTGAGGGTATGTCTAGACTACCCGCCGTATCGGCAGGTAGCGATTGATTTCTCGGGGATTGATATCTCGCATCTCATCTAGACGCGGTATATCGATCCCTGAAAGCGCTCCCGTTGACTCCGGAACTCCACCCGCACGAACGGCGGTAGCTGAGTCAACAGGCGGAGCCGCAGACATTGATCCTGCGCCGTGAGGACGAGAGGTAAATCGATCTAAGATATGCAACTTCGGCTATGTGAATAGCGTAGCTGAAGTCGAAGTATCTTAGATCAATCCCCCCCCCCAGTGTAGACCAACCCTCAGATCGGATTTCTGGACTCCAGTGATTATAATTTAGGAGCTGTCCTGTCCTTGTATTAGGATCTGAGACATTTCTCATTCAGTATCACCTGCAGAAATTCACTTGCTGGCTTCTGACACTTCATCTCCATCGCACTGATCAGCTCACTGAGACGGGAAATCTCCTTGGAGAGTTTAGTGATATTTTCATTCTGTATCTTTACAATCTCCTCGTTCAGCTCTGCCAGCTGGGCCAGCAGGAGTCGCTTTTGTTCCTCCAGGAACTCCTGCAGTTGCTGAAATTCAGACACAATCTTCAGCCTCTGGATTTGTGTCTTTCTCTGTAAAATAAAATGAATAAATAAATAGAGCAAGGGCTGGTCAGGGATATGGCTGGAGCTTGGGGTCCTTTCATGGAGTTTTGAGTGTGCAGGCGGGAGAATTGCTTTGCAAAATTCTAAATCATCTGACAATGAACAATATCTTGTGGTTACTAGAGAGGATTTTCTCACACCTTTCCATGTCTGACATGGATTTTATATTTCAAATTACTTTGTTTCAAAGTCCGTATTTTTATATAATTATATACATATCTATTTTTAAAAATGGTCTAAACTGAAACAATATTTTGATTTTGTCAAAATGAAAACGTTTCATTTTACCAAGAATAAGACCGTTTGCATTGTGCTGAAAAAAATTTATAAAAAAAATAATCTTTGATTCAACCCAATTTTTTTTTAATAGCCAGCCAGTGAAAAAGATCCAGTATATGCTGAGCTCTACTCAGAACCACACTGACAGACAGGTGGAGAGAAAAAAAAAGAAAAAAAACTGCACTCAGGCAGAGAGCTCTTGTGGCCAGGTGCCAACTCACTTCCTATTACCTATGTATAGCAGTGAGACTTATAAACCTTTTACAGGTAGAGCAGTTAGAGAACAGCTACTAAGGGGGATTTTACAGCTACTGGCTGTTTATAAAAGGGAGTTCTCTCCCCTCTTCATTTATCACACACTCCTCAAATCACAGACGGTGTTTGCCAGCCTGGTTCAGGTCGGGTCCACACTGGCTGGGATTTCTTCCTGGAGGTTTAGGAAAACAGAGTTAAGATACATGCACCTTTAATTTTACTACTAATTACATGAAGAACCAAACAGTATTTTCCATATTAAGGACTACAATGACTTAGAATACAGAGACAAAGAGTCCTGTGGCACCTTATACACTAACAGAGGTATTGGAGCATAAGCTTTCGTGGGTGAATACCCAATTTGTCAGACGCATGTATTCATCCATGAAAGCTTATGCTCCGATATCTCTGTTAATCTATAAGGTGCCACAGGACTCTGTTGCTTTTTACAGATCCAGACTAACACCCCTCTGATACTTAGAATACAGGGACATTTTTACTTGTCTGATTCTGGGAAACAGAGCCATAACTAGCTATTTTTGCGCCCGAGGCAAGAATATAAAATTACACCCTCCTTCCCTCCATATAATTTCCTAGGGTGGTATGGCCGTCCTTTTTTTGGTTTGCTGCTCCAGTAACCCTGCACCTTGTTTTTTGCTATTGTTGTTGCTTTGCTGCTTCAGCTGCCACTTCTCTCTCCCCCACATCTTTTTCTGTGCCCCTCAGCTTTGTGCGCTCGAGGCAGTGCCTCACTCGCCTCCCCCATGTTACAGCACAGCTGAGAAACCTTCCCGGGAAAGTGCATCAACCACTTTGTTAGAGGATCCTGAAATGTGTTGTATCTCAAAAATCAAAGTCTTGAATTGCTAAACTCCACTGAGGAAGTTTTTTTGTTAGTCTCTTTGATTGTGTGCAGGTAGAAATGCCATCCCTAAATGTATGGGCATAGCTTCTCCAGAGCATATGCAATTGCGTAACATTCTTCTTCTGAAACTGACCAGGGGCTTTCCCTCTCAGAAAGTTTTTTTTGCTGAGAAACATGACAGGATGGAATTGTTGTTCTGGTTCTTCCTGCATTAAAACTGCTCCTACACCGCACTTGAATGCATCTGTGGTTATAATGAAAGGTTGGTCAAAGTCCAGTGCCCTTAGTACAGGGTCAGATGTATGGGCCACCTTAAGCTGGTTAAAGGCTTTCTGACACTTCTCAGGGCATTGAACTGCATTTGGCTGTTTTTTCCTGGTTAGGTTGGTCAGTAGGGTGGCAATTTGGCTGTAGCATGGTACAAATTGCATGTAATACCTGGCCAAACCCAAGAAGGATTGGACCAGCTTCTTTGACTTAAGGACAGGCCAATTTTGTATAGCATTTACTTGAGTCTGTAGGGGGTTGATAGTTCCTTGACCCACTTGGTGTCCAAGGTATGTTAACCTGTTAAGGTTTATTTAACACGCTGGGGCCTTAATGGTTAATTTTGCCTCCCTTATGTGCTAGAAGACAGCTTGGAGATGTTCCAGGTGTTCTGCCCATGAATCTGACAATATGGCCACATTGTCAAGGTAGGGACTGCAAATTCCCTAAATTCAGCCAGAAGGTTATCTGCAAGTTTCTGGACAGTGGTGGGTGCATTTCACAGTCCAAAAGGGAGCACATTAAATTAATAATACAGCACTACATGGGTGAAGAAGGCCAACTTTTCCTTGGCTGGGTCATCTAGCAGCACTTTCCAGTACTCCTTAGTTAAGTCCAAGGCAGAGATGAATTGGACATGTCCCAGTTTCTCCAATAGCTCATCTGTGCATGGCATTGGATAGTTCTCTGCGGGAGTTACAGCATTTAGCTTATGGTAGTCCACACAAAAGCATATTTCCCCATCTGGTTTGGGAACCAGAACCACTGGAGAAGCCCATGCACTCTCAGAGAAGCCGATTACACCCATCTGTAACATGTCCTTGATCTCCCTTTCTATTGCAGTTTTGGCTTGAGGAGCCATCCAGTAGGGTTGGACTCTAACTGGGAGAGCATTAACTGTGTCAATGGAGTGGTACGCTCGTTCTGTCCATCCTGGAATGGCTGAAAATATTGACGCAAAGCTAGTGCACAGCTCCTGGATTTGTTGTCGCTGCTTACACCCAAGGATTGTGGAAAGGCTCACCTCTTCCACGCCACCGTTGCTTTTCCCTTCATAGTAGATTCCTTCAGGCCACTAGGCATCATCTCTTTCCAGGGCTGTAAACTGGAGAACCTTGATTTCTTGGGAATAAGAGGGCTTTAGAGAATTAACATGGTATACTTTAGATTTTAGGGTAGGGTCTGGGAATGCTATGAGGTAATTAACAGCTTCTAGGCACTCTCGGAACATAAACGGCCCCTCCCACAATGTTTCCATCTTATTGGCCTGGAGCGCTTTCAGGACCATGACTTGGTCACATACTCCGAATGAACGCTGTCTGGCATGTTTATCACACCAGGCCTTCTGCTCTTGTTGAGCATCCTGTAGGTTTTCCTTGAGCAACAGCTAGGAAGTCTGAGGGTGTTTTTCACGTTGCTTACAAAATCCAAAATGTTAGTTCCTGGAGAAGATGCAATCGCCCTCCCATTGCTGCTTCACCAACTGTAATGATCCCTTAACTTTGTGACCACAAACGAGTTCAAAGGGTGAAAATCCCAAACTGGAATGTGGTACAGCCCTGTAGGCAAAAAGCAACTGCTGCAACACTAGATTCCAATCACTGAAGTGCTTATTTATGAATTTACATATCATGGCCCCCAAAGTTCCATTAAACTTCTCCACCAGGCCATTTGTTTGATGCTGGTAAGGGATGGCCACCAAGTGTTTCACCCTATGAATTTCCCAAAAATGTTTCATGGTCCCTGCCAGGAAGTTAGTTCCCAAATCCATAAGGATGTCGGAGGGCCAACCCACTCTGGCAAAAACGTCTGCCAGTGCTTGGCTCACACCTTAAGCTCTGGTGTCGCTTAGAGCTACTGCTTCCAGCCATTGGGTGGCAAAATCCATGAAGGTCAGTATGTAGTTTTCCACTGGGCATCTTTTTAGGGAAAAAAAAAAACCAGAATATCCACAGCTACATGCTGAAATGGAACCTCAACTATGGGCAGTGGTTGGAGAGGGGCCTTAACCTGGTCTTGGGGCTTTCTCATCCTCTGGTATACCTCATAAGACCGGACGTAGGTAGAAACATCCTTGCCCATTCCCTCCCAGTGGAATGACTTTCCCAAATGGTCTGTAGTCCTATTCACCCAAGCAAGGGCCACTAGGGTGATCATGGGCTAAGCTCAAGAGCTTTTTCCTATACTTAGTTGGAACCACCAACTTTCTCTGAGGAAGCCAGTCCTCCTTGTGCCCACCAGAAAGGGTTTCCCTGTATAAGAGTCCTCCTTCTACAACAAACCTGGACCTATTAGAAGAGCTGAGAGGTGATGGGTTGCTCTGTGCTGTTGTCCAAGCTCCTTTGAGACTTTCATCTGCTTCCTCCTCTGTCTGGAAATGCTCCCTGGCTGCTGGAGACATTAGTTTCTCACTGGGTTGGGGACTTGGTCACACTGGAAGCGATGCAGGTGATGGAAGTATCTCCATTGACTGCACTGCTCTCCACTGGTGCACTAGGTTGTATTTAAGGCTCCATTTGAGCTTCTTGTTCTGTTTTAGTTACTGCTGCAGGTGCAGGCTCTGCGGTATCCTTTGGTGCAGGCTCCCCTGACTCTGGTGCTGACTGCTCTGCCAGTTCTGATTCTTGGGCTGGTTCTGGCTGGGTCCCAGGAACTGGATCTACAAGTTCTGCCATAGACTCTTGTCATAAACAGATAGCTAAGGGTTAATGTCTCTTTCACCTGAAACACCTGACCAGAGAACCAATCAGGAAACCGGATGTTTTCAACTTTGGGTGGAGGGAATTGTGTGTCTGAGGTCTTTGTTTTCTGTCTGCCTGCTTTCTCTGAGCTTTGGAGAAGTAGTTCTGTTTTCTAATCTTCTGTTTCTAAGTGTAAGGACAAAGAGATCAGATAGTAAGTCATATGGTTTCTTTTCTTTGGTATTTGCATGAATATAAGTGCTGGAGTGCTTTGATTTGTATTCTTTTTGAATAAGGCTGTTTATTCATATTTCTTTTAAGCAATTGCCCTGTGTTGTGTCATCTTAATACAGAGAGACCATTTGTATTTTTTCTTTCTTTTTTATATAAAGCTTTCTTTTAAGACCTGTTGGAGTTTTTCTTTACTTCAGGGAAATTGAGTCTGTACTCACCAGGGAATTGGTGGGAGGAAGAAATCAGGGGGGAGATCTGTGTGTGTGTTGAATTGGCTAACCTGATTTTGCATTCCCTCTGGGTGAAGAGGAAAGTACTTTTTGTTCCAGGACTGGGAACAGAGAGGGGAAGCCACTCTGTGTAGTTTCACAGAGCTTGTGTCTGGGTATCTCTCCAGGAGTACCTGGAGGGGGGAAGGGAAAAAGGATTATTTCCCTTTGTTGTGAGACTCAAGGGATTTGGGTCTTGGGGTCCCCAGAGAAGGTTCTTCAGGGGGACCAGAGTGCCCCAAAACACTCTAAATTTTTGGGTGGTGGCAGCAAGTACCAGGTCCAAGCTGGTAACTAAGCTTGGAGGTTTTCATGCTAACCCCCATATTTTGGACGCTAAGGTCCAAATCTGGGACTAAGGTTATAACATGAGTGGCAGCTGGTGGGATCTAGACAGAATCCAGAAGCCAGTAGGAATATTATATTTTTCTTTTCTCTGCTAAGGGCTTTTTAGCAGAGAGAAACAGTTGGTTTTAAAAGTGAACCAGAGAGAATTTTTTTTTTCTGCTCTCTCTGGCAGTTTGTGGCTTGCATGTTAAGCAAGAAGTCGTTAAGGACTATCACGGGTCTTTTGTCACACAATAGCACTCCCATTGAGAGTCATACCAGCACTATATGAATGCAAATAAAGTGGTTTTTCAGGTTTACTTCACATTGAAGATTAGCTAAAGGCACTGTTGCTAGGCAGACTTCAGGAGGCAACAGAGAGCCTGCAGTTCAGAAGAGAAACACCGGAGGGCACCCCAACACAAGAAAACAGGAATCATGACTTCTAAGGCAAAAATTGAGGCCGAAGAGCAATTCAAAGACGCAGAACACAGGCGACAAATGGAAATGAAAGAAAGAGAAGAACAGATCAGAGAGGCCGCCTACCAAAGAGAACAGGCAGCCTACCAAAGAGAACAGGCAGCCTTAGAGGCAGCACATAAAAGAAAACTAGAAGAAGAAGAGGTGGCCTACCGAAGGAAACAAGCAGAGGAAGAGTTGGCCCACCGCCGAGAAATGGAAAAACAACAAAAAGAAGATGAAGAGAAGGAAAAACAGAGAAAGCATGAACTGGACTTGGCAAAAGCTGGGCTGCATGTCCCAGCCAACCCTAACAACCCGGCGCCAACTATTGCTCCACAGCACAGGAAATATCCCACCTACAAGGCAGGTGATGACACCGAGGCCTTCTTGGAAAATTTTGAAAGAGCCTGTCTTGGGTACAGCATCCCCGAAGACCAGTACATGGTAGAATTAAGGCCACACCTCAGTGGACCTTTAGCAGAGGTGGCAGCTGAAATGCCTAAGCAGCAAATGAATGACTATAAACTTTTTCAAACCAAGGCCAGATACAGGATGGGGATAACCCCAGATCATGCCCGTCGGCGCTTTAGAACCCAAAAGTGGAAACCAGAGGTGTCATTTCCCAAACACGCCTACTACATTGCAAAAAACTATGAGGCCTGGATAACAGGAAACAACATTCAAACCTTGGAAGAACTGAACCTCCTCATACAAATGGAGCAGTTCTTGGATGGTGTACCTGAAGACATCACACGGTACATACAAGATGGAAAACCCAAAGATATCGCTGAGGCGGGGGAGATTGGAGCCAAATGGATGGAACTGGCAGAAAGCAAGAAAGCTACTGTCAAGGGGAACGATTACCCCAGGGGGCACACAGACCATAAACCCTACAACCGAGGACAGCCAAAGACCCCACATACCACCCAAGTAAAGCCACAGACACCCTACCCTTCCACCTCACCAGTCTCCAGTAACTCACCTCGGCCCAGTGACCCATCAGATGGAAGATGCTTTAAGTGTAATGAACTGGGACATATCAAGGCCAACTGTCCAAAGAACACCATGCGAGTGCAATTCATTACACCACCATCACACCAAAGATCCCCAGGCCCGGATGCCTCTCAAATACCCTTGGAGCGAAGGGAAAATTTGAGAGTGGGCGGAAAGAAGGTTACTGCGTGGAGAGACACGGGGGCACAAGTCTCAGCTATCCACCAATCCTTCGTAGACCCCAAATTCATCAACCCAAAGGCCAAAGTTACAATTTACCCCTTCATGTCACAAGCTGTAGACTTGCCTACAGCTCAACTGCCTGTCCAGTACAAAGGCTGGTCAGGAATGTGGACTTTTGCAGTCTATGACAATTATCCTATCCCCATGCTACTGGGGGAAGACTTGGCCAACCAGGTGAGGCGGGCAAAGAGAGTGGGAATGGTTACACGTAGCCAAACCAGGCAAGCTTCCAGACCCATTCCTGTTCCTGAGCCGTCCACAGAGGCCCCGTCTGTGTTACCAGAGACCCAGACAGAGGTAGTGGACCCGGATTCCATGCTTACCACTGAAACAGCCACAGCATCTCCAGTCCCAGGCCCGGAACTGGAACAGCAACCAGCACCAGCAAGTGCAACCACATCTTCAAACTCAACGCCAGAGGGCGCCAGCGAGCCAAAACTGGCAGAAGCAAAAGACAGCCATACCCAAAAGGCTCAGCTAGAGCCTGAAATACCCTCAGGTGCACCAGCGGAGAGCGGTTCACCAGCAACGGAAACAACCCCATCACCTACATTGCTTCCAGAGGGACCAAGCCCAAGTCCCCAGTCTGAGGAAGAACTGGTGACCCCAGCCTCAAGGGAACAGTTCCAGACTGAGCAGGAAGCAGATGACAGCCTTCAGAAAGCTTGGGCGGCGGCACGGAGCACCCCACCGCCTCTCAGCTCTTCTAATCGATCCCGGTTTGTTATAGACCAAGGACTTTTATACAAGGAGATTCTTTCTGGTGGACACCGGGAAGAATGGCAGCCGCAAAAACAGTTGGTGGTTCCAACTAAGTACCGGGGGAAGCTCTTAAGCTTAGCCCACGATCATCCCAGTGGCCATGCTGGGGTGAACAGAACCAAGGACCGGTTGGGGAAGTCCTTCCACTGGGAGGGGATGGGCAAGGATGTTGCCAAGTATGTCCGGTCTTGTGAGGTATGCCAAAGAGTGGGAAAGCCTCAAGACCAGGTCAAGGCCCCTCTCCAGCCACTCCCCATAATTGAGGTTCCATTTCAGCGAGTAGCTGTGGATATTCTGGGCCCTTTCCCAAAAAAGACGCCCAGAGGAAAGCAGTACGTACTGACTTTAGTGGACTTTGCTACCCGATGGCCAGAAGCAGTCGCTCTAGGCAACACCAGGGCTAACACTGTGTGCCTGGCCCTAACAGACATCTTTGCCAGGGTAGGTTGGCCCTCTGACATCCTTACAGATTCAGGGTCTAATTTCCTGGGAGGGACCATGGAAAAACTGTGGGAAAATCATGGGGTGAATCACTTGGTTGCCACCCCGTACCACCATCAAACCAATGGCCTGGTGGAAAGGTTCAATGGAACTTTGGGGGCCATGATACGAAAATTCATCAACGAATTCTCCAATAATTGGGACCTAGTGTTGCAGCAGTTGCTGTTTGCCTACAGGGCTGTACCACATCCCAGTTTAGGGTTTTCACCATTTGAACTTGTGTATGGTCACGAGGTTAAGGGGCCATTACAGTTGGTGAAGCAGCAATGGGAGGGGTTTACGCCTTCTCCAGGAACGTCTGGGGTCTGGTACCACCACCTCTAGCGGGGTCTCATGGCCTGTGGTATCAGGGGACACAGAATGGGTCCTTGTAGGAGGCTCAGAGAAGGAATTAGATGTGGAGGCCTGTTTAGCCTGGCTGCAGGTCACCATCCCCAACCTTTTTGGTTAGCCTCACATGGTTGGCTAAGTTTTCTCCCAGCAGCATGGGAATGGAATAATCGTCATAAACTGAAAGAGTCAATATTCTTGACCAGCCTTTGTACTGGACAGGCAAATTGGCTGTAGGCAAATTAAAAGAGTTGGCCTTAAAGGGTTGCACTGTCACTTGGGCCTCTGGGTTGATGAATTTGGGGTCCACCAGGGATTGGTGGATAGCTGACACCTGTGCTCCAGTGTCTCTCCACACAGTAATCTTCCTCCTGCCCAAACTCAGTTTTCCTTCATTCTGGGGGTATTTATGAGGCATCTGGGCCTGAAGGGTCTTAGTGGGACTCTGGGGTGATGAGTTGTAGTCTGCTGGTGCTCTTGGGGCAGTTGACCTTCACATTCCCCAGCTCATTACATTTAAAGCCCAGCTTTAAAGCTTACTATGGGCTGGGGCAAGTTGGGTGGTTGGAGAATAGGATGATGGGACAAGAGGGCATCTGGGAGTCTCCCTGGCTGTGTGAAGGGCTCCTCCTTGTAAGGTGGGGCCTTGGGCTGACTCCAATGGTGAGGTGTCATCTCAGGTTGCCCCTTCTGGTATCTTGACCAACTGCTACAAGCTCTCTTCTCCACCACCTCCACTCATTTGGTTCTGATCTCTCCCACCTCGATTACAGTTTTGGGCTTCCCATCTAGGATGTACCTTTCTATTTCCTCAGGAACACCCTCTAAGAACTGCTCCGTTTGTATAAGGAGACACAGATCTTCCAGAGATTTAACATTTGCTCCAGATATTCAGGCATCCCAATTTTTTACAATGTGGTAGGCGTGTTGGGAAAATGCCACATTTAGTGTCCACCTTAGAGCTCTGAACTGCTGACAGGCATGCTCAGGTGTTAGCCCTATCCTAATTCTGGCCATTTGTTTAAAAAGTCTGTACTCGTTCATGTGTTCTTTAGGCACTTCAGCTGCCACCTTTGCTAAGGGTCCACTGAGTTGTGGCCTCAGCTTCACCATATACTGGTCTGTAGGGATATTGTACCCAAAGCAGGCCCTCTCCAAATTTTCTAAGACAACCTCTGTATCATCACCTATCTTGTATGTGGGGAATTTCTTGGAATGAGGAGTGGTACCTGGAGGACTGTTAGGGTTACCTGGTTGACCTAGCTTAGCCCTTTCCAGCTCTACGCACTGCAGCTGTCTCCACTTCTAAGCGCTTCGCCTAAATTTCTGCCTCCAAGCGCTTCATCTCTGCTTCCTCTTCCAAATGCTTCCTCTTAGGAACTGTCTTCCACAGTTAGAACTCAGTCTGGGTTAAGGGCATCTTGGCACCATGGATCTTGGGTTGGGGAGGGCTGACCATTCCCTCTAGGGAAATCTCCAGTCCCGCACCCCTTCCTTGCATTTCTGTCATGGAGCTGGATGTCTGGGCTTGATCTGGGTCTGTCTTCTCTGTGGCATGCTGCTTTGGGAAGACTGGTTGATCTAGGGTTTCGATGCCCGACCACAACCTCATGCACAGGGATGCCATACTCTAGCCTAGCTATTTCATTGTCAAGAAACAAACAAAAAAATAAACTGCTTGTTGGACTCCCTGTTTTTGCAGACTGAACCCTTTGTGTGCTTGTTCCCCTTCAGGCAGGGAAGAAAAGGGAAAAAAACTCCCTGGCTTTGCAGGCTGCCAAAAGGAAAAATGTGTCCTTATAAAATCCTGAGGTCTGTGCCTTTGGTTCAAAATGATCCCACTTCTATCATCATGTCAAGACTAATTCCCCACTCTGGCACTTCGAGTGCAGAAAGTGGGGGCCTGCAAGGACTCTAAAAATTAATTCTTGCCACTCCAGGCTGGTATTATTTACAAGGTTACAACTTTTATCGGACCTTGGGGTGGTAGATGCTGCCACCACCCAAGTGCAGAACCCCTTTGAGAGCCCAAGAAGGAGTATTTGGAAATTCCTTCCTGTGGGGTACCCTCAAGCTCTTTCACCCTCCCTTCCCCCTCCGGGGAAGAGATGGGAAAGGGGAAAAAAGGAAATCAGCTAATTAAACATGTGCACAAACCCCTTAAGACACAAAAATCCAATTCTGTTCTTAAAAAAAAGGTAAATTTTATTTAAAAAAGAAGGAAAATACACCTGGGAACTCAGGCTATAGCTAGATTTCAAAAGAGCAACAACAAGGATTAAGAACCAAGAATAGCTTTCTTGAGGTTCAGCTTAAAGGCTACAAGTAAAACAGAAGCACCTGAGGTTAGCACAGAGGCATTTACAAGCCATAAAGGGATAAACCTAATCACGTCTTCCTAGACATTTCCTGATCTACTTACAAATTTGGGGTTTTAAATGAGTTGTTTCTAAATGATGACACTGATGATTTTTTCATACTTGACCAAACCTTCTTACAGCATAGCTGCTGCCCTGTCCGCCTCTCCCCAGGAGAGCAGACAGACAGACGAAAAGGGAGTCTTCTCAATTTAAAAAAGTTCTAGCTTTTCCATTGGCTCTTGTTGCCAGGTGCCAACTCACTTCCTCTTACCTATGCATAGCAGTGAGCCTTTTAAACCCTTTACAGGTAGAGCAATTAGAGAACAGCTACTAAGAGGGATTTTACAGTTACTGGTTGGCTGCGTGTTCATACAATGGAGCCCCCCCGCTGCCCCTTCATTTATCACAGCCACAAAAAAATCTGGAAATTAATTCATTCATAATAGAAATGAAAGCTTAGAATCTGGAAGGATCATGTTGCCCTTTTTGGGCCCTCTGTATGGATGTATGCACATATATATACACACAGTATCCCAGGATCATGAAGCAGCAGAAAAAGTCCACATTCCCAAAGGCCACAAAGCAATCATTCACAAGAGTGACATGTGAAGGAAAACATGGAATAAAAGAAAAAACTGTAATTAAAGAGAAACTGAATTAAGACATCAGGAGGATGTGAGCTGTAGTGAAAATAAGAAAAATCAACATCTCTGGACAGCACCCTCAGGCATACATGGTGAATGACAGGAATGGAGAAATTGTCAGAGCAAAGAGACTGTAAGCCAGAAGGTTGCGGAGGGATATAACCCACCATCACACCCAGAAATCCGTGGCTTTATTTAAGCTGGAACTTAGAACAGTAAACAAAGATTACACAAGAGGATTCATCAAGATATAACTAAACATCCTCTAAACTCTCAGCTGACAGTCAGAGAACTGTGAAATGAGAAGTGAACATGTAACAGTGGAGGTTTGTTCTAATGAGTTGGATTTTCTAATTCTAAATGCTCTTATTTCATTCATGTTAATTGTTATCTATGAAGTGAGTTTAATTAGTTAATATACAGTAAATAAGAATTTACAGTAGTTTATGGCAGTGGTTTTCAACTTCCGGTCCACAGACCCAGACAATATCAAAGAGGTCTGCAAAAGACTTAGGGTATGTCTCCATCTACAATTTTGCAGCGCTGGTTGTTACAGCTGTATTAGTACAGCTGTATAGGGCCAGCGCTGCAGAGTGGCCACACGTACAGCAACCAGCGCTGCAAGTGGTGTTAGATGTGGCCACGCTGCAGCGCTGTTGCACACCGCGGGGAAGGAGACATGCTTGGAGGGGGGGTCGGGGAACGCCAGAGCAAATCGCGGGGAAAGAGACCTGCTTGGAGGGGGTGTCGGGGAACGCCAGAGCACACCGCGGGGCTGGAGACCTGCTTGGAGGGGGGGGGTCGGGGAACGCCAGAGCACACCACGGGGCTGGATACCTGCTTGGAGGGGGGGTCGGGGAACGCCAGAGCACACCGCGGGGCTGGATACCTGCTTGGAGGGGGGGTCGGGGAACGCCAGAGCAAACCGCGGGGCTGGATACCTGCTTGGAGGGGGGGTCGGGGAACGCCAGAGCAAACCGCGGGGAAGAAGACCTGCTTGGAGGGGGGGTCGGGAACGCCAGAGCACACTGCGGGGATACCTGCTTATTCCACAGAGGTCAACAAAAACGCTGGTGAGTGTCTACACCTGATGACCAGCCCTGGTGATCCAGCGCTGGATCCTCTACACCCGAGGCACAGCCAGCGCTGCAAACAGGGACCTGGTAATGCCCTGCAGGTGTGTACACATCCTAAGTTGCAGCGCTGTAAACCCCTCACCAGCGCTGCAACTCTGTAGTGTAGACAAGGCCTTTGACTGAAGACTGACTGAACAGAATTCAACTATACACACAGATAATCTATTTCCAAAGGAGTCTACACCTCCATTCAAAATTTGCAAATGCAAAAAGGTTGAAAAACCACTCATTTATGGTGTAAGCCTAAGTAGTAATTTCTGTGAAAAAAACTAATTTTCATTTATTTGTGATTATTCCCCACTGAATGGATTTCTGCTTTACCCCCAACTGATTGGGGTAAAACATAATTTGGCCTCTAGATTGCCCTGGCCTCCTCTTATTGTTCAGATTCAGAACGCCTCTCCATCTGGCTCCTCACAAATACAGGTTAATAGTGACGGGCACCTATCAGGTATTGTCGTCTTCTCTTCTCCCCACTCACTTTACATTGCAGCAGCTTCTCTCTCTCTTCCCTCAGAGTCTGCAAATGGGCCTGAATCTTTTCCTGAAGAAAGAAAATAAATTTGAGTGGTGTTATTTTTAGTTGTAGGAGTGTGTGTTGGGGGGGTGGGCAGGAGCTGGCTTTTCCAACATAAGCACTCTGCTGATGAGTGGAGAACTCAGTAAGTTTAGGATATCAGAGATATTAAGGAAGTGGAGTTTAGCATTGCAAGACTCACCCCTGTGGCGCTTTCTGCTCTCAGCCTTGGAGCACCCACTGCAGACACTGTATCCCTCCTGGACCCTGGTGCCCCTCTATCTTGGGTGCTTCCCCCTGGCAGTACCCCTTCAGCATTTTCGGTTTCCCCCTCCCCCTGGGAACCCTCAACCCCCTATCCCACCTCCCCACAGTATATGGCTACTGCCAGTCACCATCTAGCCCCTGTTCACTGGGGCAGACTGCAATGTACACACCATGCATCACTGGCAAGGGGAGGGGGGTGCTGGACTTCCTGCCTTTGCCAGACTACCCTTCTGTAGCCCCAGAACCTTTTCTGGCCTTTAACAAGGCCTGCAGCGGAGGGGAGAGGTTCTCCAGGCTGGAACTGCCCAGCTCCTCTGGCCTTTCCCCCAGCCCTGCTCCACTCTAGATACCTTTGTCAGCTCCCAGGCAGACCCTTCTCCCTCAAAAGCTAGAAAGAGACTGACTTAGCTCCAGCCTAGCAGCCCCTTTAGAGGGCCAGCTGTGGCCTGATTGGGGAGTGACCCCCAGCTGAGGTTGCTTTCCCCAGTCAGCCCAGCTTTTCCTTCCTGCCACAGCCCCCTCCCAGGGCTGTTTTAAGCCCTTTAAGGCAGGAGTGGGTGAGCACCCTCCTACATGGAGTCATATTCCTCACCTTTGCATCCCACCCCGGCACAAAGTGGCGGGACCTCCTGCCACCTCTGGAGGGTGAGGAGCCCCGGTGGGCCAGCCTCTACTCCACCCTGGTCCCGAGGCCCGCCGGGGATACCAGTTGGCGGCTCCTTCATGGGGCCGTGAGCACGGGCGTGTATTTGGCACAGTTTACCTCTGTCCAAGACACTTGCCCCTTCTGCGGCGTGAGGGAGACCCTAGCGCACGTTTACTTAGAGTGCGCCAGGTTGCAGCCCCTATACCAGCTCCTCACCAATATCCTCTTATGTTTCTGGCTGCACTTTTCCCCTCACCTCCTTCTCTATGCACTCCCTATCCGTGGCCCCACAAAATCGTGGGACCTCCTGGTCAACCTCCTCCTCTCCCTGGCTAAAATGGCTATCTACGCAACCAGGGAGAGGAGGTTGGCCGATGGAGACTCCAGTGACTGTGGGGCTTGCTTCCGCTCCATGGTCCGTTCACGCATCCGGGCGGAGTTCCTCTGGGAGGCGTCCACTGGCTCCCTTGACGCCTTCAAGGAGTAGTGGGCACTGTCCAGGGTTCTCTGCTCAGTGCCCCTGTCAGGCTCCCTTCTTATGACCCTTTGACAGCACTCTTGTCCCTGTTCTTTTATTAGTTGTCCCCCGGAATCAGTCGGTTTCTGAGGTCCCGTAGATCCTCCCCTTAGGCTATGGGGGGGATCCTTTAGCATTGGGCGGACTTCCACCCGCCCAGTTCCCAGAAACCCAGTAGGTACATGGAGTCATATTAATGGACACTGGGAGTGTTTTATTTTCAGACTCTTTGAAATTGTTTGACTTTGTTACTCCATTGATTTACACCAACAGGAAACTGGCATGCGGTGAGCAGTGTGTGTGTGAGAGGAATTTGTGAGGGAGGAGGTGGAGGAGAGGAGGGGTGCAGCGAGCAGAGAGTGGGGGTGGAGTGGAGCGACTCACCAGGCAGCAGGGGGTGGAGGAGGCCTTAGGGAAGGGACAGAGCAGGGACAAGAAGAAGTGGGGCGACCACAGCCCAGGCATCCAGCACCGGGTTGGTGATGGCTGTGCCAGGGGCGACTTAGCCTCCCCTTGTTTATTATACCTGCTGACTATGGGAGACTGGGCTGTAGATTCTCCCCGTGCCGGCTGCCACTCAAGCACCTAAAATATCCCCCATAGAAAAGTAAAGGCACCTAAATCTGCACCAGAGAAAATGGACAGCTTTGAAATCTGGAATGGTGACCCCCCCGATGACCTAACACAATGCTCTTTACTTGTCCCCTACTGCAACCCTGAGTTGTTTCTTTATCCACCTGTTGCAGATCGTCTTTGTTAGACAGTGACTGTGAGCTCTCTTTGCCTGACTTGTCTGTACAGTGTCTGGGACAACAGGGCCCTAATCCCGTATTCCAAACAGAAATTTCAAGACTGGGATTCTCTTCCTGTGCCCTCAGGAGACATGGAAGAGGGACAATGCTGATCACACGGTGGCTGGCCCTATAACAAGAAAGATGTCTCTGCCCCACTTGTGATATAGCCAGTTCTCTTCTCCTGATGGGGAAAATGGGGAGTGATGACTGGTGGCATCATGTGATTTAACCAGGCCTGAGGTAGGTAAAACAGAAGTCTATGGAAGGCCAGAGGGAGGAGGACTGTGGAGAAGGCAGAGGAGGCCTTGGAGCATCCTTGGGGTGATAAGGCTGAACTCCAGACTAGAAGTCCTGAAAGTCACTGCTGGGAGAGTAGGGGTGTTACTGGCCCCAAAACACCTTTGTGGATTATTTCTGGAAGCCTCAGACAGAAACTGAGGCAGAGCCCCAAACCAGGAGGGGGCACTCTGGAGGCCATGACCCTGCTACATGCCCCATTACTCTGCTGCCCCCTCCAACTCAGTCCCTGCTTCCTGCATCAGACAGATTTACTAGGTTCTGCAGGATGGGAGCATCACTCCAGTCCCCTCCTGCATCTCATGAAGGAGGGTGCAGTGCAGCTCCCTCAGTTCCTGTCTGGGTGAGGAGCTTTGCAGGAAAATGATGAAGGGGATGTGGGCCAAGAGGACATCCCCAGCTACATCCTTCTGCTCTCTCAGCCCCAAGGACAGGAGTACCACAGACATGGTGTTAATAGGTTTGGGAGACGGTGGAAGTGGGGAAGGGCAGAGAAGTGGGGGTCCTTCACTGCCCACTCCACATATGGGGAGCAGGAGGAGTAGGGTACGGGTTACTCACTCCCCCACACTCCAGCATATCAGCCTTAGCATATTTATTTAGGGCCACACTTCTCCACCTGCACAAGCCTTTGGAGGAGTCCCAGTTGCTGGGAAACCTATTTAGGCCTGAAATCCTTTGTTCCTCTCCAGTGGAGGCTCACTGAGGCCATGTCTACATCTAAAATTTTGCAGCGCTGGTTGTTACAGCTGTATTAGTACAGCTGTATAAGGCCAGCGCTGCAGAGTGGCCACACTTACAGCAACCAGCGCTGCAAGTTGTGTTAGATGTGGCCACACTGCAGCGCTGTTGGGCGGCTTCAAGGGGGGTTCGGGGAACGCGAGAGCAAACCGGGAAAGGAGACCAGCTTCGCCGCGGTTTGCTCTCGCGTTCCCCGAACCACCCTGCAAACCGCAGGGAAGGAGACCTGCTTGCTCAGGGGTTCGGGGAACGAGAGAGCAAACCGGGAAAGGAGACCAGCTTAGCCGCGGTTTGCTCTCGCGTTCCCCGAACCACCCTGCAAACCGCAGGGAAGGAGACCTGCTTGCTCGGGGGTTCGGGGAACGAGAGAGCAAACCGGGAAAGGAGACCAGCTTCGCCGCGGTTTGCTCTCGCGTTCCCCGAACCACCCTGCAAACCGCAGGGAAGGAGACCTGCTTGCTCGGGGTTCCGGGAACGAGAGAGCAAGCCGGGGAAGGAGACCAGCTTGATTACCAGAGGCTTCCTCAGGTATGCTGGGATACCTGCTTATTCCACGGAGGTCAAGAAAAGCGCTGGTAAGTGTCTATACTTGATTACCAGCGCTGGATCACCAGCGCTGGATCCTCTACACCCGAGACAAAACGGGAGTACGGCCAGCGCTGCAAACAGGGAGTTGCAGCGCTGGTGGTCCCCTGCAGATGTGTACACCTCCTAAGTTGCAGCGCTGTAACTCCCTCACCAGCGCTGCAACTTTCTGATGTAGACAAGCCCTGAGTGGCTGTCTGGGGCTCAGGGAAACCCTAATGCTGGGGGAAGGTGAGTTTCTCAAGGCTCTGGCTTTACAAATAGTTGGTTATTTCCTACCTGGAATTCTTCAGCAGCTTCCTCTGTAGGAATGACAGTGTGAACTCTGTGCTCCTTGGATCTGTCACACACCAGGCAGATGAGGATTTCGTCCTCTTTGCAGAACAGTTTTAGAGGCTCCCTGTGTTTCTCACACAGACTCTCTGGTTCTGGTTGCAACCTGAGTTCTCTGGCTGCTTCCACAATATTCCTGAGCTGCCTGTTCAGCCTGAGGTTCCTCTGGGGAAAGATCTCTCTGCACTGAGGGCAAGAGATGTCTGTGTGGAATCCCCCCCAGCACTGGGTGATGCAGGCTCGGCAGAAACTGTGATCACAGTCTAGAGACACTGGATCTTTAAAATACTCCAGACAGATGTGACAGATCACTTCATCCTGGAGAGTTTTTGCTGGATTCGCAGCAGCCATGGCTTCCAGTGCAGGAAAGAGACTAGAGAGGAATTTACTTTCACTTTCTTCTGCTCAGAAATGGGTTGATCGAAGTTTGCATTTTTATTAGGCATTTCTTGTCTGGGTGCGGTCACATGCTGTTTGTTTTTTGTTGATTGAAAAGAATCTTTGAATGAAGTGTGATGACCAGGGCCCTACCAAATCCACGACTGTAAAAAACAGAAATGTGAAATCTAATCTCTCCCATGAAATCTGGCTATTGTTTGAGAGGGGCAGGGCTGGGGGTGTGACGTTATTGACACAAACTGGGACCGTATAGATCATTGTTGCAACCAAGGTCCTGTAGTGGCACCGAATCTTGTATAAAGGGGGTCAAATAAGGTGTCTAAGACAAGGTTATGGTTTGCTGGTTATGATTATGCTATCTGTAGGCATGTATCATTTTTGTATTTAAAGTTATATGTATTGACTCTATACTGTCTGTATTTCAAACTTGTGCTATGCCTCTGGGTGATACCCCAGACAAATTGGTGTCCGCTCTGCCTAGCCTGCTTGATGGCCCATTAAGGACCATCAGCTATACAACTGACCCACTGAGGCCATGTCTACATCTAAAATTTTGCAGCGCTGGTTGTTACAGCTGTATTAGTACAGCTGTATAGGGCCAGCGCTGCAGAGTGGCCACACTTACAGCAACCAGCGCTGCAAGTGGTGTTAGATGTGGCCACACTGCAGCGCTGTTGGGCGGCTTCAAGGGGGGTTCCGGGAATGCGAGAGCAAACCGGGAAAGGAGACCAGCTTCGCCGCGGTTTGCTCTCGCGTTCCCCGAACCACCCTGCAAACCGCAGGGAAGGAGACCTGCTTGCTCGGGGTTCCGGGAACGCGAGAGCAAACCGGGAAAGGAGACCAGCTTCGCCGCGGTTTGCTCTCGCGTTCCCCGAACCACCCTGCAAACCGCCGGGAAGGAGACCTGCTTGCTCGGGGTTCCGGGAACGAGAGAGCAAACCGGAAAAGGAGACCAGCTTCGCCGCGGTTTGCTCTCGCTCCCCGAACCACCCTGCAAACCGCAGGGAAGGAGACCTGCTTGCTCGGGGTTCCGGGAACGAGAGAGCAAACCGGGAAAGGAGACCAGCTTCGCCGCGGTTTGCTCTCGCGTTCCCGGAGCCACCCAGCAAACCGCAGGGAAGGAGACCTGCTTGCTCGGGGTTCCGGGAACGAGAGAGCAAACCGGGAAAGGAGACCAGCTTCGCCGCGGTTTGCTCTCGCGTTCCCCGAACCACCCTGCAAACCGCAGGGAAGGAGACCTGCTTGCTCGGGGTTCCGGGAACGAGAGAGCAAACCGGGAAAGGAGACCAGCTTCGCCGCGATTTGCTCTCGCGTTCCCGGAGCCACCCAGCAAACCGCAGGGAAGGAGACCTGCTTGCTCGGGGTTCCGGGAACGAGAGAGCAAACCGGGAAAGGAGACCAGCTTCGCCGCGGTTTGCTCTCGCGTTCCCCGAACCACCCTGCAAACCGCAGGGAAGGAGACCTGCTTGCTCGGGGTTCCGGGAACGAGAGAGCAAACCGGGAAAGGAGACCAGCTTGATTACCAGAGGCTTCCTCCTTCCACGGAGGTCAAGAAAAGCACTGGTAAGTGTCTACATTGGATTACCAGCGCTGGATCACCAGCGCTGGATCCTCTACACCCGAGACAAAACGGGAGTACAGCCATCGCTGCAAACAGGGAGTTGCAGCGCTGGTGGTGCCCTGCAGATGTGTACACCTTCAAAGTTGCAGCGCTGTAACTCCCTCACCAGCGCTGCAACTTTCTGATGTAGACAAGCCCTGAGAGAAGGCAGATACGCCTCGTAACTCAGCAAGGTATGCAGGGACATGCCTATGGACGGAACTCTAAAGTTTTTCTGTGCCATGTGCTGGACAGCTTTTCTTTGGGACCAAGAAAACAGAGACCCCCTGGCAAGAGACTATAAACCAGGGGTCTCAAACACGTGGCCCGCCAGGTTATTTTCTGCGGCCCATGAGCTCCTTCCATCCCCCTACCCCCACCTGTCCCCAATGTTTAGCTAGAGCAACTCTGGCCCGGCACACACCGGGGGCAGGGCAGGGTCCCTGCCTTCCCTGACCCCCTGTGGCTCCAGGAAGCAGAAAGAACATGAGGGAGAAGAGGCGCAAGGGTTTGTGTTGATGTTGCTTCAGGCACTGCCCCCAGCAGCTCCCATTGGCCACGGTTCCCCATTCCTGGCCAATGGGAGATGCTGGGGGCGGTGCCTGAAGCGACAGCGGCACATACCACTGTGCCCTTGCTCCCCCACATCCCAGCTGCTTCCAGGAGGGAGTAGGGGCAGGGCAGGCAGGCAGGGAGCCTGCCCTGCTCCTGGTGTGCGCTGGGCCAGAGCCTGACCCCCAAACTCCTCCTGCCGTTAAACCCCTTGCCCTGAGCCCCTTGCCGCACCCTGCACCCCGACCCCCATCACATGCCTCCTGCACTCCAACCCACTGTCCTGAGTCCCCTGCTGCACCCCAACCCACTGCCGTACCCTGCACCCCTCCTGCACCCCAACCCCCTGCCCTGAGCCCCCTGCTGCACCCTGCACCCCTCCCGCACCCCAACCACCTTCCCTGAGCCCCGTCGTATACCCCGCACCCCTCCAGCACCCCAACCCACTGCCCTGAATCCACTGTCGCACCCCTCCTGCACCCTGATACCCTGCCTGACCCCTTGCCACACCAATTACCCCTCCCGCACCCACACAGCAATCCCTGCCCTGAGCCCCCTGCTGCATCCCTACTGCACCCTGACTCCCTACCCTGACCCCCTGCTGCACCACTCATCCCTCCTGCACCCCAACTCCCTGTCCTGAGCCCGACACACCCCTCCTACACTCCCTGGGGGCAGGGAGAGGGTAAAGTTGGGGTGGGGATTTTGGGGAAGGGGTTGGAATGGAGGCAGGGAAGGGGTGGGAAGAGGGGCAGGGCCGGGGCCTTGTGGAAGGGGTGGAGTGGGGGTGGGGCAGAGGGCAGTTGCAGGGACGTGACAGTAGGCGGCCCTCAGGCCAATGCACTAGTCCTCATGTGGCCTTTGTGGTCATTTGAGTTTGAGACCCTGCTATCAACGGCTGCTGCAGCTCTTCCATTTTGTCTTCAATCCTGCTTCTTGCCTCTTGACGAACTTTGCTACAAACTGAAGCTCTGAACAAAAGATTGAACGCCCATGCCAGCAGAGGATGTGCTCCAGAGACTTGATTTAAACCTGCAGTTTATTCTATCACTGCTACAAGCCTGAACCAAGAACTTTGTCATTACTGTATGTAATTGATTCCATTTAACCAATTCTAGCTCTCATCTCTATCTTTTTCCTTTTATGAATAAACCTTTAGATTTTAGATTCTAAAGGACTGGCAACAACAGGATTTGTGGGTAAGATCTGATTTGTATATTGACCTGAGTCTGGGGCTTGATCCTTTGGGATCGAGAACCTTTTTTAATTTTACTGGAGTATTGGTTTTCATAACCATTTGTCCCCATAACGAGTGGCACTGGAGGTGATACCAGGAAACTGGAGTGTCTAAGGAAATTGCTTGTGTGACTTGTGGTTAGCCCGTGGGGTAAAACCAAAGTCTTCTCTGTTTGGCTGGTTTGGTTTGCCACGGTGTGCAAAGGAATCCCACCTTGGGCTGTAACTGCCCTGCTTTAAGCAATTTGTATTGAATTGGCACCCTCAGTTGGGTCCCACCAAAAGCAGCATCGTTACAGGGGGCACCCCAGCTGGGGACTCCTACCATGCGCCAGGTTCCAGCTGCTAGTCCTGGCCCGGCCTCAGGTGCGATGGGTCTCTCTACTCCCCTGCAGGGGCCACTCCCGAAGCCAGCTCAGACCCACCTCCGTGAACCTCTCCTGGCTGCAAGAAGCTCTGGGGCTGCTGGCTGGGAGCCCAGCTCTGAAGGCAGTGCACAAGTGGGGGTGGCTGTCAGCCCCTGACCAGGGCAGAGAGGCCGTGGCCCCAACTGTCAGTCCCCAGCTAGGGTGGAAGGCTGCTGGGAACACCCAAACGTATGGTAACCCCTGCCTCACACCCTGCAATAAGGCTGTATAGAATATGTGACACACTTTTAGATATTATTGATACCTATATTATAAAAATACCCTGTAAGATATGTGGAAAAGTTACAATTTGCTAAATATGATAAAAGCAGCAAAGAGTCCTGTGGCACCTTATAGACTAACAGACGTATTGGAGCATGAGCTTTCGTGGGTGAATATCCACTCCATTGGATGCATCCGACGAAGAGGGTATTCACCAACGAAAGCTCATGCTCCAATACATCTGTTAGTCTATAAGGTGCCACAGGACTCTTTGCTGCTTTTAGAGATCTAGACTAACACGGCTACCCCTCTGATATCTAATTATGATAGTCATTTTTATATGTTTGTGTTGTCTTTGTATCGTGAGTTAGGAATATGTGTGATGTATCTGCAAAAAGAACAGGAGTACCTGTGGCACCTTAGAGACTAACAAATTTATTTGAGCATAAGCTTTCATGGGCTACAGCCCACTTCTTTGGATGCATCTGTATTTCAAACTTGTGTATCTGGGTGACACTCCCAGACAGATTGGTAGCAGCACTGCCTACCCTGTTCCATGGCCCATCACGGGCCATCAGCTGCACAGTGAACCCATTGACAGAAACCAGGTGCTGCACTGTGTCAGTCAGCAAGACATGTAGGGGCATGCCTATGGAAGAGAACTCTAAGGCTTTTCAATGTGCTTTGAAGCTTGTGTTGGGGACACAGGAAGTACAAGCCACAAGACAAAAACAATTAAAAAAGCAGCTGCATCATCTCCATTTTCTCTTCAATAATACTGCTTCCTACCTCTGGAACAACTCTACAAACTGAAGCTCTGAACAAAGGACTGAATGACTTATCCAAGCTGTGGATGTTTTTCAGAGGGATTCTCAAGACAGCAAACTCACCAATACCTGATATACGGACTTTGAACTCTTATGTATGTACCTGATTGTTTACCATTTAACAACTCTTCTTGTTCTTTCTTTTTCTTTTATAATAAACCTTTTAGTTTTAGACACTAAGGGATTGGCTGGCAGCCTGGTATTTTGGGTAAGATCCAAACTAATACTGACCTGGCAATGTGGCTGACCCTTTGGGGTTCAGAAGAACATTTTCTATAGTGAGCAAAGTTTCAAATAACTTCTCATTGTACTGGATCTAGGTGCTGATTGGGAGCCAGATAACTGGAATGCAATAAGGGGGCTATGTGATTTCTTTTCTTTTTTCCCAGCTTCTTGCTAACCAGTGGGGGGGATCAGGAGCACAGTTTGTGACTGGTTGGTGAGTCTAACTTCAGTGTTATCCACCAGTTATGGAAGAATCTGCTGTCCTTTTGCAGCCTGCCCTGACCATGGCATTTTCAGTGTGGGCTGCCCCAGGCACCTTGGATCAGAAAGTTAAAATGTTCCCTTTGGTTTTTCAGTTTGAAACAACTTTGTCTCAAAGTGTATTTTACATGACATTATCGATCATAATATATAATGAAAAAGTCAAAATCAGAATAGAACTCTACAATTTTATTTAAATGAAATGTTTCAAGTCACCCCAAATTATTAATTTGTGTTTAGTATTGCAGGATTTTTTTTTTCATTCTGATTGAGTACAAAAAATAAAAATGGAACTTCTCACAAAAAGGACATTCTGGTTCCTGACCCGCTCCAATGCAAAGCACCAGCTCCTTCTACATCTTACTAGACATCCAGCACCCTAGCCACACAGACAGAAACATCTAAAGACCCGTGACTGAAGTTCTGTGCCCACGTCCCTAGCTACTCCATCAGTGAGACAGCCATGGAATCCTTTCCAGTAACTACACTGTGTGCAGATCTGGTCACCCCTGAGCAAAAGATATTTATTTGAATTGGAAAACATACAGAAAAGAGCAACAAAAATTGGGCAAAAAAATGATGAGGGGTATGGAATGTCTTCCATATTTTTTTTTCCATTTGAACAATTAGTATGCCTGTTTTACAAGTTTTAGAAAAAGAATTCCAGGATTTTGCCTCCTGTGTGTTTTCCATATGCAGAGCAGTTAATAAGACTGGGACTTTTCAGCTCGGAAAAGTGATTACTGAGGGAGGATTTGATAAAGGTCTATAAAATCATGACTGGCATAGAGACAGTAAATAAGGAAGTGTTATTTATTCCTTCTGGTAACGCAAGAACTAGGGGTCACCCAAGGAAATTACTAGGCAACAGGTTTAAAACAAATAAAAGGAAGTATTTTTTTTCACACAACACACAGTCAACATGTGGAACTCTTTGCCAGAGGATGCTGTGAAGGTCAAGGCTATAATGGGGTTCAGAAAAGAACTAGATAAGTACATGGAGAATAGGTCCACCATGGCTATTAACCAGGATGGGCTGGGATGGTGTTCTAGCCTCTGTTTGCCAGAAGCTAAGCATAGTTCTTAATTGATTTGATTCCCCAGTGAAATAAATAGAAATAGTCTCAGTCACTTCAAAGAGTTTGGATCAATCCCTAAGTGACTTGGTCAGTCACCCAGAGTGAAATTGACTTCACTCCAGCAACCGGGTTCTCTGCAGATAAAGCACAGCGGGTTAGGAAGGTGAAAGGAGGCAACCTAGTGTCAGAGGATGTGGAAAAAGCTAATGAACTCAATGCTTTTTTTTGCCTCTGTTTTCATGAACAAGGTCAGCTCCCAGACCGCTGCACTGGGCAGCACAGTATGGGGAGAAGGTGACCAGCCCTCTGTGGAGAAAGAAGTGATTCAAGACTATTTAGAAAAGCTCGACAAGCACAAGTCCATGCGGCCGGATGCACCTGTCAAAGTCAGACTCAGGACTCATAATTTGTCAGACCACTCTGTTTATTAGCAAAAGCACTCTGCTAATACACTCAGATAATGTGAGTGCCATGCAAGGCCCAAACTACCTTATTTATACAGATAAAAAGGGCATGAACTTAACAAGATGACAAAGGGAGCAGAACTGATACGTTTACCTGGGGCTAGAGACACACATCTTATTTCCTTATTAACTCTTACTGATCTCTTGTTAATGTCCCACCATCAGCTTAAGTGGACCCATTGCTCAATACCTTAATGTTTCTCTTCCTGTCAACTTTAACTCAACATTCCTCATTCCTGCTTAAAGGAACAAACAGCATTTCTTTAATCCATTCTACTTTTACAATATAATTCATTCTACTTTCACACACCACAACCAAGAGTGCTAAAGCAGTTGGCGGATGTGATTGCAGAGCCATTGGCCAGTATCTTTGAAAACTCATGGTGATCGGGGGAGGTCCTGGATGACTGGAAAAAGGCTAATGTAGTGCCCATCTTTTAAAAAAGGAAGAAGGAGGATCTGGGGAACTATGTCTCACCTCAGTCCCTGCAAAAATCATGGAGCAGGTCCTCAAGGAATCAATTCTGAAGCACTTAGAGGAGAAAAAAGTGATCGGGAACAGCCAGCATGGATTCACCAAGGGCAAGTCATGCCTGACTAACCTAATTGCCTTCTATGAAGAGATAACTGGGTCTGTGGATGAGGGGAAAGCAGTGGATGTGTTTGTTATTCCTTGACTTCAGCAAAGCTTTTGATACAGTCTCCCACAGTATTCTTCCCAGCAAGTTAAAGACGTATGGGTTGATTGAATGGACTATAAGGTGGATAGAAAGCTGGCTGATCATCAGGCTCAACAGGTAGTGATCAATGGCTCCATGTCTAGCTGGCAGCCGGTATCAAGTGGAGTGCCCCAAGGGTCGGTCCTGGGGCCGGTTTTGTTCAATATCTTCATTAATGATCTGGAGGAAGGCGTGGACTGCACTCTCAGCAAGTTTGCAGATGACACTAAAATGGGAGGAGTGGTAGATACCCTGGAGTGTAGGGATAGGATACAGAGGTATCTAGACAAATTAGACATTTGGGCCAAAAGAAATCTGATGTGGTTCAACAAGGACAAGTGAAGAGTCCTGCACTTAGAACAGAAGAATTCCATACACTGCTACAGACTAGGGACCAAATGGCTAGGAAGCAGTTCTGCAGAAAAGGACTTAGGGGTTACAGTGGACGAGAAGCTGGATATGAGTCAACAGTGTGCCCTTGTTGCCAAGAAGGCTAACAGCATTTTGGGGTGTATAAGTAGGGTCATTGCCAGCAGATTGAGGGACATGATCATTCCCCTCTATTTGGCATTGGTGAGGCCTCATCTAGAGTACTGTGTCCAGTTTTGGGCCCCACACAACAAGAAGGAAGTGGAAAAATTGGAAAGAGTCCAGCAGAGGGCAACAAAAATGATTAGGGGGCTGGAGCACATGAGGAGAGACTGAGAGAACTGGGATTATTTAGTCTGCAGAAGAGAAGAATGAGGGGGGATTTGATAGGTGCTTTCAACTACCTGAAAGGGGGTTCGAGAGAGGATGGATCCAGACTGTTCTCAGTGGTACCAGATGACAGAACAAGGAGTAATGGTCTGAAGTTGCAGTAGGGGAGATTTAGGTTGGATATTAGGAACAATTTTTTCACTAGGAGGGTGGTGAAGCACTGGAATGAGTTACCTAGAGAGGTGGTGGAATCTCCTTCCTTAGAGGTTTTTAAGGTCAGGCTTGACAAAGCGCTGGCTGGGATGATTTAGTGGGGGATTGGTCCCACTTTGAACAGGGTGTTGGACTAGATGACCTGCTGAGATCCCTTCAAACCCTGATATTCTATGATTCTATGAAACACACTCCCATAGGACTGCAGCATTAGAAGGCTGAATGAAGCCCATTTGTACTAGCTAGCAGTGCTGGGTTCCCACATCCATGGTGCACTGAAGCTGCTTCCCCCCAGGTTCGGGGTTAAGTCAGAGTGAGGGTTGCACTGGCTCCCCAGGGTGTGGGCGGGTTTCACCCAGGGGGTCAGAGCAGGAACTAGCACCCAGGAGATCCTTTGTCCTGTGCTTAAGTCGATACAGCACAATTCCTCCTGGACAGAGCACAGACTCTGCTTACAAGCCCAAGGGAGGGGGAGATGGGAGAACTCGATAGGTACTGTACTGCCTGAATGTGCTAGAAACTCATCAGTACTTATAGGCGCCCTAGGAGATAAAGTCAGTCCAGAAGCTACCTTGTTAGTAAAGTCTTTCAACTTTTATCCTGAGCTGTAAATTGTCTCCACTGAGTGTCCGGGTCCATCTGTGCTCAGTGATTTTACCTCTAATGACTTTAACCAGCGGGTGAATGCCCCCTTTGTGCTGCAGCTGGTGCAGTGACTGTGAAAGAGCAAAGATTGAAATCAGAGTTAGCCAGCGTTATCCTATGTCAGTCCTGGTAGGAAATACCAGCCTTTGTTATAGAAACATGAATGTGTGGATGTTTTTACCATATGTTCTGGTTACGAATGAACAGCTGCACTCGGGGACAGAGAGATGTGGGGTGGCAGGAACACGGAATAAATTAATTAGTGCTTGGGGAGAAGGTGGAGTCCCCCACATCTGCCCCTCAGGTCCCCTCCACTCCTCCCTGATTGAATTGGCCTCGTTAGCACTGACCCCCCACTAGGTAAGGCAACTCCCATCTTTTCATGTGCTGTAATATTTATACCTGCCTACTGTATTTTTCACTCCATGCATCTGATGAAGTGGGTCATAACCCACAAAAGCTTATCCTCATATAAATTTGTTAGTCTCTATGGTGCCACAAGGACTCCTCGTTGTTTTTGCTGATACAGACTAACACAGCTACCCTTCTGAAATCTGCTCCCTCTGCAGCTTCAGGGGTTCATCACCCCCCCACCCATCTCTGGGACTGCAAGAGGGGAGGGGCAGGGGCTTGCAGAGGTCATAGTGCTCAAAAGTTGGGTAGACAGGAGTCTTCCTGGGTCATAGAGATAAGCCAAAATGCTGGGTAGATGGGAGTGCTCCAGGTCATAGGGGCTAGGAGGACTGTGGCTAGACAAGCCTATTTTTCTATTTCCAGTGGGCTGTTCCCGTAAATGTTTCAGAGACACTGTCTGACCCACGATCCCCAGAGTCCTCCTGGATCATAGACAGTGGCAAACAGGCTACATAATGCCTGGGGGGGACAATGAGATTGGCTTCTCTACCTCACTCATTAAATGCTCTCTATGGATTGACAGTGCAAAGGCTGAGATCCAAAGCAATCTCCAGGGTCACAGAGACTGCACTGTCTGAGGCCATGTCTACATCTAAAATTTTGCAGCGCTGGTTGTTACAGCTGTATTAGTACAGCTGTATAGGGCCAGCGCTGCAGAGTGGCCACACTTACAGCAACCAGCGCTGCAAGTGGTGTTAGATGTGGCCACACTGCAGCACTGTTGGGCGGCTTCAAGGGCGGTTCCGGGAACGCGAGAGCAAACCGGGAAAGGAGACCAGTTTCGCCGCGGTTTGCTCTCGCGTTCCCGGAGCCACCCCGCAAACCGCAGGGAAGGAGACCTGCTTGCTCGGGGTTCCGGGAACGAGAGAGCAAACCGGGAAAGGAGACCAGCTTCGCCGCGGTTTGCTCTCGCGTTCCCGGAGCCACCCAGCAAACCGCAGGGAAGGAGACCTGCTTGCTCGGGGTTCCGGGAACGAGAGAGCAAACCGGGAAAGGAGACCAGCTTCGCCGCGGTTTGCTCTCGCGTTCCCGGAGCCACCCTGCAAACCGCAGGGAAGGAGACCTGCTTGCTCGGGGTTCCGGGAACGAGAGAGCAAACCGGGAAAGGAGACCAGCTTGATTACCAGAGGCTTCCTCCTTCCACGGAGGTCAAGAAAAGCGCTGGTAAGTGTCTACACTTGATTACCAGCGCTGGATCACCAGCGCTGGATCCTCTACACCCGAGACAAAACGGGAGTACGGCCAGCGCTGCAAACAGGGAGTTGCAGCGCTGGTGATGCCCTGCAGATGTGTACACCTTCAAAGTTGCAGCGCTGTAACTCCCTCACCAGCGCTGCAACTTTCTGATGTAGACAAGCCCTGAGAGTAGACAGGCTGATCTCAGGGTTCACAGTAGTATCTTTCCCACCCACCCCAGCTCAAGGATACAGTCTGAGCCAGGTGTCTGGGTCCCAGACCTGTAGCCAGGGTCGGATTCTTTCCCTACTGAATGCGGCTGGCGGGAAAGTGAAGATCGGGGCCCCATCACCAGCATTGATAAATGTCACCTGCCCCTGGTCACAGTCCAGACAAACCCGGATCCTGCTGGGGACCCAGCTCAAGGGTAGGGGGGTCACAGGGGAGGTGAGAGCCCGGAACTGACCCCACCACCGCCGCACAGCCCAGATCCCCCCGTTAGGGTTACAGTTCATCTCTCCCTTCCTCCTCACAGACTCTCTGGCCACCCCCACTGCCCAGAATCGCCCACCCCCCACCTCCACCTCCCAGCAATGTCTCCCCGAGGTGAATCCCTCACAGCCCAGCACACAGGGATCAGAGTCAAATCTTTCAGGGTTGTCTTGCAGTCGCTGCCGCATGTCTCCCCATCTCACACTTTTCCAATCCTCAGACAAGATGAGGATGGCATGAGCCGTGTCTGGATCCAGAGTCACATTCACTGGGGAGAGAGAATCAGAGCGTTAGGGGCAGAGCTCAGCCATGGGGGAGGCTGGGACCATTTCTCACTCTCCCCATCAGCCCCGTTTTGGCTGGGACAGGCCTGGATCCCAGGGAGCTGCCTCTGTCCTGGGCACCTGAGTATGAGCGAAGATGTTCCTGCAGTTCTTCAGCCTGTTTAATAGGAGGCACTTTATTGGTTTCTCATTTCCTTGCAGGGGCTTCAGCTCCCCCTGCCGAGGCTGCTCCATTCCCAGCATCAGAGCCCCAGCCAGGAAGTTGTCAGGAAGGTTTTAGTGAGAAAGGAGCAGAGGAGGCAGGTACCAGCTATAAACCCCAAAGCAGAAGGAAACTCTCTCCCATAATGCAGCCTCCACTCCCCGGCAAGAGAAGCGAGAGAAAGGTGTAGCATTGGGGAAGAGCGGCTTAACACCAGAGAGTAGGAGGTGGCATTGTGTGGAGAAGCCCCAGCCCCAGCCCAAAGAGAAGGGAGGAGCTGACAGCCTCACAGGGAGGGCGTCTCCCCAATCCAGGAAGCAGTGAGCAGCTCCAGTGGGAGAGCCCAGCCCTGCCCAGAGGAAAGGCAGGATGTTGGAGAAGAGCTATGGAGAAACCTTTTGCACCAGGGTAGAGCAGAGGGATGTCGCAGCCCTTAGGGCAGAGAGCTCTGTTTGGGTGATGCTCAGTGCCACAATTTCTATTCATCTGTTTGGGCATGAACGCAGCGCCAAAGTTGGTGTCAGGAGTGTTTGTGTGACTTCAGCCTGGGATCTCCTCCCTGTTTAATGTGTTTATTTATAGGGCTGTGTGTGTTGTGGTCGGTGTTGGTTTGGTCAGTAACTTTAGCTACAATCTCATGAAAATGTTTTCACTGGAATTTTCTCATGATTTAAAGACAATCTCCACCTGCAACTTTACCCTGTCTGTGTGCTCCGAGGGGTTCCCCTCTTGGTGTTTCCAGTGCAGACGGCAGAGTGTCTGGCGATGGAAAGGAGAAAAGAGACGAGATTTCAGACTTTCATATTTATAACAGCATCCCCACTCTGAACTCATAGACAGTCTTCATCATGACAGAGAAACAGACAGAATCCCAGAGACACACTCACATATTTAATATAGACTCATCTGAAACCTTCTCCTTCCTCTCTCATTCAGGTATTTCTCAGCAATGGAACCAGCATTCTTGCTGCCTCACAACCATCCCAGGACACATAATCCATAAAACAGATTTACTTTCTCCTCATCAACCCCTCCCACCTTTCAGATTCCAGCTAGTTTGTCTCATTCACTCGCTGCCTTTTATCATAACCTAGATCCAGACTGTAGGGACTTATCCTCCCTACTCTGATCGAGTGCGGCGCTGGACCAGGGTTGTGTCCGGGCTCTTCGCGTAGAGCTGCCGCCTCCTCGCTGCCTCCTTGCTTCTCCCCGGGCCGGTCTCTCTGCTGCCGCCGTCCGGGAGAGGGGGCGAGCGGCTCGGGCCGCGGCCCCCGCTCCTCGCTCCCTCTCATGCGCTCGGACGCCGGGCGCTGCTGGGGCCCCAGCCGGGCAGCGCGGGGAGCCCAAGCGGCCGGGCTCGGCGCCGCTCCCGCGCTGATCTTGGGTATGTGTGGGTCCCTGCGCAAGGCGCTCCGCGGGCAGAGGTGGGCGGCAGCTGTCACACGTGAGTGTCCGTTGCCTCCTCAGCTGGAGTCCTGTGGCTGTGGCTGGGGGGGCGCTGGTCCGAGCCGCTTGTTCTCTGTGTTCCACACGGAGCGATTGGTTCAGGAGAGGAGAGGGGAGGAGGCTGTAGATCCTTCTTTGTGTGGTCGGGGATTGCGTTGTTGCGGTTGGCCAATCGCGTGATTAGAGGCATGGTAAGCGCGTGATTTTTCTTCTTGTCCAATTAGATTGCTAGCATGTATGATGTTAGCCCACATGATTGGTTCTTATGTAACCAGACTTAACTATATAAGGAGGTAGTGGAAGAGAATAAAAGAGATTCCTGACTTGTTTGCAGCTGTGTTGACTGTGTGAATTTTCTTCGCTCCGCATGAGATACCACAATTGGTGACCCCGACGTGATCCGATCCGGCAGGACCTGGTCGGCGCACTCGAGAGAAGAAAAGCGGAGGTAGCGGCTGCGGCAGGAGGTACCGAAGGAAGATCGGCTCCTGGTCGTCTGAGAGAGACGGTTGTGAGCTCACAGGTGAGCGGCCGCGCATATTATAAAAAGAAATATGGGTTCCGCTTTGTCAGTGGAGGAAAAAACGGTGCATGACTTTTTGTTATGCACTGCTGAGAAGCAGGGAGAAAAGATTCCCTCCGACGCGCTGTCCCAGTTGTTGAAGTGGGGACAAAGGCGCGGGTTTTTTATTACCCCAAGTACTGTTTTGGATACAGCCGTTTGGGAACAAGTGGGATCTGAACTATGGGAGTCTGTCTCGCATAGCGACAAAGAAGCCCCATCCCTGAGCCAAACATGGCGCAAAACAAAAAGGGTTGTAGAGACACTCGCCGCGGAGGCAGAAGTGCAGGCGGTGGTTAATAATATTTTTCGGCGGAAAGAGGAGCCGCCCTGTGTGTTGCCGGTTGGCGCCCGAGAGTTCTTTGGGGGAGAAGAGACTGTAATTCCTCTAGCCCCCAGTGCGCCTGAAGTCGATCCTAGCACTGTCCCGCTCCCTCAGGATTCAGATGAATCCTTGGAAAAAATGGAAGCCATCAATGCAGGGACGGTTGAATTCCAGGAGGAGATCAGAAGGCAGGGTTATCAATTGCAAGAAATGTTAAATAAATTGTCCCAGATGGTCGGGGAGGACCATCCTCCAAATCTCGTACATTAAAAACTCTGCACGAAATGTCTGAGCCGGGTTTGTCTAATTTTCAGAGAGCCTATAAGACTAAACCACCCAATAAAACCCCACCCTCAAGTGATGTTGTCACCCCCTGTCGTCGCTGCGGGCGTTGGGGGTGTAATGTGGAATGTACTGAGCGGGATAACCCCTTTGTGGGCAAACCGCGGGAACTTGGCCACCCCTTTATTAATAAGCCACCAACATATTCTTCTGATGATGTGGGTCCAGGGTCTCCGGATCCGGTGTGGCGGTGGCATGGGCTTATCAAGGAAGCCCACATAGAAGGAGAATTCTTACCTAATGCCTTCCCGGTTATTACACCAGACCCGAATAATCCTGCTAGGCGACAGTGGGCACCATTGGACTGGAAACTTGTCCGTGAGGCACAAAAATCAATAATGTCCTACGGCATGAATAATCCATATGTACAGTCCCTCATAGAGCAGGTGTTCATCGGACAAGCTATGTGCCCTTATGATTCATTAAAGTTTGCTGACATGCTTCTAACACCCACTCAAAGGCTATTGTGGAAGGATAATTGGTCAAAGCGTGTGGAAATGGCTCTCATACGCAATATTGATTTGTCTGAGGACAATCCGCTGCGTTATGCCACTCAGGATATGCTTATGGGAACTGGAGTTTATGCGGACCCGCAACGGCAAGCTCGTCTTGATCCTCGGATTTTACAACAGTCGCAGGGATTGGCCTTGGCCGCTTTTAAGGATGTACCTCAAATGGGTAAACCGATCCCACCGTACGCAAAAATTGTCCAGGATCCCTCAGAGCCTTATTCAACATTTCTTGATCGACTTAGAGAAGCAATAGACCGCTCCCCTAATTTGACGGCCGAAGCGAAGACAGCTGTTGGGCTCGATCTTGCTACACAAAATGCCAATGCTGTTTGTCGTCGTATCTTGGCTACCTTGCCAAAAACTGCTTCCCTGACAGAAATGGTGGAAGCTTGTAACAGAGCGTCGGTGTACGAGGAAACTGATAAAGCGGAAATACATGCAAAGGCTCATGCATCAGCGTTGGCAATGGCCCTACGACCTTTGGTGAGGCCCAGTAAGCCTTCCCGCCCGTCAGGGGTTTGTTTTGCGTGCGGAAAGCCGGGGCATATGAAAAAGGACTGCCCAAGTAAAAATGTACGGGCAGGAACCGAAAATGCAATGAAGACTTTTGCAGGAACTTGTAACCGCTGTGATAAGTTTGGACACCGTGCGTCTGAATGTCGATCTCGTTTTAAAAAGGATGGCACACCGCTTCAGGGAAACGGGACGCGGAGCGCCCGCCGGGGGGGCGCGAAGACACAAGAGTCCCCCAACCCCAAGCTGGTTGTTTGGAATACCTTACAGGAGCCACCCGAGGAAGTGCTGGAGTGGACTTGGCCACCGCAGCAGATGTAACATTAGAAGATGACAAAGTACAAATTGTTCCATCGGTAGTAAATGGCCCCTTGGGGTACGGACTTAGTGCTCTCTTAATTGGCCGCTCTTCTATGTCCAAGCAAGGGCTTTTTGTGCTACCTGGTCTTATCGATGCAGATTATACCAGGAATATCGGAATAATGGTCCGTGCCCTCTTCCCTCCAGTCAATATTGCAGCTGGCACTCGTATTGCCCAGTTAATTCCATTCCAAAGCTCCGTTCCAAAAACTAAACTGACAGAGCGTGGGTCCCATGGTTTTGGCTCTACAGATTCTCCACAGGTAGCCTTTGCCATGACAGTAACCCAACGTAAACCTTCACGGATGGTGCGTCAACAGGGCCCGGATGGCCGCCAGATCCGACATGAAGCCCTTTTAGACACTGGGGCCGATGTCACTGTTGTTCCGATTCAATTTTGGCCTGATACCTGGCCCCTGCAGGATGCTATGACCTCGGTTAGAGGTATTGGAGGGACCCAACCCACTCGCATCAGTACGTACTATATTACAATCTGTGATGACGAGGACCCTGCTACAACAGCAAAGGTGCGTCCTTACGTTCTTTCTGCTCCCGTCTGGCTGTTAGGCCGTGATTGCTTAAGTCAGTGGGGGGTTGTTTTACAAAACTCCCCTTTTGCTTAGCGGCCATTGAGGGGCGGCCGATCCTACAGTTGGAATGGTTAACTTCTACTCCGGTGTGGGTCGCTCAATGGCCGTTACCAGCTTACAAGCTCGCCCGTGTACAAGAATTGGTCCAAGAACAGCTCGAAAAGGGCCACCTCGAACCTTCTTTAAGCCCCTGGAACACTCCAATTTTCACTATTCCCAAAAAATCGGGAAAATGGCGTCTCTTGCATGATCTGCGGGCAATAAATGCGGTTATGAAAGACATGGGAGCCCTTCAGCCAGGCTTGCCTACCCCTACAATGCTCCCACGTGATTGGCCTCTACTTGTCATTGATTTAAAGGATTGTTTCTTTACAATTCCTCTTCATCCTGATGATAAGGATAAATTTGCTTTCTCGGTTCCTTCTGTGAACAAGGCCGAGCCCGCTCAACGATATCAATGGACAGTGCTTCCCCAAGGCATGAAAAACTCACCCACCGTCTGCCAGCTTTATGTGGCCTGGGCGTTGCGGCCGCTCCGTCATGCACATCCCGAATGGCTTATCTACCATTACATGGATGACATTCTTTTTGCTGGAGCAACTCTTAATACTGAAACGGCCATCTTGGAAATTGCTTCTGTGTTACAATCTGCTGGCCTCACAATAGCCCCGGATAAAATTCAACGACAGGCGCCTTATTTTTATCTGGGCATGCGCATTACTAACTCTATTGTGCGACCTCAGAAATTAACTATTAATCTTACTGTTCGCAATTTACATGACGTCCAACGCCTGGTCGGAGACCTACAGTGGGTCCGTGGGCTTTGTGGCATTTCTAATGAGGACCTTGCTCCTCTTCTTCAACTTCTCAAAGGAGGCCGTGATCCAGCTGAACCTCGCTCCTTGCAACCACAACATGAAGTTGCCCTTCGCACTATTGCCAGTAAGGTCACGCTTCGGTATTCCGGCCGTGTTCTCCCGGGTTCACCTGTATCCCTAGCAATTCTTTCTAGAGATACCTCCCTGGAGGCGCTACTTTTCCAATGGCTCCCGGATTTACCTGATCCTCTCGTCGGACTCGAATGGATTTTTCCATCTTCTCAATTTTCCAAAACAGTTACCACTCGATTGGAAGCCATTGCATCACTTATTGTGACAGCCCGTTCCCGTACTGTTGCAATTACGGGCGCTGACCCTGATGTTATTTATGTGCCTTTTAATGCTTTGTTACTTTCCTACATTCTTGCTAATGATGTTTCTTTTGCTGTTGCTTTGTTAAGTTATACTGGTCGTCTTACCAATCATTATCCCTCTCATCGCCTTTTGTCAGTAACAATTCCCTTAGAAAAGGTGGTCATGTGACAATCTTCCCCTGTGCAAGGACTTACTGTATTTACTGATGCCAGTGGCAAGATGGCCCGCGCCGGCCTTCTGTGGCATATGGCCGGTGCTTGGCATCACGAGCTGGTCGTAGCTGAGGGATCTCTCCAAGTTTTGGAATTTCAAGCCATTATTCGTGCCTTTGTCAAGTGGCCCACCACCCCTCTTAATATTGTTAGTGATTCTCTTTATGCTGTGGGTGTGACATGTCGCTTGGAACGTTCTCTTCTGAGACAAGTGTCTAATTCTGTGCTGTGGCAAGCCCTTTTGCGACTTTGGCATTTACTTGATGCCCGTTCCTGCCCCTATTTTATTACTCATATTCGCAGTCATTCTGGTATTGTTGATGGTCTTGCCCAGGGCAACGCCATCGTTGACCAATTGGTTGGTTCAGTTCATGTCCCTGACTCCTTTGCTCAGGCTCGCCTTTCGCACGATTTTTTCCACCAATCTGCCCATGCCTTAGCCCGACAGTTTAAGCTCCCTTTGGCTACCACTCGTGCCCTTGTGGCCTCATGTCCTAGTTGTCAACAGCATGTTGTACCCCCTTCCCTTGCCTCTGGTGTTAACCCTCGTGGTTTGTCCTCCTTACAAATTTGGCAAACAGATATTACCCTTTTTCCTGAGTTTGGCTCCCTTAAATATATTCACGTCACGGTAGACACCTTTTCAGGACTTTTGTGGGCTATAGCGTTAGCCAGTACTGGTTCTCGGGATGTTATTAAACATTGGCAGGTCTGCTTTGCTGTTATGGGCATTCCTGCTTCCATAAAAACGGACAATGGCGCTGGATATATTTCTCGTCGTACAGCTCGTTTTCTTTCCTTATGGGGAATTTCTCATGTTACCGGTGTCCCTGGCAATTCCACCGGCCAAGCTATTGTGGAACGCTCTCATGCCTCATTAAAGCTTCTTTTGTTAAAACAAAAAGGGAGAGTTGCCCCCGATGCTGATCCATTGTCCCGTACGCCCCATGCTCGCCTTTCAAAGGCTCTATATGTGCTTAATTGGTTACAGGTAGGAACCCATAATGTCCCACCAGTTACGCGACATATTGCTGGTGCTATGGGCCAAGATTGCCAATTGCCCCGCCCACAGGTCCGATGGTTTAATTATACAGATCAAAAGTGGCAAGGTCCTGTGGATTTATTAACATGGGGAAGGGGCTATGCCTGTGTTTCTACTACTACAGGTCCCAGATGGATCCCCGCGAAGTGGGTTCGACTGTGGCTCACTCAGCGACGTGATAAGCAACCACACGATCCCGATATAGAAGCGGCAAACGACGATACCATTCCGGATCTACGCTTCCTCTTTCCTGACTTTAATTAGAAACTTGTAATTATTAGTTAAGTTGTAAGATGTAGATAGTATACGTTGTGCAGTTTTGTAAAATCGAGCAACTATTGATTATAGAATAATGTGTATAACCTCACCCAGGGATAGAATCCTCCCTGGGATTGGCTTAATAGTTTTGGTTAACCAACTTGGTATACTTCACTATTACATGCTAAATTGTATCTATTAATGATTGTATTGCTTTTCTTGTTTTGCTCCTTGTTTTGTTTATATATTATGACAAAGTCTTATGAGCATTGCCACGGCCTTGTTTGAAAAGAAAGGGGGAGGTGTAGGGACTTATCCTCCCTACTCTGATCGAGTGCGGCGCTGGACCGGGGTTGTGTCCGGGCTCTTCGCGTAGAGCCACCGCCTCCTCGCTGTCACCTTGCTTCCCCCCGGGCCGGTCTCTCTGCTGCCGCCGTCCGGGAGAGGAGGCGAGCGGCTCGGGCCGCGGCCCCCGCTCCTCGCTCCCTCTCATGCGCTCGGACGCCGGGCGCTGCTGGGGCCCCGGCCGGGCAGCGCGGGGAGCCCAGGCAGCCGGGCTCGGCGCCGCTCCCGCGCTGATCTTGGGTATGTGTGGGTCCCTGCGCAAGGCGCTCCGCGGGCAGAGGTGGGCTGCAGCTGTCACACGTGAGTGTCCGTTGCCTCCTCAGCTGGAGTCCTGTGGCTGTGGCTGGGGGGGCTGGTCCGAGCCGCTTGTTCTCTGTGTTCCACACGGAGCGATTGGTTCAGGAGAGGAGAGGGGAGGAGGCTGTAGATCCTTCTTTGTGTGGTCGGGGATTGCGTTGTTGCGGTTGGCCAATCGCGTGATTAGAGGCATGGTAAGTGCGTGATTTTTCTTCTTGTCCAATTAGATTGCTAGCATGTATGATGTTAGCCCACATGATTGGTTCTTATGTAACCAGACTTAACTATATAAGGAGGTAGTAGAAGAGAATAAAAGAGATTCCTGACTTGTTTGCAGCTGTGTTGACTGTGTGAATTTTCTTCGCTCCGCATGAGATACCACACCAGACCATACAAAGACTTTGACATCAAAGTAACTTTACCCACTTTGGTCCCTTTGCCACTAATTGGATGTTGAGAGTTTGCAAAATCCTGGCTCTAGTTGTGAGCTGTTGGGTCTGTTTACTCAGCGTCTCTACAGAGAGCAGCACGATGGGCCCTCGTCCTCCATAGGCAGAAATATGAATAATAATAAAATCATTTTATCCATGTGGACATTGAGGCAGGGGGAAGGTTGGCTCCATGGGCCAGATTCACCCCAATACATTTATATGGACTCATAGACTTTAAGGTCAGAAGGGACTTCCCTGGTCATCTAGTCTGACCTCCTGCACAATGCAGGCCACAGAATCTCACCCACCCACTCCTGTAACAAACCCCTAACCTATGTCTGAGCTATTGAAGTCCTTAAATCATGGTTTAAAGACCTCAAGGTGCAGAGAATCTTCCAGCAAGTGACCTGTGCCCCACGCTGCAGAGGAAGGCAAAAAACCTCCAGGGCCTCTGCCAATCTGCTCTGGAGGAAAATTCCTTCCTGACTCCAAATATGGCGATCAGTTAAACCCTGAGCATGCGGGCAAGACTCACCAGCCAGCACCCAGGAAAGAATTCTTTGTAGCAACTCAGATCCCACCCCATCTAACATCCCATCACAGACCATTGGGCATATTTACCTACTAATAATCAAAGATGAATTAATTGCCAAAATTAGGCTATCCATCATACCATCTGACTGACTTGGCTTTGGCCTGGTGAGCAGTTTGCTTGACATAAGGGAAGTGTTGTGACCTTCATATCAAGTGATGTGTTCCTAAGTTGCTATGTAGGACACAAAGGTATTTTGACCACACAATATGCTTAAGGAGGACAGACACCCAAAACGTACTGCCCAGCATTGGAAAGCAAAGTCCTAAAATCCCTATGTGGAGGAAAGAGTCAAAGTGAGCTACGCATAATTGGCGGTAATAAATCGATGAGAAAAGAGAATAACATGAAAATATCTTGGAGCGCAAAGTCCTGCCAATAAGAAAGTTCATGCATGTGAATTGTATGAGTTATATAAGATATGAATATTAAATAACACTCAAAGGTGATTGGAAAAGAACTGATAAATATGTAATTTGGATGTGTATAATATGACAGACATTGTACGGGATAGTCAGACCTTCATAGGAGAAATCCCCCATGACCTGCCTATGCCCCAGAAGAAGGGAACTGGAAAACACTTCTTTCTATATGCGATGGCAAGCAGCAAATATCCCAGTGGCTGGTGATGGGGCAGTAGATGAGGAGGGCTCTGAGTTATAGAGAATTCTTTGCCAAGTGTCTGGCTGTTGGGTCTTGCCAAAATGCTCAGTGTCCAACTGACCAGCATATTTGGGGCTGGGAAGGAATTTTTCCCCACGTCAGATTGGCAGAGAGCCTGTGGGTTTTTCACTTCCCTCTGCAGTATGAGGCATGGATAGTTAGCAGATATTAACCTAGAATAAATGGAACAAAAAGAGTCCAGTGGCACCTTATAGATTAGCAGACGTATTGGAGCATGAGCTTTCGTGGGTGAATACCCACTTCATCGGATGCAAGTAGAGGAAATTTCCAGGAACAGGTATATATATGCAAGCAAGAAGTAGGCTAGAGATAACGAGGTTAGTTCAATCAAGGAGGATGAGGCCTGATTGAACTAACCTGGTTATCTCTAGCCTGCTTCTTGCTTGCATATATATACCTGCCCCTGGAAATTTCCACTACATGAATCCGACGAAGTGGGTATTCACCCACGAAAGCTCACGCTCCAAAACGTCTGTTAGTCTATAAGGTGCCACAGGATTCTTTGCTGCTTTTACAGATTCAGACTAACACGGCTACCCCTCTGATACTAGAATAAATGGTGCATTCTCTGTATCTTGAAGTTGTTAAACCATGATCTGAGGACTTCAGTAACTCAGCCAAAAGTTAGGGGTCAATTGCAGGAGTGGGTGGACAAAGTTCTGAGGCCTGCAACGAGCAGGAGGTCAAACTAGATGATCATGATGGTCCCTTCTGGCCTTAAAGTCTATGAGTGATTTCTTTCTTTAACAGTAATTGTAATTGCAAGGCATGCTTTTGATAGAAATAAAGGTTTGAATTAATCAACCTGAGTGTCTTGCACCCCAACTGTGTGGCATTCTCACCCAACAATTAAATAGACCCATCATCTAATTATGAACCAATTGGCCAGACCCATTCTCTTCCCCGAGTCTCAGAGGCTCATCCCAATTTCCCCTCCTAGACCCCTTCTTGGTACCTTTGAACTTCCTCAGAGTCTCCATTACAGCAATAGTCTTCTGGGATAAACCACTGAGTCTCACTTCCAGTTCAGGAGAAATCTCCACTGCCTGCTGGAACTTCCTCTTCTCACATCTACACAGAAACAATGTCACATGGTTTTATTTCATGTAGTGACTCATAAGTTCTGACTATTGAGTCGCTGCTCTAATGGGCCTGGAGTTACAATTCATCTACATCTCCCAGCCTCAGAGCAGGTGCAACACAGCCCAGGGCTGTGAAACATTCCCACTTAAGGTTCCATTAATATTCTTCAACTCTCACCTGGAGAGACCAGCTCTGGAGATAAAAGGGGAATTGAGTCTCCAGGGTGAATTCACTCTTTGGCCTCCATGCTCTGAGGGACATGAGGTTCCCATGCAAAGTGCTGTAGAAATCTGTCCTCTAGGAACTAGAGTGAGACACCAACTCCCCTCTCCCCAGTTCATTCCATACAGATATCAGGAGGGAAAGTTTGACCACTGCAGTCCTGGGCTGAATGGTGACCAGTGCCCCAGCAGTGACAGGCCCATATTCCATCCCCACAATTCTGAGGAAGCCAGTCCCCCAGGGATGTGACATTTCTAGAAAATATTTGAGGTCAGTCCTTCCCACTGAATGGAGAATTCCAGAGTCCTCTATAAAAGGGTGAGAACCTGAGGATGAAGCTGATCAGAGATACTTGTATCCAAAATATGACCTTTCCCCACACATTTGGCTGTATAGCCCTGCGGACATGCAGCTCTAACCAGCTCCAAGCGCTTTTCCAGGGTTGTGAAGTGTGAGGGGGAGTGAGAGAGAGCTACATACCTGCTCAAGGTGCTTCTGACATCCTAGTGGAGAGAGAGAAAAGAATCTCAGTCCCATCTGACACACACAGGGGATCCTAGGGAAGGGATTTAGCAAGTACAAGGAAAAGAGCCTCTGCCCTGACCCAGAGCCATGAATACGCTGAGCTAATGGGGCTTTTCGATCTCTAATATCTCTGTGTCTATAACTCTGTAAAGAAAAATAGTCACTCACATGTCAGGAATGCACACGCCGAGTTACAGTGAGATCTCTGACTGCTGGACCCCACTGCTTATGATTCAGGAGCCCTCTTTTTCCTGTGTGGGGATCTGGAATGTTTCTCACTCAGTCTCACCTGCAAGAATTCACTTGCTGGCTTCTGACACTTCCCCTCCATGTCACTGATCCGCTCACTGAGATGGGAAATCTGCTCAGAGAGTTTACTGACATTTTCATTCTGGATCTTCACAATCTCCTCATCCAGCTTGTCCAGCTGGGCCAGCAGGAGTCGCTCTTGTTCCTCCAGGAACTGCCGCAGTCGCTGAAATTCAGACACAATCTTCTGCCTCTTTGTTTCCGCCTCTTTCTAGAATAAACAAGGAAAGGGCTGGTCAGGAACGTGGATGAAGCCTGAAGGCCTTTCATACAGTCCTACAAGACAGAGTTTATTTACAATCTCGACGACATCGGTGTAGGGACCAGGACATGAGCCGTCAGGCCTAGTGCTCAGAGCTGCAGTTGGAAGCCAGGAGCTACAGCCAAAGTCAGACCTGGAGTCAAAGTCAGGATCTCACCCAGGGCTGAGGACAGAGTTGAGATCAGGAGTCATGCCAAAGGCTGAGTCAGAATCAGTGTCAGGAGTCACACTGGGGGTCAGGACTGGAGTCGGAGTCAGTGAGCCACGTGAAGGGTCAAGCCGGAGTCAGATAACAGTACTGCAGGTCAAACCTGAGCCAGGAACAAAGGCAGGGCCAAGCCAGAGTCAGGGACCAGTCCAGCAGCAGACCAGGAGTTCACTCAGTTGTTTTCACAACCTCCCATGACTCCTGCTGGTGTAACTGGTGTATACGAACGTCTGCTCCAATCAGGAGCTTCGTAGGCAGATCCTATGGTGGACCAGAGTTCTACTAGCCCCTCCCCTGCTGGCTCTGGAGAGCTGCTGGGTTGTGACCCTCTGGGACCCATGGACTGGGGTTCAAAATCTGTAATCTTTGACATCGTGGCACTGGACTCTACGTTCTCATCATGTGGGAGAAGATTTTCTTACAACTTCCCATTTGGCCCCCAATGTCTCTTAAAGGGATGTCTCCATGTCTGACGTGGTTCAGACACTGTGTCTGGTGGCCTCAGAAGGTACATCTACACAGCAGCGAGCCTCCAACACTCAGGCTCTTGCAGCTACCGCACCAACCACAGCTGTTTAGACATTGGGCCTCTGGCTGGAGCTACTGGGATATAATCAGTGCAGTTTGGGAGAAGTTTTGTGAACGCCACAAGGAATAGTAATGACCTCATTAATTAAAATGCATCTTAGATGCTGCTGAAGGTGCTGTTGTCTTTCTTCAGGGGAGAGAATATTTGTGATACATGCATCTGTGTACACACACACACTTAGAGTATCCCATGATCATGGAGAAACACACACAAGGCCACATTCACCAAGGCCACAGAGAAATCTACCAGCAAACAACCCTTCCATCTCCATGTTCTAGCAGGTGAAGAACAACAGGCACCTACCAGATGCTCCTGGCTTCTCTTCTCTACAGCCTCTTTAAATCCCAGCAGCTTTTCTCTCTCTTCCCTCAGGGTCCGCAAATGGGCCTGGATTTTTTCCTGACAAACAGAAATGCTTTAATGGGTTTATTTTGAGGCTGACTGTCTGTTTGTAGGGGGTGTTTTTCCACCTAAAATACAAGATATGTCAGTCTTCTTAGATAGACTAGGTGACGGAAGGTAACATCTTCTATTGGCCCAACTCCTGTTGGTGAGAGAGGCAAGCCTTTGAGCTTACACAGAGCTCAGCTCTGGGAAACATACTCTTTCCTAGACCTGAGCTCTGTGTAAGCTTGAAAGCTTGTCGTTCAACCAAAGAAGCTGGCCATGAGCAGATATTACTTCACCTACCTTGTCTTTCTAATATCCTGGGACCAACACAGTTACAACTATACTGTGTACAACAGTGGGTTCTTCTAGATATAGAACATCAGAGACACCAAGGAAATGAAACCTTATTTATGGAAACTGGGAGTGTTTTATATTCAGAGTTGAGTTATTATGTCCGCTTTCTCCATTGATTTAAACTGGCAGGAAACTGGTGTCACATGGTGGAGAATTTATAAAGCTGGTTTTGAGTAGATTTAAGATACAATGATATCAATCCCAGAAGCCTCTGGGGCAGCCATATAGGCCAGGATGCTCAAAGGAATCCAACTCCATTGACTTTCAGCCCTGTACCCCTGGGAATGGGACGGGTTGGACAGCACTGATCCAAGGACTAGGGCAAACCCTATTAGATGTGTTGATTTGTGTTAGGAACAGCTGGGGTTTGCCCTAGTGCTGTCCTAACCCCTTTCTGGCGCAATGGCCTCTGGGTAGCTCTCCCACCATCCCCAGCAAAGGTCCCAGAAAAAGTGGATTGTGGGAGATTTGCATAAGATGCATTATGAGACTAAAGGAACCACTCTGGCTGGTCCTTGCCCATGTACACAACAGAACAGGTCAGACTGACACCGGTCAGCTCCTGCCTGTGGTTGGTTTTGCTACAATCCAGTGAAATCCCAGTGGTACTTGGCATGAACCTGAGCTGTCTAGAGCCCTTTTGTGTGTGGACTCAAGGTGCTTGGGGTCCACACAGCATTTAGCCCAGTGATCTCCTCCAGTGCAGGCCGGCAGCATCTGGTTTTAACCCTTCATGGAGCAACACAGGCGTTCAGAATCCAGTGGGAAAACTCACGTTCCTGCTGGGCCTGGGGCTTTTATCAAGGAGTCTTTTCCTCCAACTGTCCACACTTCATCATTGCTCAGTGCTGCTGAGGGAGGCAGCGTATCCTAGTGGTTAGGACGCTGGACCAGGCCTTGGAAAAGCAGGATTTATACCCAGCTCTGCCATTGACCCACTAAGTGACTTTGGACTAGTCACTTCCCGTCACTCTGCCTTGGTTTCTCCTCCCATCCTTTGTCTCTCTTGTCCAGTTAGATTGCGAATGACTCAGGGCAGGGATTGTCCCTCACTGGGTTTCGTGCAGGGCCTCTCACAATCGAGGTCAGATCTCAACTGGGGTCTGTAGGGGCTGCTGGGATGCAAATAACCATAATAAACACTGTGATCCAATCAGTAATAACAGACACAGCTTGTAACTCCCCCTTCTCCAGCCTGAATGCAGCACTCTCACATAGACTGACTGGCAGCTCTTGTGAGTCAAACCTCACTGGTCATTTAACAACTTCCACTCTGTAGGAGGCTCCCAGAGTTCACTGGTGGAAGCTGGATTTGAAAAGATTCAGCTGCTCAGAGAAAACTTTCCCACATCAGACAATTTTTAAATCGTTCTGTTGCCTTTCTTGGCAGGCTGGAGTATCATTAATTTGTACAGCCTCTTTCATGCAATGAAGGCTACACACAGCTGAATGACACAGTTGCACCTGTCTCGGGCAACTTGTGATGCTAGTAAGCTGTAATTAAAAGCCTAAGTTATTACTCATTAGACTGGACAGCAACTCGGTACCTTATACTCCTGGGCAGCTTCCTCTATGGGAACCACTGTGTGAGCGCGGTGAGCCCGGGATCTGTCACACACCACACAGATTGGGGTTTGATCCTCTTCGCAGAATAGTTTCAGAGTCTCCTGGTGTCTCTCACACACCCCATCCCCTCTGGCCCCCTTTGCTGCCTGTAAACTCAGCAGTTTGGCGATTTCTACAACATTTGCCAGCTGCCTGTTGGCCCTGAGGTTTCTCTGCTGCACAGTTTCTCTGCACTGAGGGCAGGAGGCGGCTGTATCGGATCCTTCCCAGCACTGGGTGATGCAGGCTCGGCAGAAATTGTGCCCACACTCCAGAGTGACAGGTTCTGTGAAATACTCCAGACAGACGGGACATGTCGCTTCCTCCTGGAGACTTTCCACGGGGTTGTCTGTGGCCATGGCTCCCTCTGGGCAGTGGAACAGAGTAACAATGTACGTTTCAATTTTCTGAGTTCACACTATGCCCCACCTGCAGCAACACCTGGGTGTTTCCCTTCCTGGAACTGACTTGTGCTGTTGGTTAAGCAGGAATAAACCCGTTGTGAATTTCAGCCCTGGAGGCTTTAGTGAAAAAAGTACCACTGGGGCTCTGGTCCTGCAGTCAGCTCTTTAGCTTGTGTGGCGGGTCAGTGGGATTTGACTGGGGCATCCCTGTCCCTCTGTGATGCTGAGCCTGCAGAAACAGGGAAAAGATCTTAATCTTTATCTAAAAAGATAAAGGAGAATGTTTGTTTTTATATTTAGGTTCTTAGACCTTAGCTGGAGAACTCAGGCCAGAAAACAAACTGTTTCTTTTGCTACTGAGTGATGAAGCTTCACTCTGGTCACGTTCTCAACCTTTTCTACTACGCCATGAGCCCGAGAAGCTTCCTATTTTATTCAAATGAAAGCTGAGATTCTTATGGCATCACAGGATTCCAGGAGCTGGGGATTTGGGAAACTCACCAGGTACTGAAAGACTGGAGCTGAAATCATGAGAGTTTGTGGCAGACCCAGCGTGATCTGATGTGGAAAAGAAACAGTTGTACTTCTGACTATTGAAGGTCCTTATCTGCCTCCCATCCCTGTAACATGTGTTTAGCCTCAAAACAGTGCTACAAGGTGGTGAAGTGCTGTGACCCCATTTCAAAGAGGAGACCACTCAGCGCAGAGCAGAGAAGTGGCTGCCTGAAGCCACACAGGAAGACTGTTACAGAGCAGGAAATTGAATCTGGGTCTTCCAAGTGAAGAGTTAAACTACCAGACCAGACTTTTTGTCTGCATTAGGAGCCTGGGAAAGGAGGTGTCACGGTGTATGCAGACCCCATCCCCTTTTGGGGCAGGGCGCGGTTGTGATGCTACCCCTGTTATAATCTACCCAACTATCCCTAGGCTGAGAGCTGCATGACCCAGTGGCCGGGGAGTGACTGCCGGCCGGGATAGGGGGCCCTGAGCCCACCCTGCTCCCCTGGGTCCTGGCCCAAGGCCCAGTCAGCAGTGAGTACAGTCACTCCCCAGTCAGCTGGGGTTCTACCACAACACGCTGACCTTCCTCGGGTGGGAGATACCACTCACACCACCTCCCTGGGCCACTTCCTACCGTGTCCCCTGAAGCCAGGGTCTGTACGTCATTGGGGTCTCCAAGATCTTCAGTGAGGGTAGTTCCCTAGGCTTCCGAGTCCACTCCTGGGCAGGATCCTCCGCCACATGTCTTCCTTCCTCGGTAGTCAGCTTCGAATGAGCTGGGCTGCTCCCTTTTATACTGGGGCACCTCTTGGCACATAAGCAGCATGGTCTGAGGGGTGCGACTTCCACCATCCATAGTGTTGGGTTAACTCTTTCTTGCCTAGCGTGGGCTATGCACACCTCATCACAGGAGGATAAAGACAATGATACACGCAGGGAAAATACATCAGTAAAGTTTGTCTAATAAACCTCTGACTGACCCTCCCACAATCACTGGGCCAGCCCTGTGCAGAGTCGAGTGATCACAGTGGACAGGAATCGAGTACATGGTGAGATTGAAAACAGATTATTTTCTCAGGCCTGATGTACAATGCTCAGCCTGCCTTTGAATGCAGTCACCTTCTTTGTTCAGGGCCCAGCTGACCACAGCCCTTCCCCTCTCCTGGTCTGTTTGTGTTCCCTAGAGAAACTTCTCCACCTGTGACCGCTGCTTCTAATCAGACCCCTTGGGAGGAAGAGATGAGAAACAGAGAAACAAACATCTCTCCCTCACCCACAATCTCTGCCAGTCCCTGCTCCTGATCTGGTGGGGAAATACACTAAAAAAGAGTCTGTTTGGATTCTGAGCTGGTGAACGAGCTTCCTCCCCAGCAGCTTCCACAGCTGGTTGGCTCAAGTTTAATAAGCCAAATCGCACCTATATGGGAAGTGCCTGAAAGTCCATATGTGGTTGCTCAGGGGCCGGGTTGGAATGTGCCGGGATCTCGGCCTGGTCCATAGTGGGGCAGGTCTCCTTGTCACACACAAACGTAACCAGCAACTTCTCTGCTGATTGGCCCCTTTCTCATCAGTCTCAGGGGAGAAACCGAGGGCTCAATGGAGTGGGGAGCTCCTCTCTCCCCCAGGCAGGGTTGTATAATTTTTGGTGATGCTCAGAACAGGTCCAGTTCCCCCCCACCCCACCTGCCTAAGGTTCTGGAAGGGAATTTGGGTGTGGGAGGGGTGGAGGCTCTGGGAGGGAGTTTGGGTACTAGGTGCGGGCCCTGGGCTGGGGATTGGGGTGCAGAAGGGGGTGCATGAGGAGGATTGGGGTACTGGGTGTGGGAAGGGGGTTTGGGGTCCTGAGTGCAGGCTCTGGGAGGGGGGGTGGGGTGCTGAGTGCGGGCTCTGGACTGGGGCAGGTGATTGGGGTGCGGGAGGGGGTTTGGGGTGCTGGGTTCTGGGTGTGGGCTCTGGAAGGGAGTTTGGGTGCTGGGTTTGGGCTCTGGGCTGGGACAGAGAGATGGGGTGTGGGCGGGGTGTGGGGCTGGGCCATGAATGAGGAGTTTGGGGTGCAGCAGGCAGGCTGCCCCAGGGCTGAGGGCCAGAGAGGACTCCCCGCAGCCCTCTCCCCGCCAGCAGCAGTGAGTTCTAGGGGAGCGGTCCCCCTCATCTTGCCTCCTGGCACTACACTCACCCAAGCCCTCCCTCCCCAGACTGCTGCTCAGGAGGTCCAGCCAGGATAAGCCCCCCACCTGGAGTCAACTTGAAGTTATCTGCCGAGGGGGTTGGGGCTGCCATGCACCTCCTCCTTCCACAGGTGTAGCAGCCACCGCAGCCTGGCCCTGGCGCTGCTCCTTCGTAGCCAGCAGCAGAGGTGGCCAGCCAGGGAGCGCAGCGTGGAGCTGCAGGGGGCAACCGCCCACTACCCGGGGCAGGCACTGATGCTCAGGGGAGGTGCGCAGGGATGGCAGGCAGGGCCGGGGGAAGAGACCAGGGCCGTCCTTAGGCATAGGCAACATAGGCAGCTGAGTAGGGCACCTGAAAATTTGGGGCACCACTGGGTCTTAGTGTCCAGCCTCTTGTTTTCCTATCCCTGTTCTGACCCTTCCTGCAGGCTCCCACAGATGGCTGCTCTAGCCTGGTGAATCTTCCTTGGGAGGGAATCTAGTAGTTAAAAGTGAAAAAACCTCCAGCCTGCCAGACCTATTAGCACAACATTGAAACTGTTAAAGAGACATTCAAGGGGTAATAAAGCCATTTAACAGGCATTTGCCAACCCCAAGGTATATACTGACAGGTTTCAGAGTGGTAGTCCTGTTAGTCTGTATCAGGCCATGTCTACATCTAAAATTTTGCAGCGCTGGTTGTTACAGCTGTATTAGTACAGCTGTATAGGGCCAGCGCTGCAGAGTGGCCACACTTACAGCAACCAGCGCTGCAAGTGGTGTTAGATGTGGCCACACTGCAGCGCTGTTGGGTGGCTTCAAGGGGTGTTCGGGGAACGCGAGAGCAAACCGGGAAAGGAGACCAGCTTCGCCGCGGTTTGCTCTCGCGTTCCCCGAACCACCCTGCAAACCGCGGGGAAGGAGACCTGCTTGCTCGGGGGTTCGGGGAACGAGAGAGCAAACCGGGAAAGGAGACCAGCTTCGCCGCGGTTTGCTCTCGCGTTCCCCGAACCACCCTGCAAACCGCAGGGAAGGAGACCTGCTTGTTCGGGGAACGCGAGAGCAAACCGCGGCGAAGCTGGTCTCCTTTCCCGGTTTGCTCTCGCGTTCCCCGAACCACCCTGCAAACCGCAGGGAAGGAGACCTGCTTGCTCGGGGTTTGGGGAACGCGAGAGCAAGCCGGGGAAGGAGACCAGCTTGATTACCAGAGGCTTCCTCAGGTATGCTGGGATACCTGCTTATTCCACGGAGGTCAAGAAAAGCGCTGGTAAGTGTCTATACTTGATTACCAGCGCTGGATCACTAGCGCTGGATCCTCTACACCCGAGACAAAACGGGAGTACGGCCAGCGCTGCAAACAGGGAGTTGCAGCGCTGGTGGTGCCCTGCAGATGTGTACACCTCCTAAGTTGCAGCGCTGTAACTCCCTCACCAGCACTGCAACTTTCTGCAAGCCCTCAGCAAAAACAAGGACGAGTCCTTGTGTCACCTCAAGGACTAACAAATTATTTGGGCATAAGCTTTTGTGGACTAGAACCCATTTCATCAGATGTCCACGAAAGCTTATGCCCAAATAAATTTTTATACTGTCAGTTTCTGACTTTACTGACAAAAACAGTTGTGCATTAATGTAATATTTACACAGAACATGTCAGTCTACAGGACCTTAGTTTAAAATTTGCTTTAAAAATATTTCATTAGTGAGCTGGTGAAGATTATAAAATCACATTTCTAAAAAATGCTTGCATAGAGTTTTAGGTGCACAATCATCTTTAGCCTTAAATGTGTGGATCTTCACACACAGTTTTTTAAATAAATCCTTCAAAAGACCTCCCTTATCTAAAATACACATTTTAATTACTATAGTTAAATAAAGAAGTGCTTCCAAGTCTTCCTGTCCTATCTGTCCATCTCTCCCCTACTCCCCACTGAAGAGAGCCCTTAAAGGGACAACAGTCCTTTCCTTCCAGATAGCTGGACAAAGAGTTCCCTTTCTTTACTTCTGACTATCCAACAAACTAGTTTTAAAAGAACCCTCCAGCAAAATCAGTACCTTAGTAAGACAAAATCCTTGTTATACCTAAAATCTTTGGAAACATATTTTTTTAAAGTTGGTGAAATTTCATAACCATGTCTCTTGTTATGGAGATCACACAAAGTAAATTACTTTTCCCTTTTTCTAAAAGAAATGAACATTGTTATGAACACACTAAACCTCTCTGATTAATTTAAAAGAATGTCTTTGTTTCAGTGAGTTAAATATGTAGTAATCTGGAAAGCTGGCTTAAGATTTGAGTACATTTAAAATATAAATTCAACTTAGAAATACTGATGAAGAAAATGTAAAACAGAGAAGAGCTGCATCATGTATTCCATTATATGTAATGTTGTATTCAGCAGGACAGCTGACTCACCCTTACTATGAAGTTTTTGCAAATAAATCTCTGACAAACTTCAGGGCATATCAAAAAACCTGTGACTGACATTTTTTATTCCCAAATTTTAGTGCTTTTAATTAGGTACTTTCTTCATGTCCATTCTGCATGAGGGAGAGTGCATGGAAGTCTCTGCGGGGAACTGAGACTCTCTGCCACCATGAGGCAGGCCGGGCATCTCATTATCCTTTGCTGTCAAGTCCCTCCTCCCCCTCCCCCACCAGGCTGTGAGCTTGGGCTGCCATCCGGCATAGGGGCACCAGTTTAATAATGCTGCATAGGGCCCCATAAATCCTAAGCACGGCCCTGGAAGAGACCTAGCCCTGAACAATGGTGAAGCCACCCCATCCCCAGCCCTGAATTTGCTGGAGCGCAGGCACCACGGGCCCATATATACCTCTACCCTGATATAACGCAACCCGATATAACACAAACTTGGATATAACACGGTAAAGCAGCGCTACGCGGGGGGTGGGGGCAGGGCTGCAGGCTCCAGCGGATCAAAGCAAGTTTGATATAATGTGGTTTCACCTATAACATGGTAAGATTTTTTGGCTCCTGAGGACGGCGTTATATCGGGGTAGAGGCTATTTTCCTACCAGAAAGGGAGAAATCACATCTTTTCTGTTCTTTTCTTTCTCCAGAGACCCTGCCCTATCAACTGAGCTTTCTGATATCAAAGGCAGAGAAAGAGGGTAAGTTTCCATGAGGATATTTTCCTGCAACAATTATCAATTAAAATCTCAGGATTAATTTTTTAGAAGCTTCTGAATTGAAACAAGAGAGATGTTTACCAATACAGAGTCATGGGCTCCAAGGCTAGAAGGGATCATATATCTTAACATAAGAACGGCCATACCGGGTCAGAACAAAGGTTCATCTAGGCCAATATCCCACTTTCCGACAGTGGTCATTGCCAGGTGCCCCAGAGGGAATGAACAGAGCAGGGAATCAAGTGATCCATTCTTATTAGCCAGGATGGGCAGAGATGGTGTCCCTAGCCTCTGTTTGCCAGAAGCTGGGAATGGGTGACAGGGGATGGATCACTTGATCTTTACCTGTTAGGTTTACTCCCTCTGGGGCATGTGGCATTGGCCACTGTCGGAAGACAGGATACTGGGCTGGATGGACCTTTGTTCTGACCCAGTCTGGCCGTTCTTATATTTTTATTCTCTGTCGCCCATTCCCAGCTTCTGACATCATCCCTGTCCATCCTGGCTAATAGCCATTGCTAGATAAATTCATGGAGGATAGGTCCATCTGTTACAGAACCATGGTCTCTCCCTGGCAGTCAGACATGCTCCCTGTGGTACAAGAGGGTTTCATTCAAGCACCATGCTCACAACTGTGTCATGTTTTCCCCCTCCTTTTCCCATGAGCACTGCTGGAGGCTGAGGAAGGGATTCTTGTCTGCTCCCATAGCTAGCTACCTACCTATGTCCTTGTACGGTCACCCAGCAACAGCATCTGAATGCCCAGCATCTTTTTTGCCCATTGGATAAAAAGGGAAGCTAAAGCACGGAAATAGACAGAGACATGCCTGAGGTGACACAGCAAGTCAGTAGCAGAGCGAGGAATAGAGTCCTGGCTTCTAACCTCTACCATGTTCCCTCCCACAAATCACTGTCGTGTGTTGGATGGACTTTATGCATCCAACTTGTGCAGACGTTTAGTGCCACCGAGAAGTCTAATTCCCATTGTGCCAGAGAGCCTGGTGTCTCTCCAGCAGTGCAGCCCACTCCATTCTCTAACCCCGGAGCACCCACGGAGTCGGTGCCTATGCTGGTTTGAAAGCACCACTGAACTCAGGCCACGTATTTTTGTATCTGGATGGGAAGGGCATCAGGGTTAGCAGCTGTGTAAGAGCCTGCCTTAGCCCTGCAGTGTGGATAGATCTTAACACGCTCCTACTGTCTCTCTTTCTCCTCTTGCAGTGCAGGCCACTCCGGATTCAGACCTGGCAAATCCTTGTTCCCTCCTGTCCAGAGAAGAGAGTGTGATCTACAAATACAAACATACAGAATTTTTGGAGCACAGGTTTCACTCTGCTGCCTGTGTGCTGGGCTCTAAGAGCTTCACCTCAGGGAAATGTTACTGGGAAGTGGAGGTGGGGAACAAACGTCTTTGGGTTTTGGGCATTGCCAAAGAGTCTGTGATACATGAGGGAGCGATAAGCTGTACACCAGAGGAGGGGATCTGGGCTTTGCAAAGTACAGAGAATCAGTACTGGGCCCTCACCTCCCCTAAGACTGCTCTGGGCCTACCTCTTAGCCCCCAAAGCAGGAAGAGAGCCGATCTTTACTTTCACATCCTCTTTCACTGGGAAGATCATCCCCTTCTTTGGGAGCCGGCTTGTCGAATATCTGAATCTACACAGAAGTGATCCCTGGAATGCATACCATTAAGACCTGCAGCAGAGAAATCACTCAATATGAGATATTTAAGGTAGAGCAAAGAGATGGGAAATGTATAAATTACAGCTATCACACTTTGCCATTCTAATCACAGACTTGCCAGCCCCAAGCATTCTAAAACTGTGCGTCTCCCAAAATCAGGAGAGTGACTTAAAAAATCTTCTTTAATATTGAGCTATTTTTCTCTGCTTTCTGGTTTCCGGATGTACTTTGCTTCCTGTTTTCATGCTTTTCTGTGCAAATGTGAACGCTAGAAACTATCTGTAATATAACCTGAGTTTCCTTTGCAATCTATCCCCTCCAACAACTGGGACTTAAAGAAAAACACCAAGTGCTGCGAGACTCACAATAAAATGGTGAGGGGAACAAGACTGACTTGCTCAGCATTATGCAAGCTGAATGGAGTTTCTCAACCCTCTTACATGCCTGTCTCTGTAACTCTGGGATCCTCCAGACACACACGAACTGGCCAAGCAGCAGACACCCAGGAGCCACTCCCAGGGCCACAGCACAGCCTGCCTGTCTTAGGGCAGGTCTGCACTTAAAATGCTGCAGTGGCACAGATGCAGCGGGGCAGCTGCACAGCTGTACCACTTAAGTGAAGATGCTGCTACGCCGATGGGAGAGCTTCTCCCATCAGTGTAGTTAATCCACCTCTGTAAGAGGTGGAAGCTATGGCAAGGGGAGAAGGTGTCCTGTCAACGTACCGCTGTCTACACTGGGAGTTCAGTCGGTATGACTGCGTCACTGAGGGATGTGGATTTTTCACACCCCTGAGTGACAGTTATACCAAAGTAAGTTTACATTGTAGACCTGGCCTAAGTTCTGACTCAATCAGGGTCATCCATCAAAGTCCTCTGCTCTTTACTTACGAATGTAACAAGCATAATGATGTTGTCAGGGACTCTAACCCCGACGGCAAAGTTTGTTGTCTGACCGCAAGAGAGACAGGCAACACCAGCAAGGTCCGATCAAAAGCTCTTTATTGACAAGTGCACGCATCAATAGAGAGCAGCTCGTCTCCAGAGAGAACCAGTCCCCTCTTTACATCTTAGTATAAGCCTATATAGACAGTTCCATCGCGTCATAAATTATTCATTGGAGCAACCCACCCCCTTCTTCTAACAACTAGAAACTAGACACCTTTAGTATACATGCATGCCTAAAGTTAGAGATGTAGGGGAGTTAAAAACAAACAAAGAACAAAACCAGGGAGTGAAAACAAGGAGGCTGGGAAACTAGGGCTCTTATCAGTTCTTCGAAGGAGCTGCCCGAACACAGCACATCTGGTACTATGCCAGGAATGCAGCTTCTCTTTTATCTCACTTTTTCCCAGCGCTTGTGAGACATGCTGCTGCTTCTCAGTGTTTTCCACTCAGGGATTACCCACAAACCTCTGTTAGCCTGACTTTGGTCAGGTTGGCATACCTGGTTTTGTCTGCTATATCTTTATTCAGGCCTAACAATGTTCTGCACACCCATCCCCCAGTTCCAGAGCTCAATGCTCCTCTTTTGCTCTGTTTGGTTATTTGGATGCTGTAGATTCAGCTGAGCAAATCCACAGAATAAAGTTTATTTCTATATTCTGGTCTTGGACTTTGTCCCAGGGGTATTAGATCTGTACAGCTCTGCCCTGACAGGCTAGACAGACCCACAAGCAAATGTTTGAGGGGGCTTGAGGAAAAGCAGCTGGGTAACCTCTAAGCAAAAGCTCTAAAGTCAAAGCTCGAGGACTGAGTAAATAAAATAAAATCATCAAGTGATGCTTTCCTGAGGCACTACTATACTTCTCTTTAAAGAAATCTTAGCAACCTACAGCTGCCAGGGAAGAGAGAAATTTGCAATAAAGTAACCAGCTCATATCATCAACTGCAGTATGACAAGATAGCACCTTACTGCACCATTGTGTTGCAGTAGCATTTCTTTCCTAAACCAAGTTATCCCTTTTTCTTTAAATTAGCATTCACAGTCTGAGTGGCTAGAAACCTGCTACACCACCCAAGGGCACAGGGTAGGGTCAGGGGTACAAAGCCAGAGTCCTTTGGTCAAGGGGGAGCCCCTCCCAACACAAGCTGTTTTTAAAACACAGTGAGCTAGGCATGGAATACCAGCAGAACCCTGTCCATGGTTGTTAGAGGGGGACTCGCCCAATGCACCCTGGAAACTGTCCTGGGCTGGGAGGTAGAAGAACACAAATTAACCTGTTCTGCTGCGGCTGACCCCTGTAAATATGTTTGTGTATTTCTCAATCACATGTAAGCAGAGTCAGGATGAGCGCTACCCTGACATCTGGTGGTGAATTGTAGGGAGTGTGGAAAGAATTTAAAGAATTTCAGAGAGTGTGGAAAGATTTGCATTGGCATCCACCCCCCACTTAGCATAAGCCCACAGCAGACTGGGATGGTTATTTTAACAGATCTGGGATCACCAATTTCTTTGTTATTGGAGCAAGAGGGGAAAAAAAGTTTGTCACCCTGATTGTGTGAATGGGGAGCTGTGGGACTGCTTTGTGACAGAGATGACTCAACCTCAGTTGGGTGGTACTTGCTAAACAAGGGACATGGGTTCCAACTCTTCCCATGAATGGACAGTGTGTGTGTGCCTGCCCACCCCTTCCTTTGGAGGGTCTAGAACACTAATTGCATATTCTCCACTGTTAAAGAGTAGAGCTAATTTTGGTTCCATTAGGAATCCATCTAGAAACTGCTGAGCTGAATTCACATTGAGCCAATGGTGTGTGAACAGCAGGGTTCCCATACTAAAAGGTGAAATCACTGAAGGGGCTGAGATCACTGAGTACTGTGTTAACCTGTGTGGGAGCCTGAAAATCTATTGTTAAACTGCTGGCAGAGTAGAGCAGTTTGCAGCGTGTTGGAGCAGCCCATGGAATAGTGAGCAGAGTGAAGTGGATTGCAGGGACAGCTGGAGGAGCGGCACAGCTGGTGTGGTGGAGCGGGTCATGATGAAGGCTGCAGCAGAACTTCATGGAGAGGTGGAGCAGTTGGCCCTGGCCCACATAAGGTGCCCCTTAACACCCTGTGTGGACTCCCCCATCCCTTTCCACCCAGGCTGCGGGGGGTAGAACTCTGCAGATAAACTCTTGAATTCTGGGGTGGCACTGACCAGAGACTTTTGGGTTGTTGGACTTTGGGGTAATTGGACTTAAGACCCTAAAGGGGAAAGGACAAATGTACTTGGAGGTGGGTTTTGTTTATGGATTGTGTTATAATCCTGTTTGTGGTGTTCCTCCAATGGGATGCCGCATTGTTTCCTTCCTTTATTAAACGGATTTTGCTACACTCAGACTCCATGCTTGCGAGAGGGGAAGTATTGCCTCCTAGAGGCGCCCAGGAGGGTGTGGTATGTAAGTGTCCCAGGTCACTGGGTGGGGGCTTGAGCCGGTTATGCATGGTGTTATTAAAGCGGAACCCCTGGATACTGAACCCGGCCCTTGTTGCTACCAACTCAGAGGGGCAGAAGGGTTACACACAGAACCCCTCGGCCTTTTGAAAGGAACCTACCCAATCAATTAGCCACACCTGCTGGAATGTTAGGCTTGGTGCATGGCCGAGCCACACAACACTGATATAAGGATGAGTTGATTCAAGCTTGGAGCATGGCACAGACACCCAGCCCTGAGACTGGCTTGACAGCTGAGACCAGGTAGGTTCAGTGCATGGAACAAGGACAGCCCTGAGACTGGGTGCAGGGGAGGTAGCTGAGAAGAGGTCAGCTCTGTGCGTGTCACAGGCACACAGCCCTGTGAGCGGGCTGGGAGAGCTGACAGCCAGCCAGCTGAGTGTGCACACAGCTGGGGCATGACACAGAGGTAGCACTGACTAGGGCAGGGAAGATGCAAACATGTCTAGTACACAGCAGTGTGGTGGCGGGGGCGAGAGCTGGCACGCTCCATGCATGGTGCACACACAGTGCTGACAAAAGGAGAATCAGGTGAGATTGGGGCACCTGATGAGAATGGGCAGGCTCTGTGCGTGACACGGACGGTGCCTTGGTTTCCCCATCTAAACTAGCTAGGCTCTTCTAGGGGACACCCAACCTACCTTTGGCCTACTTGGAGTTCAGTAAATAAGTTTGTCTTGTACGGGGCTCTGGTAGGGGTTCCACAATTGTCCCCCATGGAGGGCAGATGCTGTGAGGTGTGTCAAAAAGGAGGACACCACAGGGGTTGTGCTTGGTGAGATGAATTTTGGCTGATCTTCGTGTGGCCTTGATTCACAGCGGCTAGACAGAGAAATGACATTGTGTTGGAACATTGTATCCTGCTGCAGAGCCGGCCTTGTAACCAGCCACATCCCCAGCAGAACTCCAGTCTCTGTGCTTTTCCCACCACAGTTACATTCCCTGTTCTGGTTCCAGGCAGCTGCCTCACCCTCAGTCTGTGCCCAGATCACCTTCCTGCTGCCAGGATAGACAAGGGGCCTTGGAAACTCTATATAACCCTTTACCCTGAACAGGGCAGGGGACCCCACTGCCAGCTCCCTCACACGCTGTCCTGGGCCACTGGTCCTCTGCCCTGACCTGGGATGAATCTCTCTCAAGGGCAGAGAGAAGCTTCCTCTGCACTGTCCATTGAACTCCTGGCCTCTCTGCTCAGCCTCACATGGAGGGGGATGACCAGTGCAGACTTTGCTGGTTACGTCGGTGTGTGATGGAGACGTCTATACCCCGGGAACCCGGCTGAGATCCCAGTGCATTTCACACAGCTTCCTGAGCAGCTTCTCAATGGACTTTCAGCCACTGCTCCCCTGGACAGGATGTGGGTTATTAATCTGAAACAGACCAGCCAGAGAGAAGCATCGTTACTTGACCCCAACCCCAAGGCTTTGATGCTCACATTGTTCGTGAAAGCCAAGGAATTGCGACAGATGTATCAGGAGGTGAGGGAGGCAAGCAGTCACTGTGACGCGGCACCGCAGACATGCCGCTTTTACCAGGAGGTGCATGCTATCCTCTGCAGCGAACACCCCGCCCCCAAGGGCTCCCAAGGAGACATCAGAGGAGTTGGAGTCATGGGCTGAGGAGGATGAGAATGGGAGACAGGCGAGCAGGGATCCATTGTTGGATTCAGGGCTTAAATTCAGCTGGAGCTGTCAGGAGTGGAGTTCTAGTTAATATTTTCAGTCCCCCTAGAGTTTTTATAGCATGTTGGAGGGGGGCACGGGAGGTTCCAGGAAATAATCTATAGGAATTTAAGACCTGATCAGATTAAACTTTGTGGCCTAATCTAGAATGCAACGAGACTAAGAAAGAAATACCACAATCTTCATTCTGGGGTTTACATACATTAGCCCTGAGATTTAACGCTGTAGAACACTTTTCCCAATCACAAAGGTTCTTTATTTGTGTCCAAATTTAAAATAGAAATGTAACACTCATAGCAAAAGGCAACAGGAATGCCCCCCATCTGTCATAATGTGCTGCCCCTAGACCAGAGCATGAGGAAAGATAGAGAGGTTGGGCAACAACTGGGCTAGGTGAATCCCTATCATCACAACTTGCTACACCTGGTCCAGGAGATGGGGAAAGCTGGAGGATGGGGAAAAGGGGACAGGTAGCAAATTGTGCAAACAGCAGTTTGTAATGTTACACTGGCCAGGAGTCGGGTGGCAGGTAGCCCTCGTGACAAGGGTGATGGTGGATTTGAGGGGGAGTTGCCTAGGATGCACTGGTGAGTTAATTCAGCCCAACAAATAACCAGAGGAACCTAGGATTACCCAGAAAGTGTGTGGCAGATCCAGGTCTCTCAGGCTAGCACCCTACCCACCGGACCCGCCTTTTCACTCTACAGGGATACTTCGAACAAGTAGCTGTATACGGGCTTTCAAAGCTAGAACAGATTTAAATCCCCTAGCATCAGGGCATGAGCCAGTGACTAACTGAGGGGGTGGAGGTGTGAGGAGTACAGATTTATTAAGGGGGGATTAGTCGGCTTTGGCTTGGCCCGGTTGGTATCCACCACCCCAGGTTCCCCAGTGCTGATGGAAATAAATGATCGATGCATAGATCATATTTCCCTCAAAAGCCAGCAGGTTCCAGGTCTGGTACCTGTCCCTGGAGGACTCTGGGACAGTTCTAGAGACCAACCTTAGGTGGGGCTTGGATTCTCCTCTGGCCCCTTGACATCTGGGGAACAAACAGCCAAGCTGCCCACTTTCCATGGTACATATTTAACCATCTCAATAACCGAAATGTTAATCACCTGGCTGAGTACAGTAACTAGTGATTTAAACCACCCCAAATAAATTAAAAGCACCTTCTTTGTGCTACATAACACTTCAGGAAGGCGGCGGATCTGTGTAGCCAGCAGTACCACCGTAATAGGGCATCCTTAACCTTAAATACTAAGTGATATATTTTGGTTCCAGCCAAAGAGCTGATAGAGGTCGGGTCTAATCGCATCCTAATTGAAGTGAATATTGTCATTAGAGCGGTCCGTTCCATGAAGGCCTCCTTCCCAAATGATGGCTGATTAGGTAATCTCCTACGCCACACAATAAGTTCCAATAAGGCTGGTTGTCGTATGAGCGCTCAGTGCAAATGTAGGTGAAAACAACAGGATTTCTCAAGGTTCAGTGTACAGATCCTAACACCTGAAATCCCTGCACGAGAGATGGCAAGGTGGTTTGACATAGGGACCTGAGCAACTACTCGATAGGCACTATGCTCGTGAGCTCACATGCACCGGCACCAACTTTGTCATTTCCAGCTGGATGCTCACCCCTTCCCACCTCCGCCACACCCTTGCCCCATTCTGCCTCCTCCCCTGAGCACATGCCACCCTCGCTCTGCCCTCTCCCCCCTGCGCACTGTGGAACAGCTGATTGCGGCAGGCACTGGGTGGAGGAGCTGATCCAGCCCTAGAGGGAGCACCCACAGAGTCAGCATCTAGCTCACATGTATTAAGGTCAATGGACTTGCAGGCTACCTAGCGGTGATTCACTTGTAGGTGTCAGATCTTGGAAGCCCCATGTTGCTCACCCCTACCTCTCAGTGGCCAGCTGGGGGGTGTGAATGAAGCACAGGGCAGTTTGTGTGGCACAGCCACAGGTCAGCAGCCAGTGCAAACCAGCCTAACAAGTGAAGGCCAAAAAGCTAGAACAAAGATTTCTTCCTTTCCTTTGTTTTTTGCAGATGATGACCCAGCTGGGCCCCCAACTTGGAACCTCAGAGCTCCTGTGGCCAATCAGAACAGGGCACTCTCCTTCTAAGGTAGGGGTCCCCATGGCGCCCACAGGGTCATCTAAATGCACCCGCGTCCTGGCCGGCAGTGGAGCATCCACCGAAATGCTGCAGAATTTCTGCAGTGTTTTGGCGGCGACACCTCTCGATGACATCACTTGTTGGCTGCAAGTGATGTCATTGAGATGCGGTGCTGCTGAAACGCTGCAGAAATTCGGCGGCGATGCCTCTCAATAACGTCACTTGCCGTCGACAAGTGAAGTCATCAAGAGGCGGCGCAGCCGAAATGCCGCAGAAATTTGGTGGCATTTCGGCGGGTGCTCCACCGCCACCATGGTCCTTTGTCTGGCGCCCACCAGACGAAAAGGTTGGGGACCACTGTTCTAAGGTCACTGGCATCACCCAATGGGGTCTCATTAGAACATATTTATACAAATGAAAGCAGCAAAGAATCCTGTGGCAGCTTATAGACTAACAGACGTTTTGGAGCATGAGCTTTCGTGGGTGAATACCCACTTCCTCAGATGTATTCACCCACGAAAGCTCATGCTCCAAAACGTCTGTTAGTCTATAAGGTGCCACAGGATTCTTTGCTGCTTTTATGGATTGAGGCCTTGGCTACACTCACACTTTACAGCGCTGCAACTGGGGTGTGAAAAAACACCCCGCTGAGCGCTGCAAGATACAGCGCTGTAAAGCATCAGTGTAATCAGGGCAGCAGCGCTGGGAGTGCGGCTCCCAGCGCTGCACGCTACACCCGTAAGGGATATGGTTTACATGCTCTGACTACACTCACACTTCAAAGCGCTGCCGTGACAGCGCTCCTGCAGCACTGCCGGGGCAGCGCTTTGAAATTCCAAATGTAGCCATACCCCCAGACTAACACGGCTACCCCTCTGATACTATACAAATGAAGGAGCTCCTCGTTCCTGTAATTTCAGGTTGCAATACCCTTGCATCAAAAAATACATGCAGTCCGCAGGTCTGTAGGTATCTGAGACATTACAGGTCATGGGTCAGCCCCTAGACAATATTGGACCCAGCCTGCAAAAGCCAATCGCCAGTTCTGAAACCATTTCTTAAAAATGCAAAGCCAGCAAAAAATTGGAGGAGCAATACCAAGTTCTCCATGCATCCAGATCACTTTCCCCCAGGCCTGTGCCGTGAGGCATCAACTGATGGTTTCCCTTCACCTAGAGCGGTGGTTTTCAAACCGTTGGTTGTGACCCAGAACTGAGTCGCGGAATGGAAAGGACTGGGTCACAGCTGCTCTGGTCAGCACTGCTAACAGGACCATTAAAAGTCCCGTCGGCTAAGGCAGGCTAGTCCCTACCTGTTCCGACACCACGCTGCGCCCCAGAAGTGACCAGCAGCAAGTCTGGCTCCTACTCTGGGTGGGGGGCAATGGAGCCCTCTGCACTGCCCTGCCCTGAGCACCAGCTCTGCACTCTCATTGGCTGGTTCCTGGCCAATGGGAGCTGGGGGGGGGACGGCGGGGCGGAGAACCTCACAGCGCTGCTTGTGCCTTGAAGCCAGACTTGTTGCTGGCCGCTTCTGGGGCACAGTGAGGTCTGCGGTGCCAGGACAGGTGGGAAGCCTGTCTCTGCACCCTGGCTGCACTGCTGACCGGAAGCTGTGGAAGGTAAGCCTGAGGCGTGCCCCAACCCCGCACTCCAATCTCCTGCACCAGCCCTAAGCCCCCCCCAACCCAGAACCCCCTCCTGCACCCCAAACCCTTCATCTCTGGCCACACCCCAACGCCTGAACCCCCAGGCCAGAGCCCTGACTCCTCCTGAACCCCAACCCTCTGCCCCAGCCCTGAGCCCCTCCCACACCTCAAAACCGTCATCCCCAGCTCCATTGGATCACGGGCGTCAACAATTTTCTTCAAATGGGTCACCAGAAAAAAAGTTTGAAAACCACCAACCTAGAGTACTGTGTGCAGTACTGGTCACACCATTTGAAAAAGGCGATTGCAGTATTAGAGAGGGTTCAGAGAAGGGCAACGAGAATGATGAGGGGCCTGGAAAACCTCTTTTGGTAAGAAAGATTCAAAAGAACGGGACTGTTTACCTTGGAAAGGAGATGACTAAGAGGGGAGAAGCTAAAAGTGTATAAAACAATGAATGGGCCAGAGAAGACTGGGATCATCTTTTCTGTCTGTCTCATAACAGAAGAACAGGAGAACAGTCTATGAAATGGAAAAGGATCAAATTCAAAACCTGTAAGAAATACTTTTACATAAAATATGTAATTAAACTGTGGAACTCATTGCCACATGGAGTTTTTGAGGCCAGTAATTTAGCAAGATTCAAAAAAGGGATTGGATATTTGACATGAATAACTAGAAACCCCCGAGTTATAATAGTTAAATTAATGCAAATAATTTTTTTGGAAGGAATAAATTGGTCAAGGCTTAAAATGATCCCTAACTATTAGGGATTAGTAAGGCTCTTATGTAGTGTTTTCCCTCACTAGATCTCAAAGTGCTTTACAAAGGAGGTCCAGAAAGAGTCTTGAGCTTAAACCTCAATCTGAGTCTGTGTTTATTCAGTGATATAAAAGAAAGCTGCCAAGCCTGCATCCAGCAAGCCTCTGTTGGCTTCTTTGTATATATAATTGCCTATTCATCTCTTTAAGTAGCATCTTGCTTGTTTGGGGACTTTTCTGGGGGGTGGGGGTGTGTGACTTCTGGTGTGTTGTGTCTGTGTTGATGGGTTATATGTTTGTTTTTAGAATTTCCCGCCGGAGAGCGTGATTGGCTCCCAGCTGGGCATCTGCTTTACAAGGCGGCTTGCTGGGTCTGGCAGGAAACGAAACTTCTCCTGTTACACGGGCTGCAGGGAGCCATGGCTGCAGCAGGGAATCCTCTGAAAAGCCTCCGAGATGAAGCTACTTGCTCCATCTGTCTGAGTTTTTTCACGGATCCAGTGACTATAGACTGCGGGCACAATTTCTGCCGAGCCTGCATCGCCCAGTGCTGGGAGAGACCAGACACAGACATCTCCTGCCCTCAGTGCAGAGAGACCTTTCCCCAGAGGACCCTGAGGCCGAACAGACAACTGGGGAACGTGGCAGAAATAGCCAAGCAGCTGAGTGTCCCAGCAGCAGCAGCAGCAGCAGGAGGTTTGTGCAACGCGCACCAGGAGCCTTTCAAACTCTTCTGTAACCAGGACCAGGTTCTCATCTGTGTGATCTGCAGGGAGTCCCAGGCTCACCGCGCTCACAGGGTGCTCCCCATAGAGGAGGCTGCCCGGGAGCACAAGGTTAGGCCACGGCTGGGCACGGGGCTGGGAGTGGGAGTGGGAGCGGGGCCGGGGGGAGCCCAGGCCACAGCAGATGTGGCTTCAGTGGCGCTGGAACAGTTTATGGAGTGGGGTGGGGGTGCTGAGCTACACCCCTCTTACCCCTGTCCGCGCCCCCCAGAGCTGGGGCCCGGAGCAGGGACGTGGACAGCGGTAAGGCGGCCGTTCGGCTCCCCGGCGGAGCCCCCCACCCCACCCGTGGACGATCGGCCCCCGGGCGGAGCCCCCACCCCGCTCCACCGCCGAGGGAAAAAGAGGGAGGAGAGGCACTGAAGGGGCAGTGACCTGACGAAGCTCACAAAACAGCTCAGTGGCACAACCAGGAATTAAACCCTGGCCTCCCATTGCCCATCCTAGTTCTTTAACCACTAGACCACACAGCCTCTCACCGCGCCTGTCAGGCAGGGCTTTACACTCACAGTATAAACCGCTCAGCACGGCTGAGTTTTGACAGTATATTAACCATGTCATACTAATGGTGATGTTAATAAGGCAGTGCACTGATATGGGTCAGTGCTGAAGAGAGATTGTTCATTTTGCAGTTATCACGTCACAGTACATAAACCAGATTAGTGTTTTGGTGCACACTACTATAGTAGCACTATCTACATTTTTTGTATTACTTTTGATACTGTCAGGATGGAAACTCCAGTATAAGATTGCTTATTTCAGCAGTACTCAAATGTGCCCTAGAATTTTAAACTCTGGTCTTTTCAGTGGTGTTGGCATTGCCATTGGCATGTAGGGAAGTACTGTTAGTATTTCTGCTTCACTTTGATAAGTACTTCTCAGCACAACATTTTTAGAATACTAATGTTCAAACTGGGTACCCCTCTGTTCCAAAATGTAACCGTGATGCCATTATCAAAATCTGAACTATTGAAGTCAGATGGCTTATTAGAAGTGCTGTAAGTTCTTTGGGGGCAGGGACTGTCTTTTAGTTTTGTTTGTACAGCACCTGGCATTTTGGGGACCTGGCCCATGCGTGAGGCTTCTAGATGTTATGATAATACAATTAATAAATAATGAAGAATAATCTCCCACCTCTCAAGAGGCAATTGTGACAGCCTGAGAGGGACATGCAATGTATATAAATGTATCTGTGAGGACAGACTCCTCAGCCACCTGACCCTCTCAAACGTTGTTTTTCTTGCCTCAGGATCAAATTCAAACCCGACTGAACATCCTGAAGCAAGAGAGAGAAGAACTTCTGGAGTGGAAACAGGATGGAGAGACACAAAGCCAGGAATATCTGGTAGGTCCCCATTATTATGGTCCAGCAGTTCCATCAGTCAGAATTGGTATCTCTGTGTGGGGAGAGTGTCAGCCCTGGTCTATACACGGCACTGCCTGATTTAGCTATGGCTACATCTACGCGGCACAGCTCTGGGGCGACCTGCAGGGTATGTGTAACTACACAGCACAGTGAAAAGGAGACTGTGTCCACACTGTAGTGTGGTGGATGAATGAAAAGACTCCAGCAGGGGGAGGCAGCAGAGCTGCCGGAGCCTTGTCCCACTTCTGGAGCCTTTCCCTTTGGTGGGGAAAGGCACTAGTGGCGTGGGCGGGGGCAGCGGGACACTACACTGCTCTTTTTAACACTGTAAATGGGGAAGACCCTCCTTGGGGGCGTATAGAGCCATGTCCGTAAGGTTTATACCCAGAGGGTTCTGGCATATCGTGACTCTACTTGCTTAAGCCATGCCTCGCCATCTACACTGCTATCTATGCCCAAGTTAGGAGGGGAATATAGTGCACGTCCTCTACACACCACCATAACATTTGTGTAGTACAGCTGTACCTGAAATCACTTTTTCATGTAATGTCTTTATACTGGTGTAAACCCCTGACATGCAAACATTGTAAACCTAATTTAATTTGACCCTAGTGTGGTGTGGAGAGTTCACCTTGTCCAGTTAAACTGAGATAAAAGGTGCTAACCAGGAGCAAGGTTGAAGTTGATTCAGGGTTAGCTGTAATGTATTGGATAACTCCCAGAAAACCTCAAGCGCTTTGCCTCTTGTAGACAGCACCCTTACAGGGTGTGATCATGTTTGTTTTTGTTTATCATCCCTCTGGGCTGATTCCTCCACTTGCTTCCAGTTTCAACTCTTAAGCACTGATCTTATTCCTCACGCGTCAGTGGGTCCAAATCCAGCTACAAACAGTGATTTGAGGGGAGATAGTTTTCAAAGACACGTATGAGTGATTAGGTGCCTAATTCACATTGACTGTCAATGGGACATAGGTACCCAGTGGCTGTTTTGTATCACTGAAATCCTCCCCCTGAATCTCCATCTATAACCACCAGACACGACTGGTTTCCTCTGGGACAATGTAATGTACAAAATGCCGGATGAAACATGTAAGAGCTGGAGAAAAAGCAAGGATTTTGCACAGTATATGTTGTACCTGGCGTTTTGTGTGGATAGCCAGCAGAACTTTCCTTCAGTCTTCTCCACAGCTCTCTGCCAATGTATTCCTGATATGGAGTCAGACCCCACCTTCCAACCTTTCTGCTGTGAGAAGACTAGATGATCAGCAGAATATACTAAGCCACTCAGACCTGAAGACTCATCATTTTAGAGATATTGGGTAACATTTTCAAAAGTGCCTAAGTGATTATGGAGCCTAAAGTTTACAGTTTTGCAAGTGGTTAAGGACCAGATTCTCAAAGATATTTAGGCCCTTAAAATGCAGAGAGGCCTAGTGAGATTTTTCAAAAGCAACTAAGTAGCACCTAACATCCTCTGTAGTTAAGGGGACTTAGGCACCTAAGTAATACTGAAAATCCTTCTCAGGACTTTTATGTCTCTTTAGACACCTAAATATCTTTAAAAGCAGCTCCTTACACACTTCTTTTAATTGTGTTTCAGCTCGTAAATGATTTTGCTGTTTCTGAAAATTTACCCTAAGTTCTATTTTCAAAAGTCACTTTCAAAGAAACGTAGGCTCCTAAGCACAAAAGTATCTTTGAAAGTGGGAACTGGACTCCTAAGTCACCAAGGCACTTTGGAACATGTTATTCATTCAGGCCAGCTGAGAGACTATCCGAAAATCTTCTCTCTAGAAACTATCAGGCATTTTCTCCTGAAATCTCAAACGTATGTTTGTAGTAGGTTGATATGAAAAGAGACTTTAAGAACTGTTCCTGTCAGGGACATGGGGAGAGTCTGGGATGTCCAACTTTCTCATCTGTGAAAACCGGATGCTGAGCGCTGGAACCTGCCCCGTCCCAGGCTCTGCCTCTTTCCCTCCAGGCCTCACCCCCCAATCCTCTTTCCCCCTCACTGTCGCTTGCTGCTCTCTCCACCTCCCTCCCTCTGCCAGTTGAGCTGGGCTCTAGGGGTGTGGTGGAGGTTACTGGGGTGGGGCGGGGCGAGGCAGGGGAGGGGGAGCCATGCTTTGCGGGTAAGGGGGTGATTGGGGCAGGATGGGGGAGCTGCTCGCACTTCTCTCCCTGGTCCCCGAGCCATCCCTGAGTGCTCCTCCAGGCTCCCCTGGTGTTGGAAGCCAGTTACTCTGGGTAACCGGACTTCTAATATCCAGTCAGCAGTGCCGACCGGACACTGCAGGTTTCCCTTTTGATGGGACTTTCTGGTCAAAAACTGGACATCTGGCAACCCTAGTCCTGACCTGTCCTTTTCCTGTTTGTCCCTTCATTACAGGGAAAGATAGAAGCTGAGAGGCAGAAGATTGTGTCTGAATTTGAGCAACTGCGGCAATTCCTGGAGGAACAGGAGCGACTGCTGCTGGCCCAGCTGGAGGAGTTGGACAAGGAAATTGTGAAGATACAGGATGAAAATGTCACCAAACTATCTAAGGAGATTTCCCAACTCAGTGATTTGATCAGTGAGATAGAAGAGAAGTGTCAGCAGCCAACGAGTGAATTCCTGCAGGTGAGACAGTTAGAGACACCCAGATCCCTGCCCAGGCAAGGGAGAGATTCTGAGTGATTAGCTTTGGAGTTTATTAAGTTCTTGGAAAGGTCCCCCACCCCAATGGAAACTGTCAGCGTGTCCTTTAGCAAAGCGAGGGAAAACAAAGTTTGACATGTCTCATATTTCCAGTGTGGAAACAGTTTTGCTGTTTTAAAGGCAGACGTCTCAGACCTTTTTGATACATCATACATAAGCCCCTTTCCTTTTCAGTTTAAAGCAATTTTTACAAAAAATTCCTGGGTTATACAAAAAAGTAGTATTCATTTTTTTTCTGATTTTCATCCTACTTTTGTATCATTCAAATATATATAAAAAACTTGTTTTATTAGGAAAATACAATCCATTGCACGAGATCTCTGTATTACGATAATACATTACTCTGTGTGTATATGCAAAGCTGCCTGCTGAAGTAAGAACGTATTGTTCTAGAAGATACACGCAATAACCAACAGGCATGTACACAAGTTCTGAAGTGCGTCTGCATCTGAACGTACTGATGAAGCTCACCCACCACATACAGATTTCAAACTGTTAGCAGACAATGGGTTAAAGATTTGATGCACTAAAATGGGAAGAAAATGGAAATCTGTATCAGAATACATTTCAGAACACACAGAAGTATTCAAAAAGGTTATAGAAACAAAAACAGGAGCCAAGGATGAAGTTGAGTGTATGCGCTGCAAATGGGGTGGCCCAATTATCAAATGTGAATATTTATAGGCTAATAGTTCTAAGTCTACACCGGTAAACTCTTGGTTCAAATGACAAGTTTTATTTGGGGATTAGAGATGTATTGTTTTCTTAAACTCAGAGGGGCATTTTGTTTTGAGCTCTGTTTTAGTTCTGCAGCAAACCACAGTGATGAACGGAATTCAAAGCATTAATCTACTGAATACTTTTTTCCCATTTTTCCATCCACCAAAATAAACCTGATATTTACCTAGAAAAACTAATAGTTATTTTGCGCTGATTTCCATCTGTTTTTGTTGTTGTGGTATTTTTTCCTAGGAATTTATCAGTGTTTAACTAATATAAAACGGAAAATGAAGGGCCCTAATGATCTGGAAGCAGTAAACAGCACAACTCCAGTGTCTAGGAAGTGGGATAATTAGGAAAGCGAAGTTCTTTGCAGGGCCTATTAAGAAATGGGAATGAATCCAGTTTCCAGAATTGCTGACCAGAATTGCATAAATGGAGCTTTTAGCTTGAGAAAGGCAAATGCTCTGGACACAGGAGTTGCATATGGAAGTCTGGGATTCATGTGTCTGATGAGTCTGTTTGAGCAAGTGCCATTGGCACAGGCACAATAGAATTTAGAAGGAGAAAACCCACAATCGTGCTGCGTGCTTAAGGGCCCCATTCTATTGAAGTCTGTGAATGGAATTTTAAAGGTGCAACTACAGAGAATTGCATCTCAAGCTCAACTAGGGGTGGCAAAGTGAGTCCTCTCCAGAGCAGGAGCAATCGCCAGCTTCTGGCTCGTGGGACTGAGCTCTTTTTTTTCTTCTCCCCTCTCTCTCTTCTAGGACATCAAAGGCACCTGGAGCAGGTATGTAGCTCCTTCCCACTCCCCCTTACGCTTCGTGATGTTGGAAAGGGATTGGATCCCTGAAGACAGACTTTGCAGGGTATTTAGACACCTGACATGTAGCTAGGCACTTACCTGCTTTGGAAAATTCTACCAAGCAAGTTAGGCATCTCCCATTGCAATCAGTGGCAGTTGGGAGCCTAGCTTGGTTAGGTGCTTTTGAAAATCCCAGGAGGCACCTTTTAAAATCAGGACTTAAGTGACTTGCCAAAGGTCACGCAGGGAGGCTGTGGCAGAGGAGGGTGTGGAACATAGGTTTCCAGAGTCCTACAGCAACCCCTTAATCACTGGAGCACCCTTTCCCATGAGATTATGCCCTTCTGTCTGAGGGGCAGCTTGTGGACCCCTTACTCTCTTTACCTCCCATTTGAGGATCTAGGCATTTCAAAACTGCAGAGAGGAGGGCAATTGACTCACCAGTGGGAGTTAGAGGCTCACAATGAGCCCACGAGAGAGCAGCCTCTGGTAGCTCATTCTCCCAAAAGACAGAAAAGATTTAGAATGGCTGGTTTTGTTCTGTCTTGTCTTGTTTTCCCCCTCTAGGTGTGAGAAGCTGAAGTTCGAGAAACCAGTGGCCGTGCCAGAGGACCTGAGAGAGAGAGTCGGCGTCTCTTCCCAAAGAAATATTTGTCTGCAGGAGGCTGTGAAGAAATTCAAAGGTAACTTAACATTTATCTGGGTTCCTGCTACGGTGATGATACATCAAGATGCGCCTCTGACTGTGGAAGGAGATGGACTCTGGCCTATTAATTCTCAGCTCGTCCCAGCTAGACGTCTTTGTGGTTGGGATGGGGAGGGCTCAGGGCTGATGCCAGTTCTCCAGGCCTCCACTTGGATTGTCTCAGACCCAACTCATGGTGTCAAAATGGGTCACTCAGAATTTGAGACACACAGTCACCAGATGTTATAGAAAATGTTGAATGTAACCTCCATGCCTGGGATTTTCCAAGGGACCTATGGGATTTAGACACCCATCTCTCTCTCTCTCTCTCTCTGTCCGTCAATAGGAGTTGGCCATCACATGGCCTCAGCCCTTTTGAAAATCCCAGTCTGTACCTCAAGTTCCTCCATCTTTCAAAAGGAGGAAATAATGACCAACCTACCTTGTTGTGCTAATTAGTGAATGTCGCCCAGTGCTTAGAGATCCTTAGAGGAGAGTGGGAGATGGAAATGTGCAAGATGTGTATTTTGGACGATGATTTCACTGTAGTTTGGTCTCGCTGGAAAGGTCTCCCCATTCGAATCTGCCTCTCAATCTATGGTCTTTTCCTTTGGACTGTCTCAGAATTACAGCATCGTTTCATGCAGTGCTGCTGTAGCCATGTCAGTCCCAGGATATTAGACAAGTTGGGGGAGGTAACAGCTTTTATTGGACCAACTCCTGTTGGTGACAGACAAACTTTTGAGCTACACAGACCTGAAGAAAAGCTCTGAGTAAGCTCTAAAGCTTCTCTCTCAAGCACAGTTACATTAATTAACGGTAGGAATGTCGCCAGAGTTAATACAACATGAAATCACCTCTCCAGTCCCTCCTTTCTCTAGAGACCCTGCCCTCTGAACTGACTTCTGAGCCCAAAGGCAGAGAGAGAGGGTGAGGGCTAGATTCACAAAAGGACTTGGGGGTCTACCTGCCATTTTAGGCATCTAAATCCCAGAATCAGACCACACTGGGATTCACAAAGCCCCCTGCTGAGCTGCCTAAAGTCACTCATCATCTCTATTTTTGCAGTAAATGTACCCTAGGCATCTGTGTTTCTGCTTCTGTGCATGCGCACTGCAGTTCTAGTCTAGCTGTCCAGACACATAAGCCCCAGAGAGCTACATGAACTGGGGAAAGACAGGTATTCCTCCTCCTAGCTCACATACAGGGCCTAATCTGAGATGCCTGCTCCGAGCACACTTACTGGCTCAGGTCCTATATGTGAATTTACCCAAAAGAACCAGGCCCTAAGGAAAGGTAAGCTCCCTTATCATGTATAGCTCCATGATTAGGGTAGAGGAATAGGAGGTGGGAGACCACCAGTTCAAATCCCTTGTCCCCTGGAGAAGAAGAAGAAGAAATTCCAACAGGGGTCCAATATGGCCTCTGTCTCCACTTTTGAATCTGATCCACTGCATATAAATAATTGAGCAGAGGGAAAGGCTTCTGGGTCTCCCAGCTCCCAAGGGCGTGCTCTAACCACCGGGCTACAGAGATGTTCTCATTTTTTCTTTCTGCCTCTGGCCCAATGAATTATTGATTATCCCTAATGGAACCTCTCCCCCAGGAGAGCATGTGGGCACCCCGCCTCAGAAAATCCTGCAGCCCAGAGATTAGGGCACTCCTTGAGAGGCGGTAGATCCCATTTCAGATCCCAGCTCCCTCTCTGGCACAGGGTTAACTTGAACCAGGGATCTCCCCAAGGCCAGCTGAGTACTCCAACCACTGGGGTAAAAGTTATGAGTAAGGTGGGTTTTCTCCACCCCTGCAGGCTTCTTGCCAAAAAAAATGGCACAGGTGCCGGAAACCAAGAGAGGGCTCGCAGCTGAGAATCCCACACCGAGGGAGGCACCCAGACTCAGTTGCCGAACTCCCTGAGATGGCCAGGGCTTAGCACACACCCCCACCCCCTGCACCTTGGCCTTTCCCACTGGCTGGCGTAAGCAGGGAGTGGCCTAGCATGCTGGCTTTCGTGAATCTCATTCCAAGGCGCATCTCTCTCCCCGTTCACGGTACAGGGAGCCTGACTCAGGCTTTATGAATCACAGTGGCTTTCTAGGTGCCTAACTGTTGGATGTTGTGATGCTGAGTATCACTTTGCCTAAGTTTCTTTGTGAATCCAGCCCCATTTTCATGAGGCTATTTGCCTGCAAGAAAGGGGGAAATGAGCTCTCCTTTGATCTTTTCTTTCTCCAGAGACACTGCCCTATCAACTGAACTTTCTGATCTCAAAGGCAGAGAAAGAGGGTAAGTTTTCATGAGGTTATTATCCTCCAACAATTATTACTTAAAATCTCAGGATTCATTTTTTAGAAGAAGCTTCTGAATTCAAACAAGAGGTTTCCACCAATACAGAGTCATGGATCCCAAGGTAAGAAGGAATCATTATATCATAAGAACGGCCATATTGGGTCCCACCAATTGTCCATCTAGCCTACTATCCTGTCTTCCAACAGTGGCCAATGCCTGGTGCCCCAGAGGGAATGAACAGAACAGGGGATCATCCAGAGATCCATCCCGTCGCCCATTCCCATTTTGTGATGTATCAACGTGCACATACTATTTACAATTGGAAAGTAGGGTATATTCAGGTCACATTTTGCTCTTCTCTCAGTAATTATAAGGACTAGAAATTTCCTTTTATTTTTATTTTTTATCTGAAAGACAAGCTTCGCTACTGGAAAACGTCATTAGCAGAGAGTGCAGCTTGACCATCAGTGCCTTCTACTTTTCCAGAAGATGAAAGCAACCTGTATTTTAACCTCAGAAAACTGGGAAATAAAGAGTTAAGGAAGCATCTCCCACCAGCTCCTGTGCTATCCTCCCCTAGTGTCAGGAGCATGGACTCATGTGCTGGGCTCCATCCATCCCCAGCTGGTGGAAGCTCCCTTGGGGGAGACCATGCTCAAGCCAGTACTGAACCAGGCAGAGAATCAGGACTGCAGCAGCATTCAAAGAAGCAAACAGAATTTTGGGAATCATTAGGAAAGGGACAGAAAATATCATGTTGCCTTTCTATAAATCCATGGTGCACCTACATCTTGAATACTGTGTGCAGATGTAGTTGCCCCATCTCAAAAAAGATATATTGGAAAAGGTTCAGAAAAGGGCAACCAAAATGATTAGGCATATGGGACAGCTGCCATATGAGGAGAGATTAATAAGATTGGGACTTTTCAGCTTGGAAAAGAGATGACTAAGAGGGGATATGACAGAGGTCTATAAAACCATGACAAGTGTGGAGAAAGTAAATAAGGAAGTGTTATTTACTTCTTCTCGTAACATAATTACTAGGAGTCAACAAATGAAATTAATAGGCAGCAGGTTTAAAGCAAACAAAAGGAAGTATTTCTTCACGCAACACACAGTCAACCTGTGGAACTCCTTGCCAGAGGATGTTGTGAAGGCCAAGACCATAACAGACTTCTTTTTTGAACTAAATTTCAGAAGGACAGGTCCATGAATGGCTGTTAGCCAAGATAGGCAAGGATGGTGTCCCTTGCCTCTGTTTGCCAGAAGCTGGGAATGGGTGACAGAGGATGGATCACTTGATGATCACCTGTTCTCTTCATTCCCTCTGGGGCACCTAGTACTGGCCAGCATCGGAAGACAGGATACTAATAACCATTGGTGGATAAATTCATGGAAGATAGGTCCATCAGTTCAAGGAGCATTGTCTCTCCCTGGGGGTTGGTGCTCCCTGTGGTACTGGGAACTGTACCTTTCAGTGGTTGGGCTTCCCAGACAGGAAGGAGGAGCATGGCAGAAGCTCTGTGATACAGAACCCTGGATAAAGAGGGTTTCATTCAAGCAGCGTGCTCCCAGCAGGATTACTGAACACCACAACCGTGTTGTGTCCCCCTCCTTGTCCCTTGAGCACCACTGGAGGCTGGGGAAGGAGTTCTCTTCTGATCTCATAGTCACCTATCTGTGTCCTTTCATGGCCCCCAGCAACAGCATCTGAATACCTGGCATCTTTTATGGCCATTTGACATAAAGGGAAGCTGGAATGCAGCAAGAGGAAGGGATATGCCTGAGGTCACAGAACAAGTCAGTAGCGGAGTGAGGAATAGAGCCCAGGAGTCCTGGCTTCTAACCTCTAGACCATGCTCCCTCCCCAAAATGAGTGAAGTGCACTGAATGGACTTTACACATCCCGGTGCTGTGGACAATTAGTGCCACCGAGAAGGCTAATTCCCAGTGCAATTGGACTTGCCATTGTCTTCTGAGGACCTCAGGCTGCAGACAGTGACGTGGACAGCTAAGCCTGTCCCAAGAGCAAACACTCCCTTTTCACCCACTGCATATAGGGAAACTGAGGCACATACAGGCTTCCTAAAAACAATTACCAAAAAATCCCAGTTTGTCACCCCCCCGAAACAGTACCTCTTAGATGCCTGGCGGGAACGACAGGGACTTTCCTGCTCAGCTTCAGCCAACAGGCAGCTCCCCAAGACTGACTATCAGGACCCACCCCAGCCAGCCCGGGGCTACTGGGGAGCGTGAGAAATGGTCCTAGTCTGTGCCAGGGCTGAGCTCTGCCTGGAAGGGTCTGTCTGCACTGCAGAGTGAAGCCTGGGGATCGGCACCCAGGTTAGCCTGGGCTGGGTGCAAGGAGCCATGCTGCTGAGCCTGACCTCCCTTAAACTGTGTTCTCACTGGTATGGCGAGTCTCTAGGACTTCTGGGAACGCATCCCATTGCTGATGGTGCCACCGTAAGCTGAGCTATTCTGTGTTTCTTTCCCAGTGATTCGTGGGGTACCCGGTCTGTCTTTCACAGGGGAATTGTGGGAAGGCACTGGAGGGCTATTTTCCCTCAGATCAGGCTGACGGTGACAATGGGGGGCAGGGTTTTTACCTTCCTTTGCAGCATGTGGATGCAGTTGAAGTACCAGGATTATTTGGGGGTATCTCACTGAATCATTTCCCTGCATTATGGGGCCTCAGGCACTGGTGCACCTTGGTGCCTCCTCTTCTCTGCCTGTGGCACATAAATAATCCCGTTTGCTATAGGCTGTCGTGCTTTGGGCCAATGTTGGGGGTTGGGTTGGGTTAGGTGGGCGCTGGGTGGGGTTGGTGGCCTGTGCTATACGGGGGTCAGGTTAGATGACCTGGTTCCTTTCTGGCCTCAGATTCTCTGACTCTCAGCACTGGAGTGGTTTAGCCTGCACAGAGGCGCCAACTTCCCCAGTTCCCAGGGGGCTGCTTTATCCTCGCTCTGCCCCAGGCCCTGTCCCAAGTCCCCACCCCTTCCCCTGCCTCTTCCTGCCCTGCTCCATTCTGCCCCCTGCCCCCACCTCTTCCTGCCTCCACTCCTCTCCCTCACCCCCAAAACCTCTGAACAACAGATCCGTGGGAGGAGGAAGGCACTGGCAGGGAGGGTGGGGCCCGTCAGCGGGTGGGAGCTGCTGTGGGGAGAGGGGGAGGAGCTAATCACAGGACCTGCTGGTGAGTTCAGAGAGTCAGTGCCTGTGCTGGGTGGAAAGCACCCCTGAAATCAGATGAGGTGTTTATGCATCTCTACAGGAAGGGCATTAGAGTTAGCAGCTGACTACGCTCATGGGTTAACTCTGCAGTGAGGACAGACCTTAACACTCTCCTTCTGTCCCTCTCTCCCCTCTTGCAGTGCAGGCCGCTCCGGATCCAGACCTGGCAATTCCCTGTCCCGTCCTGTCCACAGATGAGAGTGTGATACAGAAATACCAAGACACGGAATATTTAGTGCCACAGAACAGGTTTTACCCTGCTCCCTGTGTGCTGGGCTATAAGGGCTTCACCTCAGGGAGATGTTACTGGCAAGTGGAGGTGGGGAACAAAGATTTTTGGGTTTTGGGCATTGCCAAAGAGTCTGTGATACATGGGGGAGCGATAAGCTGTACACCAGAGGAGGGGATCTGGGCTTTGCAGAGCACAAAGAATGAGTACTGGGCCCTCACCTCCCCTAAGACTGCTCTGGGCCTACATCATAGCCCCAGTAACATTGGGGTTTATCTGGATTACGAAGGGGAGAAAGTTACATTTTATGACATTACATCTTCTGGCAGAGAGCCAGTCTTTACTTTCACATCCTCTTTCACTGGGAAGATTGTCCCCTTCTTTGGGAGCCGGCGTGTACAATTTCTGAGTAGGAACAGATATGCTTTCCATGCAGGTGTGCAATTAGGACCTGTGACAGTGCAGCAGAGTTTATTCAATATGGGATGCTAAAGTAGAGCAAAGACATGGGTAATATATACATTTCAGCTATCACACTTTGCAATTCTAATCACAGTCTTGCCAGCCTCCAGCATTCAAAAACTGTGTCAGGCCCACCACAATCATGGGATTGGCTTAAACGTCTTTTTATATATTATGTTATTTTGCTTTGCTTTCTGACTTCCCAGCTTTCAGCATGTTCTTGTTTCCAGTTTTCAGTCTTTGCTACCCAAACATAAAGGCTGGAAATGTATCTGTAATATAATCTGAGCTCCCTCAAATCTATCCACTCCAGCAGCTGGGACTTTAAGAAAAACATGAAGTGCTGCGAGACTGACAATAAAATGGTGAGGGGAACAAGACTGACTTGCTCAGCATTATACTGGTGACAGGAGTTTCTCAACCCTCTTACATGCCTGTCTCTGTAACGCTGCGATCCTCCAGACACACACGAACTGGACAACCAGCAGACAACAGGAGCCACTCTCAGAGTCACAGCAGAGCCTGCCTGTCTTAGGGCAGGTCTACACTTAAAATACTGCACCAAGGCGGTTGCGCCGCTGTAATGCTTAAGTAAAGATGCTCCTACGCCGACAGGAGAGCTGCTCCCATCAGTGTAGTTAATCCACTTCTGTGAGAGGCAGTAGCTATGTCGATGGGAGAAACTCTAGTGCTTAATTACTCTCACTGCTAGAAATATACACCTTAATGCCAGGTCTCTGTCTAATGCAGCATGCCCCCACCTCAATCGCTGATCCTTCGGCCTTTGGAAATAAACCTACCAGCTCAACTAGCCACACAGGCCAGTAGTTCAGGCTTGGTGCATGGCCCAACTGCACAACACTGAAACAAGGGTGCAGCTGACCCAGGCTTGGAGCATGGCACAGACATCCAGCCCTGAGACTGGCTTGACAGCTGAGACCAGGCAGGTTCAGTGCATGGAACAAGCACAGCCTTGAGACTGGGGGCAGGGGAGGTAGCTGTGTGCACGTTGAAGGCACACAGCACTGTGAGCAGGCTGGGAGAGCTGAGCCAGCCGACTTGGGACATGGCAGACACCCAGCGCTGAGAACATGCAGAGTTGGGGCATGACGCAGACATAGCACTGACGGGTGGGGGAGCTGCAAACAGTCATGCCTAGTGCACGGCAGAGACACGCAGTGCCAGGACAGGGGGAGCAGGCACGCTCTGTGCATGGTGCAGACACACAGTGCTGACAACAGAGAATCAGGTGAGACTGGGGTGTCTGATGAGAATGGGCAGGCTCAATGCATGACACAGACTGTATTTCAGTTTCCCCATCTGTAAGCTAGCTGGGCTCTTCCAGGGCAAGGCCAACCTCCTTTGACTTGCCTGGAGATCAAGAAACAAGTTTGTCTTGGGCGGGGGTTCCACTTTCACAATCGCCCCCTGTTGGGAAGTGAGGGGAGGATGCTGTGGGGTACATCAGAAAGGGGATACGACAGCGTTGTGCTTGGCCAGACGAATTTTGGACAATCTTCATGTGGCCTTGATTCAGAGTAGCGAGGAAGTGAAATTACAACATGTTGGAACATTGTATCCCGTTGCAGAGCCGTCCTTGTAACCAGCCACATCCCCAGTGGAAATCCAGTCACTGCTCTTTTCCCACCATGGTTACATTTCCTGTTCTGGGCCCAGGCGGCTGCTTCTCCCAGGCCCCCTCAGTCTGTCCCAAGATGCCCCCTCCTGCAGCTGGGATAGGCAAGGGGGCTGGGAGATGCTATGTAACCCCTTACCCTGAACAATGCAGGGGTCCCCGTACCAGCTCCCCTCATACACACTGTCCTGGACCATTGGTCCTCTGCCCTGACCTAGGATGAATCTCTCTCTAAAGGTCAGGGAGAAGCTCTATCCGCATGATCCATTGAGTCCATGGCCTTTCTGCTGAGCCTCACGTTGAGGGGCACGATCAGTGCAGACTTTGCTGGTTACTTCGGTGTCTGATGGAGACACCTACACTCTGGGAACCAGGCTGACATCCCAGCGCATTTCACACAGCCCCCCTGAGCAGCTGCCCAATGGACTTTCAGCCACTGCCCCCCTGGACAGGGTGTGGCTTGTTAAACTGAAACAGACCAGCCGGAGAGAAACATCTTGGTCCCAACCCCAAGGCTTTGACACTCACTTTCTTTCTCCCCAGAAGAAGGGGTTTGGGGACGGCTGATTCTTTCTCAGGTACCTCTCTGAAGGGAATCCAGAGAGAACTAAGTCAGATGTAAGTCAAGGAGGGGAGGTGGGCAGTGGGGCCAGGAAGATGAGCCCAGGAAACTCCTGTTTACAGATTGGCCTTAACAAGTTTAGTTGGGCCTGCAGAGCTATGTCTTGCTGCCCTGTGCTGTCACCATAATGCTATTGCCTGGTCCTTCTAAGGCTGCTCCGCGGATGGATGAACTAATGATTTTGCACCTACCTACACAGCACTCACTGAGGCCTCGCTGGTGTAACTGTTCTGTCTTTTCTCCTGGCTTTCTAATGAGTTTGTCTTTTAAAAATGCCAGCATCCTAATGGGGATTTTCTGAGCTGTAGCTGACACTAGAGATTGACAACATTAGCTCCAGCATTTCGTCAAACTTTTGCCTGTGAATTTCACACCACTTCTAGGGCATGCTGGGTTACAATTCTTACCATCCATGCCCAGGGGCTGTAACTTTAACAATGGACTGACTCCAGCTCAGGAAATGTGAGTCTCTTCCAGGGTGTGGGGAAAGCCCAGTGTTTACTGCATTTGGAGTTTGTGTCCCCAGCACAGGTTGCATGGGATCCAGGAACAGCTCACCCTCACTTTAACCTGTCTGCAGATCACAAAAGTGTCAGATATGAACACACACTACAGGACCTGCCCAACAATTCTGAAAAATTAAATTGCGCTGTGTGTACTGACCTTTGAAGGATTCCTAGCAGGGAAATATTACTAGGAGGTGGGAAATGGGGAAAGCCGGACCATTGGTGTGGCCAGAACATCGGTGAAGAGAAAGGCATGGTTCTGTCTGAAACCTGAGGAGGGTATCTGGGCTATGAGGTTGTGCTGGAACCAATTCCAGGCTCTCACCTTCCCACAGACCTCTGTGAGCCTGAGCATAAGATTCACAAAGATCAGGGTTTATTGGGGCAAGTGGCACTTTATCATGCTGATAACAAGACCCCGATCTTCATCTTCAATTAGTCTTTCACTGAGAAAATCTTCCCTTTCTTTTCTCTGGCCTCCGAGATCATACCTTAAAACTGTGCCCCTGAAAGCCAATAAATGGATTTCATTGGCTGTCCTATTTTCCCTACTGTTTACACAAGCCTCCAGTTTACTAAACTGCAAAGAGAAAGGATTTGAGCAACATTATAAGAAAGGCTCAGATTCACAAAGGGACTTAAGAAACTAAGACCTGGTCTACACTAGAGTTAGGTCAAAGTCAGGCAGCTTACACCGATTTAATAATGTCAGCATCCATACTGCTGTGTTCTTACCACTGACATAACTCACCTGCTACACTGACTGAATAGCTCCACCTCCAAGAGAGGTGCAGCGTTTACGTCAGCATAATTAGGTAAATGCAGTGGCAGTGTAGATGCTACATTGCCTACATCAGTTTATGTGGCTTCCAGGAGGTGTCCCACAATGCCCCATTGTGACCCACTCTGGTCACTGCTTTCAACTCCGCTGCTCAGCAGCCAGGTACACAGGAACAAGCCCCTCCTGTTTCAGGACTGGGAATTTTTGAAATTCCATTTCCTGCTTGCTCTGCATGGAGAGCTCATCTAGCAGCTGAGCAGGCCGACTACAGGCTCCCAACTCTCCGCTGCCTGCACTGCACAGGAGGTGGTGGATCTCCTGGGTCCGTGGGGAGACGAGGCTGTGCAGGCCCGGCTCCGATCCAGCCTTAGAAATGTGGGTGTCTATGAGCAGATTGCTCAGAGCATGGGGGAGAAGGGCTACAAGAGGTTCCTACACCACAGCCATGTGAAAGCCACGGAGCTGCACCAGGCGTACCAGGAGGCGAGGGAGGCCAGCAGTTGCTCTTCTGCGGCTCTGCAGAGATGTCACTTTTACAAGAAGCTACATGCTATCCTCTGCAGTGATGCCGTGCCACCCCCAAGCCCCATGGATACCAGAGGAGTTGGAGTTATGGGCCACCGCAGGGAACCCTGAGGATGAGAATGGGGGACAGGAGAGCAGGGGATCGATTGTCGGATTCAGGGCATAAATTCAGCTGGAGCTGTCTGGAGCAGAGCTCTGGTAAATATTTTCAACCCTCCTAGAGTCTTTATAGCATATTGGAGGCGGGGTATGGGGGTTCCAGGAAATACTCTATGAGAATTAAACCTTGATCAGATCAAACTCTGTGGTCTAATCTATAATGGAACAAGACTAATAAATAACACCACTTTCATTCTAGGGTTAACATACACTTGTCCCGAGGTTTAATGCTGTAGAACACTTTTTCCAATCACAAAGGTACTTTATTTGTGTCCAGATTTAAAATAGAAACATCACACTTCTAGCAAATGGTGACAGTCTGTCATAATGTGCTGCCCCTTGACCAGAGCATGAGAAAAGGTAGAGGTAGCACCACTGGGATAGGGGAACTCCTGTCATCACAATTTGTTACCTTGGGACCAGGAGATGGGGAAAGGTGACAGGTAGCAAATTGTAATGGGAATGCTGCCTCTGGACTACAGGATGGGGAAAGGCAGATTGTGCAGGCAGCAGTTTGTAGTGTTACACTGGCCAGGAGAGGGGCGGTGGGCAGCCTTCAGAGCAGAAGGGATGGTGGACTTGAGGGGGGCTGCCTAGGGTGCAGTGATGGGTTAATCCCACCCTACAAATAACCAGAGGAACCTAGGGTCACCCTGGAAGCGCATGGCAGAGCCAGGTCTCCCGGGCTAGCACCCTACCCACTGGACCCGCCCTTTCACTCAACAGGGATACTCAGAACAAGTAGCTGTACACGGGGATTCAAAGATAGAACAGATTTAAATACTCTAGCGTCAGGGCACGAGCCAGTGACTCACTGAGGGGGTTGGAGGTGTGAGGAGTACAGATTTATTAAGGGGGGGACTGGTCGGCCTTTGGCTTGACCTGGCTGGTGTCCACCATCCCTGCCCTACTGCCAGCCTCTGGATCCCCTGTTACTGATGGAAGCAGGTTCCAGTTCCGGTGCCTGGCCCTGGAGGATGCTGGGGCACTTCTAGGGACCAGCCCTTAGAGGGGGCTCAGAGTGTGCTCCATCTGGGGAACAAAAAGCCAAACCACCCACCTTTCCATGGTGCATATTTTATCAGCTCAAAAACCAAGCAAAAGCACCAAAAAAAAAAACACATAAAAATGAAAAAAAAAACATGAATGAACCTGAGAACTGTAACAGGATGATTTAAACCATCCCAAATAAATTAATGGCACCTTCTAAGCACCACATAGCACTCTGGGAAGGCGGCGACTTCATGGAGCTAGCACTCCCACAGCCCCAGAGCATCCTTCACCTCAAACACCAAACATTTCCATCCCAGCCAAAGAGCTGATAGAGGGAGGGTCAGACGCTCTCTGGTTGAAGGGAAAATTGCCATCAGAGCTGTGGGTTCCGTGAAGGCAGCCTGCCCCAATTATGGCTGATTAGTTAACAGCTAATCTCTTCCCCACGCCACACAATGTCACATTCTAATGTGGATGGTTGCACTGAACAGTCGTATGACAAACGTACATGAAAACTACAGGATTTCTCAAGGTTAAATGTACAAATCCTAACGCCTGAAATACCTGCATGCGTGATAGCGAGATTGTTTGATGTAGGGCTGTTTGAGATACCTAAGCAACTACCCTATAGGTCCTGTGCTTATGAGCTCACGAGCACGGGTGCCAACTTTCTCATTTCCTGCAGGGTGCTCGACCCCCAGCTCTGACCCTTCCCACCTCTGCCACACCCTTGGCCCTGCCTCCTCCCCTGAGCTCGCCCCGCCCTCGCTCTGCTCCCTCCCCCCCAGCGCCTCCTGCACCCCACTGAACAGCTGATCGTGGCAGGTGGGAGGCGCTGGGAGGGAGGTGGAGGAGCGGATTCAGCCTTGGAGCACCCACGGAGTCAGCACCTAGCTCACATGTGTTAAGGTTGATGGACTTGCAGGCTCACTAGCGGTGACTCACTGGTAGGTGTCAGATCTTCGACACCCCACGTTGCTGACTCCTACCTCTCAGTGGCCAGCTGCGGCGTGAATGAAGCACAGGGCACTTCGTGTGGCACGGCCAGAGGCCAGCAGCCAGTGCAAACCAGCCTAACGAGTGAGGGCCAAAAAGCCAAAATAAAGGTTTCTTTTTTTCCTTTGGTTGTTGCAGATGATGTCCCAGCTGGTTCCTCCCCCTTGGAACCTCAGGGCTCCTGTGGCCAATCAGAACAGGGCACTCTCTTTTTTGGTCACTGACATAATCCAAGGGGTCTGATTAGGACATATTTATGCAAATGAAGGAGCTTCTCTCTCCAGTAATTTCAGGTTGCAATACCCTTGGATCCAAAAATACACACAGTCTGCAGGCCTGTAGGTATCTGAGGCATTGGAGGTTGTGGGTCAGTGCCGAGAAATCATTTCTTAAAAATGCAAAGCTGGCAAAAAGTTGGAACTGGAAAAGAAATAGGGAAAATCCCGTTCTCCAGCCCCTCAGCCACAGCCAGGGAAGGATAGATCCTCATCTTTCCACAGGTTCTGCTCCACAGAGAGATACCAACACACCACCTTCTGATGTCTGGAGACTCAGCGACTCAGTTTGGAACAAATTTTTGTGTGTCACGGTGGCCTCTCAGACTGGAGCTCTATTAGAGCAGAGTCTCCTTCCTGCAAACCACAATTTTTGAATTCAGTTTTTTCAAGCGGTCCAATTTGCCTCACAGATGGAGGTGGCATCCCATAATTCCTCACTGGATGGGCAGGGTCACTCGGGACCTAGCTCCAGGCTCCCACGTTCCGGGTGTCTGTTCCCGATGAAGAGCTGGAGGAAGATTCTTCTCCGATTTTTGCTGTGAGAAAGAAGAAACTTGTTCAGAGGCGGCTTTACCTGTGGGAGACCCCAGCTAGGGAAGGAGGATGGGGATTTAGCTCTGGGTTCCCCTCCCCCCCTGCTTTGCCCCCTGATGGACCCCAAACTACACTCTGCACAGAAAACCTCAGTCCTGACAATGAGCAGGCCTCCAGGAGAGAGTATAACAACCCTACGCACCATCTTCTGGGGCTCCGGGTGCAGGTCTGCACTCCCGTCCCCAGAGTCACGCCAAGGGGCGCCCGGTGTATGCTGGGACACTGGTCGAGCTTTGCTCTCGGGGGTGACCTTTGGATGCTGTTTCGGCTCTTTGGGGTTCCCTGGGTTTTAAGCAAAGTCACCGTGTGTGTTAGAGATTCCCAGGGAGCCAGGGAAGGGTGATGGCTGGGGACAGCATCGGAGATTTCCACAGGCCCAGGAATTGTCAGGCCCAGAGTAACCAGCAATCGGTGCTCATCTCCAGTCACTGCTCCTGTCCCCCCATAATGCACTGGGGCATCTGGGCCCCATACCCCGGATGTACTCACCAGTTGCCAGAGCGTAGCTGGGTTTCCATGGGCCTGAAACACAAGCAGAGAATAAGGATCAGTGCAGGGGAGCAGAGTAACCCCTCCCTCATGGTTATCCGACCCCCGCCCCTTCCCCAGACAGAAGGCTTCCCGTGATACTGACTGCACCTCGCCCAGGCCAGCCCTACCCCAGTGACCCCCCCCAACAATAAGACGCTCAGCCAACGACAGAGCCCACTGTGCCCCCAGCAGGGTCAGGCTACGGTGATCAGCCCTGCCCACTTCTCCTTGGGACTGGGGGTGGAAGGAGCCATTCCCCCCTGGGCTAGTTGGGCTGCCCCATTCCCCAGCCTCCACCCTCACTTTTCCCCACACACACATGCATCAGAGCTCCACAGGGACCAGCTGTCAACTGATGATTTTTTCCTCCACAGGGTAATGCTGGATCCTACGGCTCCAGCCAGAAGCAGCACAGCCAGGGTGATGGAGGCCAGGACCCAGAGGGGCAGGGGGCTCTTCTTCCCAGGGGCTGTGGGATGGAGAGGTCTCAGGTCACCTAGGGGATCACCCGCTGGGCCATCCTCCTGGGGCAGCCGCAGGCCTTTGCCTGGAACCTCTCCCCAAGGGCCTCTGCAGAGACCTGGCTTCCAGAGGAGAGGAAAGTCTGAGCCAGGAGTGGACAGGGATGTGGCACAAAGGCTGGGCATTCTGCCAGGCACTACCAGCCATGCATGTCACACAGCAGCTGGGCCTTTCACTTGTAATGTCATCAGCCTGTGGAACTCACTGTCACTGGATACCACCATGGCCAGAACATCAGATTCTCTGAGGGAGCAGCCATTTCTGTGAGTCACACAATATCCAGACTAGAAGAGTTCACGCTGATGATGGGCAGGGATATTGACCCTTCTGCTACAGGGCCTAACTCGATCCCTGAAATTGTTAGAGGGCTGTGGCTCCCCCTCCTCCAACTCCTTCTATTCACCCCACCCTTACTCCAGATGCGCTCAGGCTCTGACAGGCTGCTGTGCTCTACCTGGCAGGCATAGCGGTGCCTGTCCTCCTCCTGCAGGGAGATCTCAAGGGACGACTGTGTGTAGTAGGTACTGTCAGCGTTGGGCAGGATTCCGCTGGAATCTTTCTCTGCCAGGATGTCTTTTCCATCCCGCATCCAGGAGATGTGGATGGGACGCGGGTAAGAACTCCTGGCATGGCAGGAGAGGTTGATGGAGCTGTCGGGGGCGTCTCTGTGGGAAATCAAGACCTTGGGGGGCACTGGGTGGAGACCCGGGTTGTTAGCCACATGCCAGGGGTTGAGACCATGTAACAGAACAGGTAAAGGCCCTGCAGTGTGTCTGATAGACTTTAAGATCAGAAGAGACCTTGTGGTCATCTAGTCTGACCTCCTGCACATCGCAGGCCACAGAACCTCCCCTACCTGCTCCTGCAACATACCCCTAACCTCTGGCTGAGCTACTGGAGTCCTCAAATCATAAATTAAAGATTTCAAGTTACAAAGAATTCAACACTGACAGTATTTTAAACCAGCAGTGAGTCGTGCCCCATGCTGCAGAGGAAGGTGACAACCCCCCGCCCCACGAGAGTCTCTACCAGTCTGACCCAGGGGAAAATTCCTTCCCCACCCCAAATCTGGTGATCAATTAGACCCTGAGCATGTGAGCGAGACCCACCAGCCAGACATCTGGGAAAGAATTCTCTGTAGTAACTCAGGGCCCTCCTCATCTAATGTCCCGTCTCTGGACATTGGGGATTTTTCCTACTGGCAGTCACCGATGGGCCACGCACCATCATAGGTGGACCCATCATACCCTCCTCGATTAGGCTAAACAAGCCAAGCTCTTTGAGTCTCTACTCATAAGGTAGCCTTTCCATTCCTCGGATCATCCTAATAGCCATTCTCTGCACTTGTTCCAGTTTGAATTCGAGTAGCTCTCCCATGTGTGAGAGACCTGCTGTGCACTCGTTTGTAACTGGAGTTAGTTAATCTGGTGTCAATCCTCTCTGTTCTAATCCTTGCTCCTATTGGTGTAGCTGAACTGGGTAGTTACCAGCACAAGCCTTTCCCTTCACCTAGAGCAGTGGTTTTCAAACCGTGGGTCGTGACCCAGAACTGAGTTGCGGAATGGAAAGGACTGCGTCACAGTGGCTTTGGTTAGCACCGCCAACCAGGCCGTTAAAAGTCCTATCAGCAGTGCTGCCCGGTTAAGGCAGGATAGTCCCTTCCTGTGCCCCAGAAGGAGGTGAGGGATGCACACAGGGCTCCATGCATTGCCCTGCCACAAGCACCGGCTCCGCATTCCCACTGGCTGGTTCCCAGCCTATGGGAGCTGGGGGAGGGCGGTGCCTGCGGGCAAGAACTTGCGGCACTACATGTGTTCATCCACCTAGGAGCCGGACCGGCTGCTGGCCACTTCTGGGGCGCATCACGGTCCATGGTGCCAGAACAGGCGAGACGCCTGCCTCTGCACCTCAGCTGCACACTGATCGGGAGCCACTGGAAGTAAGCCTGAGGCGCTCCCCAACCCCACCCCAGCCCTAAGCCCCCTGAAATCCAGAGTCCCCTCCTGCACCCCAAACCCCTCATCCCCAGCCCCACTCCAGAGCCTGAATCCCCAGCCCAGAGCCCAGACTCACTGCCCCAGCCCAGAGCTCCCTCCCATACCCTGGACCCTTCATTCCCGGCCTCACCCTGCAACCCTCACCCCCTCACCCCAACCCTCTGCCCCAGCCCTGAGCCCCTCCCACACCTCAAAACCATCATCCCCAGCTCCATTGGATCACGGGCGTCAACAATTTTCTTCAACTGGGTCACCAGAAAAAAAGTTTGAAAACCACCAACCTAGAGTACTGTGTGCAATACTGGTCACACCATTTGAAAAAGGCGATTGCAGTATTAGAGAGGGTTCAGAGAAGGGCAACGAGAATGATGAGGGGCCTGGAAAACCTCTTTTGGTAAGAAAGATTCAAAAGAACGGGACTGTTTACCTTGGAAAGGAGATGACTAAGAGGAGAGAGGCTAAAAGGGTATAAAACAATGAATGGGCCAGAGAAGACTGGGATCATCTTTTCTGTCTGTCTCATAACACAAGAACAAGAGAACAGTCTATGAAATGGAAAAGGATCAAATTCAAAACCTGTAAGAAATACTTTTACATAAAATATGTAATTAAACTGTGGAACTCATTGCCACATGGAGTCTTTGAGGCCAGTAATTTAGCAAGATTCAGAAAAGGGATTGGATATTTGATATGAATAACTAGAAACTCACGAGTTATAATAGTTAAATTAATGCAAATAATTTTTTTGGAAGGAATAAATTGGTCAAGGCTTAAAATGATCCCTAACTATTAGGGATTAGTAAGGCTCTTATGTAGTGTTTTCCCTCACTAGATCTCAAAGTGCTTTACAAAGGAGGTCCAGAAAGGGTCTTGGCCTTAAACCTCAATCTGAGTCTGTGTTTATTCAGTGATATAAAAGAAAGCTGCCAAGCCTGCATCCAGCAAGCCTCTGTTGGCTTCTTTGTATATGTAATTGCCTATTCATCTCTTTAAGTAGCATCTTGCTTGTTTGGGGAATTTTCTGGGGGTGTGAGGGTGTGTGACTTCTGGTGTGTTGTGTCTGTGTTGATGGGTTATTTGTTTGTTTTTAGAATTTCCCGCCGGAGACCGTGATTGGCTCCCAGCTGGGCATCTGCTTTACAAGGCGGCTTCCTGGGTCTGGCAGGAAACGAAACTTATCCTATAACGCGGGCTGCAAGGAGCCATGGCTGCAGCAGGGAATCCTCTGAAAAGCCTCCGAGATGAAGCTACTTGCTCCATCTGTCTGAGTTTTTTCACGGATCCAGTGACTATAGACTGCGGGCACAATTTCTGCCGAGCCTGCATCGCCCAGTGCTGGGAGAGACCAGACACAGACATCTCCTGCCCTCAGTGCAGAGAGACCTTTCCCCAGAGGACCCTGAGGCCGAACAGACAACTGGGGAACGTGGCAGAAATAGCCAAGCAGCTGAGTGTCCCAGCAGCAGCAGCAGGAGGTTTGTGCAACGCGCACCAGGAGCCTTTCAAACTCTTCTGTAACCAGGACCAGGTTCTCATCTGTGTGATCTGCAGGGAGTCCCAGGCTCACCGCGCTCACAGGGTGCTCCCCATAGAGGAGGCTGCCCGGAAGCACAAGGTTAGGCCACGGCTGGGCACGGGGCTGGGAGTGGGAGCGGGGCCGGGGGGAGCCCAGGCCACAGCAGATGTGGCTTCAGTGGCGCTGGAACAGTTCTTGGAGTGGGGGTGCTGAGCTACACCCCTCTTACCTCTGTCACCGCCCCCCAGAGCTGGGGCCCGGAGCAGGGACGTGGACAGCGGTAAGGCGGCCGTTCGGCTCCCCGGCGGAGCCCCCCACCCCACCCGTGGACGATCGGCCCCCGGGCGGAGCCCCCACCCCGCTCCACCGCCGAGGGAAAAAGAGGGAGGAGAGGCACTGAAGGGGCAGTGACCTGACGAAGCTCACAAAACAGCTCAGTGGCAGAACCAGGAATTAAACCCTGGCCTCCCAATACCCATCCTAATGCTCTAGCCACTAGACCACACAGCCTCTCACCGCGCCTGTCAGGCAGGGCTTTACACTCACAGTATAAACCGCTCAGCACGGCTGAGTTTTGACAGTATATTAACCATGTCATACTAATGGTGATGTTAATAAGGCAGTGCACTGATATGGGTCAGTGCTGAAGAGAGATTGTTCATTTTGCAGTTATCACGTCACAGTACATAAACCGGATTAGTGTTTTTGTGCACACTACTATAGTAGCACTATCTACATTTTTTGTATTACTTTTGATACTGTCAGGATGGAAACTCCAGTATAAGATTGCTTATTTCAGCAGTACTCAAATGTGCCCTAGAATTTTAAACTCTGGTCTTTTCAGTGGTGTTGGCATTGCCATTGGCATGTAGGGAAGTACTGTTAGTATTTCTGCTTCACTTTGATAAGTACTTCTCAGCACAACATTTTTAGAATACTAATGTTCAAACTGGGTACCCCTCTGTTCCAAAATGTAACCGTGATGCCATTATCAAAATCTGAACTATTGAAGTCAGATGGCTTATTAGAAGTGCTGTAAGTTCTTTGGGGGCAGGGACTGTCTTTTAGTTTTGTTTGTACAGCACCTGGCATTTTGGGGACCTGGCCCATGCGTGAGGCTTCTAGATGTTATGATAATACAATTAATAAATAATGAAGAATAATCTCCCACCTCTCAAGAGGCAATTGTGACAGCCTGAGAGGGACATGCAATGTATATAAATGTATCTGTGAGGACAGACTCCTCAGCCACCTGACCCTCTCAAACATTGTTTTTCTTGCCTCAGGATCAAATTCAAACCCGACTGAACATCCTGAAGCAAGAGAGAGAAGAACTTCTGGAGTGGAAACAGGATGGAGAGACACAAAGCCAGGAATATCTGGTAGGTCGCCATTGTTATGGTCCAGCAGTTCCATCAGTCAGAATTGGTATCTCTGTGTGGGGAGAGTGTCAGCCCTGGTCTATACACGGCACTGCCTGATTTAGCTATGGCTACATCTACGCGGCACAGCTCTGGGGGCGACCTGCAGGGTATGTGTAATTACACAGCACAGTGAAAAGGAGGCTGTGTCCACACTGTGGTGTGGTGGGTGAATGAAAAGACTCCAGCAGGGGGAGGCAGCAGAGCTGCCGGAGCCTTGTCCCACTTCTGGAGCCTTTCCCTTTGGTGGGGGAAGGCTCTAGTGGCGTGGGGGGGGGGGGGGGGCAGCGGGATACTACACTGCTCTTTTTAGCAGTGTAAATGGGGAAGGCCCTCCTTGGGGGCGTATAGAGCCATGTCCGTAAGGTTTATACCCAGAGGGTTCTGGCATATCGTGACTCTACTTGCTTAAGCCATGCCTCGCCATCTACACTGCTATCTATGCCCAAGTTAGCAGGGGAATATAGTGCACGTCCTCTACACGCCACCATAACATTTGTGTAGTACAGCTGTACCTCAAATCACTTTTTCATGTAATGTCTTTATACTGGTGTAAACCCCTGCATGCAAACATTGTAAACCTAATTTAATTTGACCCTAGTGTGGTGTGGAGAGTTCACCTTGTCCAGTTAAACTGAGATAAAAGGTGCTAACCAGGAGCAAGGTTGAAGTTGATTCAGGGTTAGCTGTAATGTATTGGATAACTCCCAGAAAACCTCAAGCGCTTTGCCTCTTGTAGACAGCACCCTTACAGGGTGTGATCATGTTTGTTTTTGTTTATCATCCCTCTGGGCTGATTCCTCCACTTGCTTCCAGTTTCAACTCTTAAGCACTGATCTTATTCCTCACGCGTCAGTGGGTCCAAATCCAGCTACAAACAGTGATTTGAGGGGAGATAGTTTTCAAAGACACGTATGAGTGATTAGGTGCCTAATTCACATTGACTGTCAGTGGGACATAGGTACCCAGTGGCTGTTTTGTATCACTGAAATCCTCCCCCTGAATCTCCATCTATAACCACCAGACACAACTGGTTTCCTCTGGGACAATGTAATGTACAAAATGCCGGATGAAACATGTAAGAGCTGGAGAAAAAGCAAGGATTTTGCACAGTATATGTTGTACCTGGCGTTTTGTGTGGATAGCCAGCAGAACTTTCCTTCAGTCTTCTCCACAGCTCTCTGCCAATGTATTCCTGATATGGAGTCAGACCCCACCTTCCAACCTTTCTGCTGTGGGAAGACTAGATGATCAGCAGAATATACTAAGCCACTCAGACCTGAAGACTCATCGTTTTAGAGATATTGGGTAACATTTTCAAAAGTGCCTAAGTGATTATGGAGCCTAAAGTTTACAGTTTTGCAAGTGGTTAAGGACCAGATTCTCAAAGATATTTAGGCCCTTAAAATGCAGAGAGGCCTAGTGAGATTTTTCAAAAGCAACTAAGTAGCACCTAACATCCTCTGTAGTTAAGGGGACTTAGGCACCTAAGTAATACTGAAAATCCCTCTCAGGACTTTTATGTCTCTTTAGACACCTAAATATCTTTAAAAGCAGCTCCTTACACACTTCTTTTAATTGTGTTTCAGCTCGTAAATGATTTTGCTGTTTCTGAAAATTTACCCTAAGTTCTATTTTCAAAAGTCACTTTCAAAGAAACGTAGGCTCCTAAGCACAAAAGTAACTTTGAAAGTGGCAACTGGACTCGTAAGTCACCAAGGCACTTTGGAACATGTTATTCATTCAGGCCAGCTGAGAGACTATCCGAAAATCTTCTCTCTAGAAACTATCAGGCATTTTCTCCTGAAATCTCAAACGTATGTTTGTAGTAGGTTGATGTGAAAAGAGACTTTAAGAACTGTTCCTGTCAGGGACATGGGGAGAGTCTGGGATGTCCAACTTTCTCATCTGTGAAAACCGGATGCTGAGCGCTGGACCCTGCCCCGTCCCAGGCTCTGCCTCTTTCCCTCCAGGCCTCACCCCCCAATCCTCTTTCCCCCTCACTGTCACTTGCTGCTCTCTCCACCTCCCTCCCTCTGCCAGTTGAGCTGGGCTCTAGGGGTGTGGTGCAGGTTACTGGGGTGGGGCGGGGCGGGGCAGGGGAGGGAAAGCCATGCTTTGCGGGTAGAGCGGTGATTGGGGCAGGATGGGGGAGCTCTCGCACTTCTCTCCCTGGTCCCCGAGCCATCCCTGAGAGCTCCTCCAGGCTCCCCTGGTGTTGGAAGCCAGTTACTCTGGGTAACCGGACTTCTAATATCCAGTCAGCAGTGCCGACCGGACACTGCAGGTTTCCCTTTTGACTGGACTTTCTGGTCAAAAACTGGACATCTGGCAACCCTAGTCCTAACCTGTCCTTTTCCTGTTTGTCCCTTCATTACAGGGAAAGATAGAAGCTGAGAGGCAGAAGATTGTGTCTGAATTTGAGCAACTGCGGCAATTCCTGGAGGAACAAGAGCGACTGCTGCTGGCCCAGCTGGAGGAGTTGGACAAGGAAATTCTGAAGATACAGGATGAAAATGTCACCAAACTATCTAAGGAGATTTCCCAACTCAGTGATTTGATCAGTGAGATAGAAGAGAAGTGTCAGCAGCCAACGAGTGAATTCCTGCAGGTGAGACAGTTAGAGACACCCAGATCCCTGCCCAGGCAAGGGAGAGATTCTGAGTGATTAGCTTTGGAGTTTATTAAGTTCTTGGAAAGGTCCCCCACCCCAATGGAAACTGTCAGCGTGTCCTTTAGCAAAGCGAGGGAAAACAACATTTGACATGTCTCATATTTCCAGTGTGGAAACAGTTTTGCTGTTTTAAAGGCAGACGTCTCAGACCTTTTTGATACATCATACATAAGCCCCTCTCCTTTTCAGTTTAAAGCAATTTTTACAGAAAATTCCTGGGTTTTACAAAAAAGTAGTATTCATTTTTTTCTGATTTTCATCCTACTTTTGTATCATTCAAATATATATAAAAAACTTGTTTTATCAGGAAAATACAATCCATTGCACGAGATCTCTGTATTACGATAATACATTACTCTGTGTGTATATGCAAAGCTGCCTGCTGAAGTAAGAACGTATTGTTCTAGAAGATACACACAATAACCAACAGGCATGTACACAAGTTCTGAAGTGCGTCTGCATCTGAACGTACTGATGAAGCTCACCCACCACATACATATTTCAAACTGTTAGCAGACAATGGGTTAAAGATTTGATGCACTAAAATGGGAAGAAAATGGAAATCTGTATCAGAATACATTTCAGAACACAAAGAAGTATTCAAAAAGGTTATAGAAACAAAAACAGGAGACAAGGATGAAGTTGAGTGTATGCGCTGCAAATGGGGTGGCCCAATTATCAAATGTGACTATTTATAGGCTAATAGTTCTAAGTCTACACCGGTAAACTGTTGGTTCAAATGACAAGTTTTATTTGGGGATTAGAGATGTATTGTTTTCTTAAACTCAGGGGGGCATTGTGTTTTGAGCTCTGTTTTAGTTCTGCAGTAAACCACAGTGATGAACGGAATTCAAAGCATTAATCTACTGAATACTTTTTTCCCATCTTTCATCCACCAAAATAAACCTGATATTTACCTAGAAAAACTAATAGTTATTTTGCGCTGATTTCCATCTGTTTTTGTTGTTGTGGTAATTTTTCCTAGGAATTTATCAGTGTGTAACTAGAATCAAAATGGAAAATGAAGGGCCCTAATGATCTGGAAGCAGTAAACGGCACAACTCCAGTGTCTAGGAAGTGGGAGATGAGGAAAGCAAAGTCCTTTGCAGGGTCTATTACGAAATGGGAATGAATCCAGTTTCCAGAATTGCTGACCAGAATTGCATAAATGGAGCTTTTAGCTTGAGAAAGGCAAATGCTCCGGACTCAGCAGTTGCATGTGGAAGTCCGGGATTCATGTGTCTGATGAGTCTGTTTGAGCAAGTGCCATTGGCACAGGCACAATAGAATTTAGAAGGAGAAAACCCACAATCGTGGTGCGTGCTTAAGGGTCCCATTCTATTGAAGTCTGTGAATGGAATTTTAAAGGTGCAACTACACAGAACTGCATCTCGAGCTCAACTAGGGATGGCAAAGTGAGTCCTCTCCAGAGCAGGAGCGATGGCCAGCTTCTGGTTCGTGGGAATGAGCTTTTTTTTTCTTCTCCCCTCTCTCTCTTCTAGGACATCAGAAGCACCTGGAGCAGGTACGTAGCTCCTTCCCACTCCCCCTTACGCTTCGTGATGTTGGAAAGGGATTGGATCCCCCGGGTCAGATTTTGTAGGGTATTTAGACACCTGACATGTAGCTAGGCACTCACCTGCTCTGGAAAATTCCACCAAGCAAGTTAGGCACCTCCCATTGCAATCAGTGGCAGTTGGGAGCCTAGCTTGGTTAGGTGCTTTTGAAAATCCCAGGAGGCACCTTTTAAAATCAGGCCTTAAGTGACTTGCCGAAGGTCATGCAGGGAGGCTGTGGCAGAAAAGGGAGTGAAACATAGGTTTCCAGAGTCCTACAGCAACCCCTTAACCACTGGAGCACCCTTTCCCATGAGATTATGCCCTTCTGTCTGAGGGGCAGCTTGTGGACCCCTTACTCTCTTTACCTCCCATTTGAGGATCTAGGCATTTCAAAACTCCAGAGAGGAGGGCAATTGACTCACCAGTGGGAGTTAGAGGCTCACAATGAGCCCACGAGAGAGCAGCCTCTGGTAGCTCATTCTCCCAAAAGACAGAAGAGATTTAGAATGGCTGGTTTTGTTCTGTCTTGTCTTATTTTCCCCCTCTAGGTGTGAGAAGCTGAAGTTCGAGAAACCAGTGGCCGTGCCAGAGGACCTGAGAGAGAGAGTCGGCGTCTCTTCCCAAAGAAATGTTTGTCTGCAGGAGGCTCTGAAGAAATTCAAAGGTAACTTAACATTTATCTGGGTTCGTGCTACGGTGATGATACATCGAGATACGCCTCTGACTGTGGAAGGAGATTGACTCTGGCCTATTAGTTCTCAGCTCGTCCCAGCTAGACATCTTTGTGGGTGGGATGCGGAGGGCTCAGGGCTGATGCCAGTTCTCCAGGCCTCCACTTGGATTGTCTCAGACCCAGCTCATGGTGTCAAAATGGGTCACTCAGAATTTGAGACACACAGTCACCAGATATTATAGAAAATGTTGAATGTAACCTCCATGCCTGGGATTTTCCAACGGACCTACGGGATTTAGACACCCATCTCTCTCTCTCTCTCTCTCTGACCGTCAATAGGAGTTGGCCATTACATGGCCTCAGCTTTTCTGAAAATCCCAGTCTGTACCTCAAGTTCCTCCATCTGTCAAAAGGAGGAAATAGTGGCCAACCTATCTTGTTGTGCTAATTAATGAATGCCGCCCAGTGCTTAGGGAATCTTGGAGGAAGGTGAGAGATGGAAAAGAGCAAGATGTGTATTTTGGATGGTGATTTCACTTTAGTTTGGTCTTGCTGGAAATGTCTCCCCATTCGAATCTGCCTCTCAATCTATGGTCTTTTCCTTTGGGCTGTCTCAGAATTACAGCATCGTTTCATGCAGTGCTGCTGTAGTCGTGTCAGTCCCAGGATATTAGACAAGATGGGGGAGGTAACAGCTTTTATTGGACCAACTCCTGTTGGTGACAGACAAACTTTTGAGCTACACAGACCTGAAGAAAAGCTCTGAGTAAGCTCCAAAACTTGTCTCTCTCAAGCACAGTTACATTAATTAACAGTAGGAATGTCACCAGAGTTAATACAACATGAAATCACCTCTCCAGTCCTTCCTTTCTCTAGAGACCCTGCCCTCTGAACTGACTTCTGAGCCCAAAGGCAGAGAGACAGGGTGAGGGCTAGATTCACAAAAGGACTAGGGGGTCTACCTGCCATTTTAGGCACCTGAATCCCAGAATAAGACCACACTTCGATTCACAAAGCCCCCTGCTGAGCTGCCTAAAATCACTCATCACCTCTATTTTTGCGGTAAATGTTCCCTAGGCATCTGTGTTTCTGCTTCTGTGCATCCGCACTGCAATTCTAGTCTAGCGGTCCAGACACATAAGCCCCAGAGAGCTACATGAACTGGGGAAAGACAGGCGTTCCTCCTCCTAGCTCACATACAGGGCCTAATCTGAGATGCCTGCTCCGAGCACACTTACTGGCTCAGGTCCTATATGTGAATTTTCCCAAAAGAACCAGGCCCTAGGGAAAGGCAAGTACCCTTATCATGTATAGCTCTGTGATTAGGGTTAAGAGATGGGATGTGGGAGACCACCAGTTCAAATCCCTTGTTCCTTGGCGAAGAAGAAATTCCAACAGGGGTCCAATGTGGCCTTTGTCTCCACTTTTGAATCTGATCCACTGCATATAAATAATTGAGCAGAGGGAAAGGCTTCTGGGTCTCCCACCTCCCAAGGGCGTGCTCTAACCACCCGGCTACAGAGATGTTCTTGTGACTTCTTTCTGCCCTCTGGCCCAATTAATTATTGATTATCCCCAATGGAACCTCTCCCCCTGGAGAGCATGTGGGCACCCTGCATCAGAAAATCCTGCAGCCCAGAGGTTAGGGCATTCCTTGAGACGCGGTAGATCCCATTTCAGATCCCTGCTCCCTCTGTGGCATGGGGTAAACTTGAACCAGGGGTCTCCCCAAGGCCAGCTGAGTGCTCCAACCACTGGGGTAAAAGTTATGAGCAAGGTGGGTTTTCTTCACCCATGCAGGCTTCTTGCCAAAAAAAATGGCACAGGCACCGGAAACCAAGAGAGGGCTCGCAGCTGAGAATCCCACACAGAGGGAGGCACCTACGGTGCTGCCAAGACTCAGTCGCCGAACTCCCTGAGATGGCCAGGGCTTAACACCCCCCACGCACCGCCATCCCCAGCACTTTGGCATTTCCCACTGGCTGGCGTAAGCAGGGAGTTGCCTAGCATGCTGACTTTTGTGAATCTCATTCCAAGGCGCATCTCTCTCCCTGTTCATGGTACAGGGAGCCTGACTCAGGCTTTGTGAATCACAATGGCGTTCTAGGTGCCTAAAAGTTGGATGTTGTGATGCTGAGTGTCACCTTGCCTAAGTTTCTTTGTGAATCCAGCCCCGTTTTCATGAGGCGATTTGCCTGCAAGAAAGGGGGAAATCAGTTCTCCTTTGATCTTTTCTTTCTCCAGAGACACTGCCCTATCAACTGAACTTTCTGATCTCAAAGGCAGAGAAAGAGGGTAAGTTTTCATGACGTTATTATCCTCCAACAATTATTACTTAAAATCTCAGGATTCATTTTTTAGAAGAAGCTTCTGAATTCAAACAAGAGGTTTCCACCAATACAGAGTCATGGATCCCAAGGTTAGAAGGAATCATTATATCATAAGAACGGCCATATTGGGTCCCACCAATTGTCCATCTAGCCTACTATCCTGTCTTCCAACAGTGGCCAATGCCTGGTGCCCCAGAGGGAATGAACAGAACAGGGGATCATCCAGAGATCCATCCCGTCGCCCATTCCCATTTTGTGATGTATCAACGTGCACATACTATTTACAATTGGAAAGTAGGGTATATTCAGGTCACATTTTGCTCTTCTCTCAGTAATTATAAGGACTAGAAATTTCCTTTTATTTTTATTTTTTATCTGAAAGACAAGCTTCGCTGCTGGAAAACGTCATTAGCACAGAGTGCAGGTTGACCATCAGTGCCTTGTACTTTTCCAGAAGATGAAAGCAACCTGTATTTCAACCTCAGAAAACTGGGAAATAAAGAGTTAAGGAAGCATCTCCCACCAGCTCCTGTGCTATCCTCCCCTAGTGTCAGGAGCATGGACTCATGTGCTGGGCTCCATCCATCCCCAGCTGGTGGGAGCTCCCTTGGGGGAGACCATGCTCAAGCCAGTACTGAACCAGGCAGAGAATCCGGACTGCAGCAGCATTCAAAAAAGCAAACAGAATTTTGGGAATCATTAGGAAAGAGACAGAAAATATCATGTTGCCTTTCTATAAATCCATGGTGCACCTACATCTTGAATACTGTGTGCAGATGTAGTTGCCCCATCTCAAAAAAGATATATTGGAAAAGGTTCAGAAAAGGGCAACCAAAACAATTAGGGGTGTGGGACAGCTGCCATATGAGGAGAGATTAATAAGATTGGGACCTTTCAGCTTGGAAAAGAGATAACTAAGAGGGGATATGACAGAGGTCTATAAAATCATGACAGGTGTGGAGAAAGTAAATAAGGAAGTGTTATTTACTTCTTCTCATAACATAATTACTAGGAGTCAACAAATGAAATTAATAGGCATCAGATTTAAAGCAAACAAAAGGAAGTATTTCTTCACGCAACACACAGTCAACCTGTGGAACTCCTTGCCAGAGGATGTTGTGAAGGCCAAGACCATAACAGACTTCTTTTTTTAACTAACTAAATTTCTGGAGGACAGGTCCATGAATGGCTGTTAGCCAAGATAGGCAAGGATGGTGTCCCTTGCCTCTGTTTGCCAGAAGCTGGGAATGGGTGACAGGGGATGGATCACTTGATGATCACCTGTTCTCTTCATTCCCTCTGGGGCACCTAGTACTGGCCAGTGTCGGAAGACAGGATACTAATAACCATTGGTGGATAAATTCATGGAAGATAGGTCCATCAGTTCAAGGAGCATTGTCTCTCCCTGGGGGTTGGTGCTCCCTGTGGTACTGGGAACTGTACTTTTCAGTGGTTGGGCTTCCCAGACAGGAAGGAGGAGCATGGCAGAAGCTCTGTGATACAGAACCCTGGATAAAGAGGGTTTCATTCAAGCAGCGTGCTCCCAGCAGGATTACTGAACACCACAACCGTGTTGTGTCCCCCTCCTTGTCCCTTGAGCACCACTGGAGGCTGGGGAAGGAGTTCTCTTCTGATCTCATAGTCATCTATCTGTGTCCTTTCATGGCCCCCAGCAACAGCATCTGAATACCTGGCATCTTTTATGGCCATTTGACATAAAGGGAAGCTGGAATGCAGCAAGAGGAAGGGATATGCCTGAGGTCACAGAACAAGTCAGTAGCGGAGTGAGGAATAGAACCCAGGAGTCCTGGCTTCTAACCTCTAGACCATGCTCCCTCCCCAAAATGAGTGTAGTGCACTGAATGGACTTTAAACATCCCGGTGCTGTGGACAATTAGTGCCACCGAGAAGGCTAATTCCCAGTGCAATTGGACTTGCCATTGTCTTCTGAGGACCTCAGGCTGCAGACAGTGACATGGACAGCTAAGCCTGTCCCAAGAGCAAACACTCCCTTTTCACCCACTGCATATAGGGAAACTGAGGCACATACAGGCTTCCTAAAAACAATTACCAAAAAATCCCAGTTTGTCACCCTCCCGCCCCAAACAGTACCTCTTAGATGCCTGGCGGGAACAACAGGGACTTTCCTGCTCAGCTTCAGCCAACAGGCAGCTCCCCAAGACTGACTGTCAGGGCCCACCCCAGCCAGCCCGGGGCTACTGGGGAGCATGAGAAATGGTCCTAGTCTGCGCCAGGGTTGAGCTCTGCCTGGAAGGGGCTGTCGTGCTTTGGGCTAATGTTGGGGGTTGGGTTAGGTGGGCGCTGGGTGGGGTTGGTGGCCTGTGCTATACGGGGGTCAGATTAGATGACCTGGTTCCCTTCTGGCCTCAGATTCTCTGACTCTCAACACTGGAGTGGTTTAGCCTGCACAGAGGTGCCGACTTCCCCAGTTCCCACGGGGCTGCTTTATCCTCGCTCTGCCCCAGGCCCTGCCCCCAAGCCCCCACCCCTACCCCTACCCCATCTCTTCCTGCCCTGTTCCCTTCTGCCCCCTCCCCCGCCTCTTCCTGACCCTGCTCCTCTCCCTCACCCTCAGAACCTCCTGCCCACCTCTGAACAGCAGATCCGTGGCAAGAGGAAGGCACCTGGAGGGAGGGGGAGGAGCTGATTGGGGCCCGTCAGCAGGTGGGGGCTGCTGTGGGGAGAAGGGGAGGAGCTAATCACAGGACCTGCTGGTGAGTTCAGAGAGTCAGTGCCTATGCTGGGTGGAAAGCACCCCTGAACTCAGATGAGGTGTTTATGCATCTCTACAGGAAGGGCATTCGAGTTAGCAGCTGACTAAGCGCCTGGGTTAACTCTGCATTGAGGACAGACCTTAACACTCTCCTTCTGTCCCTCTCTCCCCTCTTGCAGTGCAGGCCGCTCCGGATCCAGACCTGGCAATTCCCTGTCCCGTCCTGTCCAGAGATGAGAGTGTGACACAGAAATACCAAGACACAGGATATTTAGTGCCACAGAACAGGTTTTACCCTGCTCCCTGTGTGCTGGGCTATAAGGGCTTCACCTCGGGGAGATGTTACTAGCAAGTGGAGGTGGGGAACAAAGATTTTTGGGTTTTGGGCATTGCCAAAGAGTCTGTGATACATGGGGGAGCGATAAGCTGTACACCAGAGGAGGGGATCTGGGCTTTGCAGAGCACAGAGAATGAGTACTGGGCCCTCACCTCCCCTAAAACTACTCTGGGCCTACATCGTAGACCCAGTAACATTGGGGTTTATCTGGATTATGAAGGGGAGAAAGTTACATTTTATGACATTACATCTTCTGGCAGAGAGCCAGTCTTTACTTTCACATCCTCTTTCACTGGGAAGATCATCCCCTTCTTTGGGAGCCGACGTGTCGAATATCAGAAACAATTTCTTGTTTATCCCTATGATGTATTCAATTAAAACCATGACAGAGGTGTGGGTATCACTCTCAATATGAGATATCTAAAAAAGAGCAAAGATGTGGGGAATAGATAAATTATGGCTATCACACATTGCCAGCCTTAAACATATGAAAATGATGTGTCAGGCTCCCCAAAATCATGTTTGTCTTAATCTTTTTTAATATTACGTTATTTTTCACTGCCTTCTGGTTTCTGACCTTTCTGGATGTTCTTGTTTCCAGTCTTCAGACTTTTCTACACAAACATGAAGGCTGGAAATGTATCTGTAATGTAATCTGCGCTCCCTCAAATCTATCCACTCCAGCAGCTGGGACTGTAAGAAAAACACCGAGTGATGCGAGACTGACAATAAATTGGTGATGAGAGAGGACAAGATTGAATTGCTCGGCATTATACTGGTGACAGGAATTTCTCAACCCTTTTCCATGCCTGTCTCTGTAACTCTGTGATCCTCCAGGCACACGCAGACTGGCCAACCAGGAGCCACTCCCAGGGTCACAGCAGAGCCTGCCTGTCTTAGGGCAGGTCTGCACTTAAAATGCTGCAGCGGCACTAACATACTGGTGCCACTGTAATACTTAAGTGAAGACGCTGCTACGCCGACCGGGGAGCTTCTCCCATCAGTGTAATTAATCCACCTCTGTAAGAGGCGGTAGCTAGGGCAACGGGAGAAGCTCTCCTGTCAATGTACTGCTGTCTACACCGGGAGTTCTGTTAGTATGACTGTGTCACTCAGGGGTGTGGATTTTCACACCCCTGAGTGACAGTTATACCAAAGTAAGTTTACAGTGTAGACCTGACCTAAGTTCTGACTCAATCAGGGTCATCCATCAAAGTCCTCTGCTCTTTACTTATGAATGTAACAAGCATAGTGATGTTCTGCACACCCACCCCCAAGTTCCCTACCTCAATGCTCCGATTTTGCTCTGTTCAGTTATTTGGGTGCTGTAGATTCAGATGAGAAAATTTGCAGAATAAAGTTTATTTCTATCTTCTGGTCTTGAACTTCCTTCCCTTTTGTTTCTTTTTGGTCTTCAAGATCATAACTTAAAACTGTGCCTCTGAACGCCAATAAATGGATATAATTAGATGTCATTTCCCCCCTATCCTTTACACAACTTTCCAGTTTACTGATCTGCAAAGAGAGCGGCTCAGATGCACAAAGGGACTTAAGCAACTAAGGCCTGGTCTATACTTCAGAGTTAGGTCAAAGTCAGGCAGCTTACACCGACCTAATAATGTCAGCATACTGCATACTACAGTGTGCCTTCCACCAGCATAACTCACCTGCTATGTCGACTGAATAGCTCCACCTCCAAGAGAGGTGCAGCACTTATGTCAACATAGGTCAAAACAGTGGCAGTGTAGACGCTGCGGTGCCTACACCAGCTTAAGTGGCCTCCAGGAGGTGTCCCACAATGCCCCATTGTGACCCACTCTGATCACTGGTTTGAACTCCGCTGCCCAGCAGCCAGGTGCACAGGAACAAGCTCCTCCTGTTTAAAGACTGAGAAAGGAGCAGAGGAGGCAGGTACCAGCTATAAACCCCAAAGCAGAAGGAAACTCTCTCCCCTAATGCAGCCTCCACTCCCCGGCGAGAGAAAGGTGTAGCATTGGGGAAGAGCGGCTTAACACCAGAGAGTAGGAGATGGCATTGTGTGGAGAAGCCCCAGCCCCAGCCCAAAGAGAAGGGAGGAGCTGACAGCCTCACAGGGAAGGCGTCTCCCCAATCCAGGAAGCAGTGAGCAGCTCCAGTGGGAGAGCCCAGCCCTGCCCAGAGGAAAGGCAGGATGTTGGAGAAGAGCTATGGAGAAACCTTTTGCACCAGGGTAGAGCAGAGGGATGTCGCAGCCCTTAGGGCAGAGAGCTCTGTTTGGGTGATGCTCAGTGCCACAATTTCTATTCATCTGTTTGGGCATGAACGCAGCGCCAAAGTTGGTGTCAGGAGTGTTTGTGTGACTTCAGCCTGGGATCTCCTCCCTGTTTAATGTGTTTATTTATAGGGCTGTGTGTGTTGTGGTCGGTGTTGGTTTGGTCAGTAACTTTAGCTACAATCTCATGAAAATGTTTTCACTGGAATTTTCTCATGATTTAAAGACAATCTCCACCTGCAACTTTACCCTGTCCGTGTGCTCTGAGGGGTTCCCCTCTTGGTGTTTCCAGTGCAGACGGCAGAGTGTCTGGCGATGGAAAGGAGAAAAGAGACGAGATTTCACACTTTCATATTTATAACAGCATCCCCACTCTGAACTCATAGACAGTCTTCATCATGACAGAGAAACAGACAGAATCCCAGAGACACACTCACATATTTAATATAAACTAATCTGAAACCTCCTTCCTCTCTCATTCAGGTATTTCTCAGCAATGGAACCAGCATCCTTGCTGCCTCACAACCATCCCAGGACACATAATCCATAAAACAGATTTACTTTCTCCTCATCAACCCCTCCCACCTTTCAGATTCCAGCTAGTTTGTCTCATTCACTCGCTGCCTTTTATCATAACCTGGATCCAGACCATACAAAGACTTTGACATCAAAGTAACTTTACCCACTTTGGTCCCTTTGCCACTAGTTGGATGTTGAGAGTTTGCAAAATCCTGGCTCTAGTTGTGAGCTGTTGGGTCTGTTTACTCAGCGTCTCTACAGAGAGCAGCACGATGGGCCCTCGTCCTCCATAGGCAGAAATATGAATAATAATAAAATCATTTTATCCATGTGGACATTGAGGCAGGGGAAAGGTTGGCTCCATGGGCCAGATTCACCCCAATACATTTATACGGACTCATAGACTTTAAGGTCAGAAGGGACTTCCCTGGTCATCTAGTCTGACCTCCTGCACAATGCAGGCCACAGAATCTCACCCACCCACTCCTGTAACAAACCCCTAATCTATGTCTGAGCTATTGAAATCCTCAAATCATGGTTTAAAGACCTCAAGGTGCAGAGAATCTTCCAGCAAGTGACCTGTGCCCCACGCTGCAGAGAAAGGCAAAAAACCTCCAGGGCCTCTGCCAATCTGCTCTGGAGGAAAATTCCTTCCTGACTCCAAATATGGCAATCAGTTAAACCCTGAGCATGCGGGCAAGACTCACCAGCCAGCACCCAGGAAAGAATTCTTTGTAGCAACTCAGATCCCACCCCATCTAACATCCCATCACAGACCATTGGGCATATTTACCTACTAATAATCAAAGATGAATTAATTGCCAAAATTAGGCTATCCATCATACCATCTGATTGACTTGGCTTTGGCCTGGTGAGCAGTTTGCTTGACATAAGGGAAGTGTTGTGACCTTCATATCAAGTGATGTGTTCCTAAGTTGCTATGTGGGACACAAAGGTATTGTGACCACACAATATGCTTAAGGAGAACAGACACCCAAAACGTACTGCCCAGCATTGGAAAGCAAAGTCCTAAAATCCCTATGTGGAGGAAAGAGTCAAAGTGAGCTACGCATAATTGGCGGTAATAAATCGATGAGAAAAGAGAATAACATGAAAATATCTTGGAGCACAAAGTCCTGCCAATAAGAAAGTTCATGCATGTGAATTGTATGAGTTATATAAGATATGAATATTAAATAACACTCAAAGGTGATTGGAAAAGAACTGATAAATATGTAATTTGGATGTGTATAATATGACAGACATTGTACGGGATAGTCAGACCTTCATAGGAGAAATCCCCCATGACCTGCCTATGCCCCAGAAGAAGGGAACTGGAAAACACTTTTCTATATGCGATGGCAAGCAGCAAATATCCCAGTGGCTGGTGATGGGGCAGTAGATGAGGAGGGCTCTGAGTTATAGAGAATTCTTTGCCAAGTGTCTGGCTGTTGGGTCGTGCCAAAATGCTCAGTGTCCAACTGACCAGCATATTTGGGGCTGGGAAGGAATTTTTCCAAACGTCAGATTGGCAGAGAGCCTGTGGGTTTTTCACTTCCCTCTGCACTATGAGGCATGGATAGTTAGCAGATATTAACCTAGAATAAATGGAACAAAAAGAGTCCAGTGGCACCTTATAGATTAGCAGACGTATTGGAGCATGAGCTTTCATGGGTGAATACCCACTTCATCGGATGCAAGTAGTGGAAATTTCCAGGGGCAGGTATATATATGCAAGCAAGAAGTAGGCTAGAGATAACGAGGTTAGTTCAATCAAGGAGGATGAGGCCTGATTGAACTAACCTGGTTATCTCTAGCCTGCTTCTTGCTTGCATATATATACCTGCCCCTGGAAATTTCCACTACATGAATCCGACGAAGTGGGTATTCACCCGCGAAAGCTCATGCTCCAAAACGTCTGTTAGTCTATAAGGTGCCACAGGACTCTTTGCTGCTTTTACAGATCCAGACTAACATGGCTACCCCTCTGATACTAGAATAAATGGTGCATTCTCTGTATCTTGAAGTTGTTAAACCCTGATCTGAGGATTTCAGTAACTCAGCCAAAAGTTAGGGGTCAATTGCAGGAGTGGGTGGGCGAAGTTCTGAGGCCTGCAACGAGCAGGAGGTCAAACTAGATGATCATGATGGTCCCTTCTGGCCTTAAAGTCTATGAGTGATTTCTTTCTTTAACAGTAATTGTAATTGCAAGGCATGCTTTTGATAGAAATAAAGGTTTGAATTAATCAACCTGAGTGTCTTGCACCCCAACTGTGTGGCATTCTCACCCAACAATTAAATAGACCCATCATCTAATTATGAACCAATTGACCAGACCCATTCTCTTCCCCGAGTCTCAGAGGCTCATCCCAATTTCCCCTCCTAGACCCCTTCTTGGTACCTTTGAACTTCCTCAGAGTCTCCATTACAGCAATAGTCTTCTGGGATAAACCACTGAGTCTCACTTCCAGTTCAGGAGAAATCTCCACTGCCTGCTGGAATTTCCCCTTCTCACATCTACACAGAAACAATGTCACATGGTTTTATTTCATGTAGTGACTCATAAGTTCTGACTATTGAGTCGCTGCTCTAATGGGCCTGGAGTTACAATTCATCTACATCTCCCAGCCTCAGAGCAGGTGCAACACAGCCCAGGGCTGTGAAACATTCCCACTTAAGGTTCCATTAATATTCTTCAGCTCTCGCCTGGAGAGACCAGCTCTGGAGATAAAAGAGGAATTGAGTCTCCAGGGTGAATTCACTCTTTGGCCTCCATGCTCTGAGGGACATGAGGTTCCCATGCAAAGTGCTGTAGAAATCTGTCCTCTAGGAACTAGAGTGAGACACCAACTCCCCTCTCCCCAGTTCATTCCATACAGATATCAGGAGGGAAAGTTTGGCCACTGCAGTCCTGGGCTGAATGGTGACCAGTGCCCCAGCAGTGACAGGCCCATATTCCATCCCCACAATTCTGAGGAAGCCAGTCCCCCAGGGATGTGACATTTCTAGAAAATACTTGAGGTCAGTCCTTCCCACTGAATGGAGAATTCCAGAGTCCTCTATAAAAGGGTGAGAACCTGAGGATGAAGCTGATCAGAGATACTTGTATCCAAAATATGACCTTTCCCCACACATTTGGCTGTATAGCCCTGCGGACATGCAGCTCTAACCAGCTCCAAGCGCTTTTCCAGGGTTGTGAAGTGTGAGGGGGAGTGAGAGAGAGCTACATACCTGCTCAAGGTGCTTCTGACATCCTAGTGGAGAGAGAGAAAAGAATCTCAGTCCCATCTGACACACACAGGGGATCCTAGGGAAGGGATTTAGCAAGTACAAGGAAAAGAGCCTCTGCCCTGACCCAGAGCCATGAATACGCTGAGCTAATGGGGCTTTTCGATCTCTAATATCTCTGTGTCTATAACTCTGTAAAGAAAAATAGTCACTCACATGTCAGGAATGCACACGCCGAGTTACAGTGAGATCTCTGACTGCTGGACCCCACTGCTTATGATTCAGGAGCCCTCCCTTCCCTGTGTGGGGATCTGGGATGTTTCTCACTCAGTCTCGCTTGCAAGAATTCACTCGCTGGCTTCTGACACTTCCCCTCCATGTCACTGATCCGCTCACTGAGATGGGAAATCTGCTCAGAGAGTTTACTGACATTTTCATTCTGTATCTTCACAATCTCCTCATCCAGCTTGTCCAGCTGGGCCAGCAGGAGTCGCTCTTGTTCCTCCAGGAACTGCCGCAGTCGCTGAAATTCAGACACAATCTTCTGCCTCTTTGTTTCCGCTTGTTTCTAGAATAAACAAGGAAAGGGCTGGTCAGGAACGTGGATGAAGCCTGAAGGCCTTTCATACAGTCCCACAAGACAGAGTTTATTTACAATCTCGACGACATCGGTGTAGGGACCAGGACATGAGCCGTCAGGCCTAGTGCTCAGAGCTGCAGTTGGAAGCCAGGAGCTACAGACAAAGTCAGACCTGGAGTCAAAGTCAGGATCTCACCCAGGGCTGAGGACAGAGTTGAGATCAGGAGTCATGCCAAAGGCTGAGTCAGAATCAGTGTCAGGAGTCACACTGGGGGTCAGGACTGGAGTCGGAGTCAGTGAGCCACGTGAAGGGTCAAGCCAGAGTCAGATAACAGTACTGCAGGTCAAACCTGAGCCAGGAACAAAGGCCGGGCCAAGCCAGAGTCAGGGACCAGTCCAGCAGCAGACCAGGAGTTCACTCAGTTGTTTTCACAACCTCCCATGACTCCTGCTGGTGTATCCGAACGTCTGCTCCAATCAGGAGCTTCGTAGGCAGATCCTCCGGTGGGCCAGAGTTCCACTAGCCCCTCCCCTGCTGGCTCTGGAGAGCTGCTGGGTTGTGACCCTCTGGGACCCATGGACTGGGGTTCAAAATCTGTAATCTTTGACATCGTGGCACTGGACTCTACGTTCTCATCATGTGGGAGAAGATTTTCTTACAACTTCCCATTTGGCCCCCAATGTCTCTTAAAGGGATGTCTCCATGTCTGACGTGGTTCGGACACTGTGTCTGGTGGCCTCAGAAGGTACATCTACACAGCAGCGAGCCTCCAACACTCAGGCTCTTGCAGCTACCGCACCAACCACAGCTGTTTAGACATTGGGCCTCTGGCTGGAGCTACTGGGATATAATCAGTGCAGTTTGGGAGAAGTTTTGTGAACGCCACAAGGAATAGTAATGACCTCATTAATTAAAATGCATCTTAGATGCTGCTGAAGGTGCTGTTGTCTTTCTTCAGGGGAGAGAATATTTGTGATACATGCATCTGTGTACACACACACACTTAGAGTATCCCATAATCATGGAGAAACACACACAAGGCCACATTCACCAAGGCCACAGAGAAATCTACCAGCAAACAACCCTTCCATCTCCATGTTCTAGCAGGTGAAGAACAACAGGCACCTACCAGATGCTCCTGGTTTCTCTTCTCTACAGCCTCTTTAAATCCCAGCAGCTTTTCTCTCTCTTCCCTCAGGGTCCGCAAATGGGCCTGGATTTTTTCCTGACAAACAGAAATGCTTTAATGGGTTTATTTTGAGGCTGACTGTCTGTTTGTACGGGGTGTTTTTCCACCTAAAATGCAAGATATGTCAGTCTTCTTAGATAGACTAGGTGAGGGAAGGTATCATCTTCTATTGGCCCAACTCCTGTTGGTGAGAGAGGCAAGCCTTTGAGCTTACACAGAGCTCAGCTCTGGGAAACATACTCTTTCCTAGACCTGAGTTCTGTGTAAGCTTGAAAGCTTGTCGTTCAACCACAGAAGCTGGCCATGAGCAGATATTACTTCACCTACCTTGTCTTTCTAATATCCTGGGACCAACACAGTTACAACTATACTGTGTACAACAGTGGGTTCTTCTAGATATAGAACATCAGAGACACCAAGGAAATGAAACCTTATTTATGGAAACTGGGAGTGTTTTATATTCAGAGTTGAGTTATTACGTCCACTTTCTCCATTGATTTAAACTGGCAGGAAACTGGTGTCACATTGTGGAGAATTTATAAAGCTGGTTTTGAGTAGATTTAAGATACAATGATATCAATCCCAGAAGCCTCTGGGGCAGCCATATAGGCCAGGATGCTCAAAGGAATCCAACTCCATTGACTTTCAGCCCTGGACCCCTGGGGATGGGACGAGTTGGACAGCATTGATCCAAGGACTAGGGTAAATCTCATTAGATGTGTTGATTTGTGTTAGGAACAGCTGGGGTTTGCCCTAGTGCTGTCCTAACCCCTTTCCGGGGCAATGGCCTCTGGGTAGCTCTCCCACCGTCCCCAGCAAAGGTCCCAGAAAAAGTGGATTGTGGGAGATTTGCATAAGATGCATTATGAGACTAAAGGAACCACTCTGGTTGGTCCTTGCCCATGTACACAACAGAACAGGTCAGACTGACACCGGTCAGCTCCTGCCTGTGGTTGGTTTTGCTACAATCCAGTGAAATCCCAGTGGTACTTGGCATGAACCTGAGCTGTCTAGAGCCCTTTTGTGTGTGGACTCAAGGTGCTTGGGGTCCACACAGCATTTAGCCCAGTGATCTCCTCCAGTGCAGGCCGGCAGCATCTGAGTTTAACCCTTCATGGAGCAACACAGGAGTTCAGAATCCAGTGGGAAAACTCATCTTCCTGTTGGGCCTGGGGCTTTTATCAAGGAGTCTTTTCCTCCTACTGTCCACACTTCATCATTGCTCAGTGCTGCTGAGGGAGGCAGCGTATCCTAGTGGTTAGGACGCTGGACCAGGCCTTGGAAAAGCAGGATTTATACCTAGCTCTGCCATTGACCCACTAAGTGACTTTGGACTAGTCACTTCCCCTCACTCTGCCTTGGTTTCTCCTCCCATCCTTTGTCTCTCTTGTCCAGTTAGATTGCAAATGACTCAGGGCAGGGATTGTCCCTCACTGGTTTCGTGCAGGGCCTCTCACAATCGAGATCAGATCTCAACTGGGGTCTGTAGGTGCTGCTGGGATGCAAATAACCATAATAAACACTGTGATCCAATCAGTAATAACAGACACAGCTTGTAACTCCCCCTTCTCCAGCCTGAATACAGCACTCTCACATAGACTGACTGGCAGCTCTTGTGAGTCAAACCTCACTGGTCATTTAATAACTTCTACTCTGTAGGAGGCTCCCAGAGTTCACTGGTGGAAGCTGGATTTGAAAAGATTCAGCTGCTCAGAGAAAACTTTCCCACATCAGACAATTTTTAAATCGTTCTGTTGCCTTTCTTGGCAGGCTGGAGTATCATTAATTTGTACAGCCTCTTTCATGCAATGAAGGCTACACACAGCTGAATGACACAGTTGCACCTGTCTCGGGCAACTTGTGATGCTAGTAAGCTGTAATTAAAAGCCTAAGTTATTACTCATTAGACTGGACAGCAACTCGGTACCTTGTACTCCTGGGCAGCTTCCTCTATGGGAACCACCGTGTGAGCGCGGTGAGCCCGGGATCTGTCACACACCACACAGATTGGGGTTTGATCCTCTTCGCAGAACAGTTTCAGAGTCTCCTGGTGTCTCTCACACACCCCATCCCCTCCTGTTCCCTTTGCTGCCTGTAAACTCAGCCGTTTGGCGATTTCTACAACATTTGCCAGCTGCCTGTTGGGCCTGAGGTTTCTCTGCTGCACAGTTTCTCTGCACTGAGGGCAGGAGGCGGCTGTATTGGATCCCTCCCAGCACTGGGTGATGCAGACTCGGCAGAAATTGTGCCCACACTCCAGAGTGACAGGTTCTGTGAAATACTCCAGACAGACGGGACATGTCGCTTCCTCCTGGAGACTTTCCACCGGGTTCTCTGCAGCCATGGCTCCCTCTGGGCAGTGTCACAGGGTAACAATGTACGTTTCAATTTTCTGAGTTCACACTATGCCCCACCTGCAGCAACACCTGGGTGTTTCCCTTCCTGGAACTGACTTGTGCTGTTGGTTAAGCAGGAATAAGCCCCTTGTGAATTTCAGCCCTGGAGGCTTTAGTGAAAAAAGTACCACTGGGGCTCTGGTCCTCCAGTCAGCTCTTTAGCTTGTGTGACGGGTCAGTGGGATTTGACTGGGGCATCCCTGTCCCCCTGTGATGCTGAGCCTGCAGAAGCAGGGAAAAGATCTTAATTTTTATCTAAAAAGATAAAGGAGAATGTTTTTTTTTATATTTATGTTCTTAGACCTTAGCTGGAGAACTCAGGCCAGAAAACAAACTGTTTCTTTTGTTTCTGAGTGATGAAGTTTCACTCTGGTCACGTTCTCAACCTTTTCTACTACGCCATGAGCCCGAAAGGCGTGATTTGATGTGGAAAAGAAACAGCTGCACTTCTGACTATTGAAGGTCCTTATCTGCCTTCCATCCCTGTAACATGTGTTTAGCCTCAAAACAGTGCTACGAGGTGGTGAAGTGCTGTGACCCCATTTCAAAGAGGAGAACACTCAGCGCAGAGCAGAGAAGTGGCTGCCTGAAGCCACACAGGAAGACTGTTACAGAGCAGGAAATTGAATCTGGGTCTTCCAAGTGAAGAGTTAAACCACCAGACCAGACTTTTTGTCTGCATTAGGAGCCTGGGAAAGGAGGTGTCACGGTGTATGCAAACCCCATCCCCTTTGGGGGCACGGCGCGGTTGTGATGCTACCCCTGTTATAATCTACCCAACTATCCCTAGGCTGAGAGCTGCATGACTCAGTGGCCAGGGAGTGACTGCCGGCCGGGATAGGGGGCCCTGAGCCCTCCCTGCTCCCCTGGGTCCTGGCCCAAGGCCCAGTCAGCAGTGAGTGCGGTCACCTCCCAGTCAGCTGGGGTTCTACCGCAACACGCTGACCTTCCTCAGGTGGGAGATACCACTCACACCACCTCCCTGGGCCACTTCCTACCGTGTCCCCTGAAGCCAGGGTCTGTACGTCATTGGGGTCTCCAAGATCTTCAGTGAGGGTAGTTCCCTAGGCTTCCGAGTCCACTCCTGGGCAGGATCCTCTGCCACATGTCCTCCCTCCTGGGTGGTCAGCCTCGAATGAGCTGGGCTGCTCCCTTTTATACTGAGGAACCACTTAGCACATTTCCAGCATGGTCTGAGGGGTGCGACTTCCACCATCCATAGTGTTGGGTTAACTCTTCCTTGCCTAGCATGGGCTATGCACACCTCATCACAGGAGGATAAAGACAAAGACACACGCAGGGAAAATACATCAGTAAAGTTTGTCTAATAAACCTCTGACTGACCCTCCCACAATCACTGGGCCAGCCCTGTGCAGAGTCGAGTGATCACAGTGGACAGGAATCGAGTACATGGTGAGACTGAAAACAGATTATTTTCTCAGGCCTGATGTACAATGCTCAGCCTGCCTTTGAATGCAGTCACCTTCTTTGTTCAGGGCCCAGCTGACCACAGCCCTTCCCCTCTCCTGGTCTGTTTGTGTTCCCTAGAGAAACTTCTCCACCTGTGACCGCTGCTTCTAATCAGACCCCTTGGGAGGAAGAGATGAGAAACAGAGAAACAAACATCTCTCCCTCACCCACAATCTCTGCCAGTCCCTGCTCCTGATCTGGTGGGGAAATACACTAAAAAAGAGTCTGTTTGGATTCTGAGCTGGTGAACGAGCTTCCTCCCCAGCAGCTTCCACAGCTGGTTGGCTCAAGTTTAATAAGCCAAATCGCACCTATCTGGGAAGTGCCTGAAAGTCCATATGCGGTTGCTCAGGGGCCGGGTTGGAATGTGCCGGGATCTCGGCCTGGTCCATAGTGGGGCAGGTCTCCTTGTCACACACAAATATAACTAGCAACTTCTCTGCTGATTGGCCCCTTTCTCATCAGTCTCAGGGGAGAAACCGAGGGCTCAATGGAGTGGGGAGCTCCTCTCTCCCCCAGGCAGGGTTGTATAATTTTTGGTGATGCTCAGAACAGGTCCAGTTCCCCCCCCACCCCACCTGCCTAAGGCTCTGGGAGGAAGTTTGGGTGTGGGAGGGGTGGAGGCTCTGGGAGGGAGTTTGGGTACTAGGTGCGGGCCCTGGGCTGGGGATTGGGGTGCAGAAGGGGGTGCATGAGGACGATTGGGGTGCTGGGTGTGGGAGGGGGTTTGGGGTCCTGGGTGCAGGCTGTGGGGGGGGGGGTGCTGAGTGCGGGCTCTGGACTGGGGAAGGCGATTGGGGTGCGGGAGGGGGTTTGGGGTGCTGGATTCTGGGTGTGGGCTCTGGAAGGGAGTTTGGGTGCTGGGTTTGGGCTCTGGGCTGGGACAGAGAGATGGGGTGTGGGCGGGGTGTGGGGCTGGGCCATGAATGAGGAGTTTGGGGTGCAGCAGGCAGGCTGCCCCAGGGCTGAGGGCCAGAGAGGACTCCCCGCAGCCCTCTCCCTGCCAGCAGCAGTGAGTTCTAGGGGAGCGGTCCCCCTCATCTTGCCTCCTGGCACTACACTCACCCAAGCCCTCCCTCCCCAGACTGCTGCTCAGAAGGTCCAGCCTGGATAAGCCCCCCACCTGGAGTCAACTTGAAGTTACCTGCTCAGGGGGTGGGGCTGCCATGCACCTCCTCCTTCCACAGGTGTAGCAGCCACCTCAGCCTGGCCCTGGCGCTGCTCCTTCGTAGCCAGCAGCAGAGGTGGCCAGCCAGGGAGCGCAGCGTGGAGCTGCAGGGGGCAACCGCCCACTACCCGGGGCAGGCACTGATGCTCAGGGGAGGTGCGCAGGGATGGCAGGCAGGGCCGGGGGAAGAGACCAGGGCCGTCCTTAGGCATAGGCAACATAGGCAGCTGCGTAAGGCACCTGAAAATTTGGGGCACCACTGGGTCTTAGTGTCCAGCCTCTTGTTTTCCTATCCCTGTTCTGACCCTTCCTGCAGGCTCCCACAGATGGCTGCTCTAGCCTGGTGAGTCTTCCTTGGGAGGGAATCTAGTATTTAAAAGTGAAAAAACCTCCAGCCTGCCAGACCTATTAGCACAACATTGAAACTGTTAAAGAGACATTCAAGGGGTAATAAAGCCATTTAACAGGCATTTGCCAACCCCAAGGTATATACTGACAGGTTTCAGAGTGGTAGTCCTGTTAGTCTGTATCAGCAAAAACAAGGACGAGTCCTTGTGTCACCTCAAAGACTAACAAATTATTTGGGCTTAAGCTTTTGTGGACTAGAACTCATTTCATCAGATGTCCACGAAAGCTTATGCCCAAATAAATTTTTATACTGTCAGTTTCTGACTTTACTGACAAAAACAGTTGTGCTCTACAGGACCTTAGTTTAAAATTTGCTTTAAAAATATTTCATTAGTGAGCTGGTGAAGATTATAAAATCAGATTTCTAAAAAATGCTTGCATAGAGTTTTAGATGCACAATCATCTTTAGCCTTAAATGTGTGGATCTTCACACATAGGTTTTTAAATAAATCCTTCAAAAGACCTCCCTTATCTAAAATACACATTTTAATTACTATAGTTAAATAAAAAAGTGCTTCCAAGTCTTCCTGTCCTATCTGTCCATCCCTTCACCACCTCTCCCCCACTCCCACTGAAGAGAGCCCTTAAAAGGACAACAGTCCTTCCCTTCCAGATAGCTGGACAAAGAGTTCCCTTTCTTTACTTCTGACTATCCAACAAACTAGTTTTAAAAGAACCCTCCAGCAAAATCAGTACCTTAGTAAGACAAAATCCTTGTTATACCTAAAATCTTTGGAAACATATTTTTTTAAAGTTGGTGAAATTTCATAACCATGTCTCTTGTTATGGAGATCACACAAAGTAAATTACTGTTCCCTTTTTCTAAAAGCAATGAACATTGTTATGAACACACTAAACCTCTCTGATTAATTTAAAAGAATGTCTTTGTTTCAGTGAGTTAAATATGTAGTAATCTGGAATGCTGGCTTAAGATTTGAGTACATTTAAAATATAAATTCAACTTAGAAATACTGATGAAGAAAATGTAAAACAGAGAAGAGCTGCATCATGTCTTCCATTATATATAATGTTGTATTCAGCAGGACAGCTGACTCACCCTTACTATGAAGTTTTTGCAAATAAATCTCTGACAAACTTCAGGGCATATCAAAAAACCTGTGATGGACATTTTTTATTCCCAAATTTTAGTGCTTTTAATTAGGTACTTTCTTCATGTCCATTCTGCATGAGGGAGAGTGCATAGAAGTCTCTGCGGGGAACTGAGACTCTCTGCCACCACGAGGCAGGCCGGGCATCTCATTATCCTTTGTTGTCAAGTCCCTCCTCCCCCTCCCACACCAGGCTGTGAGCTTGGGCTGCCATCCGGCATAGGGGCACCCGTTTAATAATGCTGCGTAGGGCCCCATAAATCCTAAGGACGGCCCTGGAGGAGACCTAGCCCTGAACAATGGTGAAGCCACCCCGTCCCCAGCCCTGAATTTGCTGGAGCCCAGGCACCACGGGCCCATATATACCTCTACCCTGATATAACGCAACCCGATATAACACAAATTTGGATATAACACGGTAAAGCAGTGCTACGCAGGGGGTGGGGGCAGGGCTGCAGGCTCCAGCGGATCAAAGCAAGTTTGATATAACGTGGTTTCACCTATAACATGGTGAGATTTTTTGGCTCCTGAGGACAGCGTTATATCGGGGTAGAGGCTATTTTCCTACCAGAAAGGGAGAAATCACATCTTTTCTGTTCTTTTCTTTCTCCAGAGACCCTGCCCTATCAACTGAGCTTTCTGATCTCAAAGGCAGAGAAAGAGGGTAAGTTTCCATGAGGATATTTTCCTGCAACAATTATCAATTAAAATCTCAGGATTAATTTTTTATAAGCTTCTGAATTGAAACAAGAGAGATGTTTACCAATACAGAGTCATGGGCTCCAAGGCTAGAAGGGATCATATATCTTAACATAAGAACGGCCATACCGGGTCAGAACAAAGGTTCATCTAGGCCAATATCCCGCCTTCCGACAGTGGTCATTGCCAGGTGCCCCAGAGGGAATGAACAGACCAGGTAATCAAGTGATCCATTCTTATTAGCCAGGATGGGCAGAGATGGTGTCCCTAGCCTCTGTTTGCCAGAAGCTGCGAATGGGTGACAGGGGATGGATCACTTGATCTTTACCTGTTAGGTTTACTCCCTCTGGGGCATGTGGCATTGGCCACTGTCGGAAGACAGGATACTGGGCTGGATGGACCTTTGTTCTGACCCAGTCTGGCCGTTCTTATATTTTTATTCTCTGTCGCCCATTCCCAGCTTCTGACACCATCCCTGTCCATCCTGGCTAATAGCCATTGCTAGATAAATTCATGGAGGATAGGTCCATCTGTTACAGAACCATGGTCTCTCCCTGGCAGTCAGACATGCTCCCTGTGGTACAAGAGGGTTTCATTCAAGCACCATGCTCACAACTGTGTCATGTTTTCCCCCTCCTTTTCCCATGAGCACTGCTGGAGGCTGAGGAAGGGATTCTCGTCTGCTCCCATAGCTAGCTACCTACCTATGTCCTTGTACGGTCGCCCAGCAACAGCATCTGAATGCCCAGCATCTTTTTTGCCCATTGGATAAAAAGGGAAGCTAAAGCACGGAAATAGTCAGAGACATGCCTGAGGTGACACAGCAAGTCAGTAGCAGAGCGAGGAATAGAGTCCTGGCTTCTAACCTCTACCATGTTCCCTCCCTCAAATCATTGTCGTGTGTTGGATGGACTTTATGCATCCAACTTGTGCAGACGTTTAGTGCCACCGAGAAGTTTAATTCCCATTGTGCCAGAGAGCCTGGTGTCTCTCCAGCAGTGCAGCCCACTCCATTCTCCAACCCCGGAGCACCCACGGAGTCGGTGCCTATGCTGGTTTGAAAGCACCACTGAACTCAGGCCACATATTTTTGTATCTGGACGGGAAGGGCATCAGGGTTAGCAGCTGTGTAAGAGCCTGCATTAGCCCTGCAGTGTGGACAGATCTTAACACGCTCCTCCTGTCTCTCTTTCTCCTCTTGCAGTGCAGGCCACTCCGGATCCAGACCTGGCAAATCCTTGTTCCCTCCTGTCCAGAGAAGAGAGTGTGATCTACAAATACAAACATACAGAATTTTTGGAGCACAGGTTTCACTCTGCTGCCTGTGTGCTGGGCTCTAAGAGCTTCACCTCAGGGAAATGTTACTGGGAAGTGGAGGTGGGGAACAAACGTCTTTGGGTTTTGGGCATTGCCAAAGAGTCTGTGATACATGAGGGAGCGATAAGCTGTACACCAGAGGAGGGGATCTGGGCTTTGCAAAGTACAGAGAATCAGTACTGGGCCCTCACCTCCCCTAAGACTGCTCTGGGCCTACCTCTTAGCCCCCAAAGCAGGAAGAGAGCCGATCTTTACTTTCACATCCTCTTTCACTGGGAAGATCATCCCCTTCTTTGGGAGCCGGCGTGTCGAATATCTGAATCTACACAGAAGTGATCCCTGGAATGCATACCATTAAGACCTGCAGCAGAGAAATCACTCAATATGAGATATTTAAGGTAGAGCAAAGAGATGGGAAATGTATAAATTACAGCTATCACACTTTGCCATTCTAATCACAGACTTGCCAGCCCCAAGCATTCTAAAACTGTGTGTCTCCCAAAATCAGGAGAGTGACTTAAAAAATCTTCTTTAATATTGAGCTATTTTTCTCTGCTTTCTGGTTTCCGGATGTACTTTGCTTCCTGTTTTCATGCTTTTCTGTGCAAATGTGAATGCTAGAAACTATCTGTAATATAACCTGAGTTTCCTTTGCAATCTATCCCCTCCAACAACTGGGACTTAAAGAAAAACACCAAGTGCTGCGAGACTCACAATAAAATGGTGAGGGGAACAAGACTGACTTGCTCAGCATTATGCAAGCTGAATGGAGTTTCTCAACCCTCTTACATGCCTTTCTCTGTAACTGTCCAGACACACACGAACTGGCCAAGCAGCAGACACCCAGGAGCCACTCCCAGAGCCACAGCGCAGCCTGCCTGTCTTAGGGCAGGTCTGCACTTAAAATGCTGCAGTGGCACAGATGCAGCGGGGCAGCTGCACAGCTGTACCACTTAAGTAAAGATGCCGCTATGCCGATGGGAGAGCTTCTCCCATCAGTGTAGTTAATCCACCTCTGTAAGAGGTGGAAGCTATGGCAAGGGGAGAAGGTGTCCCGTCAACTTACCGCTGTCTACACCGGGAGTTCAGTCGGTACGACTGCGTCATTGAGAGGTGTGGATTTTTCATACCCCTGAGCGACATAGTTATACCAAAGTAAGTTTACATTATAGACCTGGCCTAAGTTCTGACTCAATCAGGGTCATCCATCAAAGTCCTCTGCTCTTTACTTACGAATGTAACAAGCATAATGATGTTCTGCACACCCACCCCCCAGTTCCCAAGCTCAATGCTCCTCTTTTGCTCTGTTTAGTTATTTGGATGCTGTAGATTCAGCTGAGCAAATAAAGTTTATTTCTATCTTCTGGTCTTGGACTTTGTCCCAGGGCTATTGGATCCATACGGCTCTGCCCTGACAGGCTAGACAGACCCACAAGCAAATGCTTGAGGAAAAGCAGCTGGGTAACCTCTAAGCAAAAGCTCTAAAGGCAAAGCTTGAGGACTGAGTAAATAAAATAAAATCATCAAGTGATGCTTTCCCAGGCACTGCTACACTCCTCTTTAAAGAAATCTTAGCAACCTACAGCTACCAGGGAAGAGAGAAATTTGTAATAAAGTAACCAGCTCATATCATCAACTGTAGTATTATGAGCTGGCACCTTACTGCGCCATTGTGTTGCAGCAGCATTTTGTTCCTAAACCAAGTTATCCCTTTTTCTTTAAATTAGCATTCACAGTGTGAGTGACTAGAAACCTGATACACCACCCAAGGGCACAGGGTAGGGTCAGGGGTACAAAGCTGGAGTAATTTGGTCAAGGGGGAGCCCCTCCCAACACAAGCTGTTTTTAAAACACAGTGAGCTAGGCATGGAATACCAGCAGAACCCTGTCCATGGTTGTTAGAGGGGGACTCGCCCAATGCACCCTGGAAACTGTACTGGGCTGGGAGGTAGAAGAACACAAATTAACCTGTTCTGCTGCGGCTGACCCCTGTAAATATGTTTGTGTATTTCTCAATCACATGTAAGCAGAGTCAGGATGAGCGCTACCCTGACATCTGGTGGTGAATTGTAGGGAGTGTGGAAAGAATTTAAAGAATTTCAAAGAGTGTGGAAAGATTTGCATTGGCATCCACCCCCCACTTAGCATAAGCCCACAGCAGACTGGGATGGTTATTTTAACAGATCTGGGATCACCAATTTCTTTGTTATTGGAGCAGGAGGGGAAAAAAAGTTTGTCACCCTGATTGTGTGAATAGGGAGCTGTGGGACTGCTTTGTGACAGAGATGACTCAACCTCAGTTGGGTGGTACTTGCTAAACAAGGGATATGGGTTCCAATTCCCCATGAATGGAGAGAGATTGGGGGAGTGGTGTGTGTAGCTGATGGGATGGGTACCTTTTGAGGGCCTGGGACACTAATTGCACATTCTCCTCTCTCCACTGTTAAAGAGTAGAGCTAGTTTTGTTCCATTAGGAATCCATCTGGAGACTGCTGAGCTGAATTCATGTTGAGTCAATGGTGTATCAACACCAGGGCTCCCATACTAAAAGTGGAAATCACTGAAGGGGCTGAGATCACTGAGTGCTGTGTTAACCTGTGGGGGAGCCTGAAGATCTATTGTTAAGCTGCTGGCAGAGTGGAGCAGTTTGCAGCGTGTTGGAGCAGCCCATGGAACAGTGAGCAGAGTGAAGTGGTTTGCAGGGACAGCTGGGGGAGCGGCACAGCTGGTGTGGTGGAGTGGGTCATGGTGAAGGCTGCAGCAGAACTTCATGGAGAGGTGGAGCAGTTGGCCCTGGCCCACATAAGGTGCCCCTTAACACCTTGTGTGGACTCCCCCACCCCTTTCCACCCAGGCTGCGGGGGGTAGAACTCTGCAGATAAACTCTTGAATTCTGGGGTGGCACTGACCAGAGACTTTTGGGTTGTTGGACTTTGGGGTAATTGGACTTAAGACCCTAAAGGGGAAAGGACAAATGTACTTGGAGGTGGGTTTTGTTTATGGATTGTGTTATAATCCTGTTTGTGGTGTTTCTCCAATGGGATGCCACATTGTTTCCTTCCTTTATTAAACGGATTTTGCTACACTCAGACTCCATGCTTGCGAGAGGGGAAGTATTGCCTCCTAGAGGCGCCCAGGAGGGTGTGGTATGTAAGTGTCCCAGGTCACTGGGTGGGGGCTTGAGCCGGTTATGCATGGTGTTATTAAAACGGAACCCCTGGATACTGAACCCAGCCCTTGTTGCTACCAACTCAGAGGGGCAGAAGGGTTACACACAGAACCCCTCGGCCTTTTGAAAGGAACCTACCCAATCAATTAGCCACACCTGCTGGAATGTTAGGCTTGGTGCATGGCCGAGCCACACAACACTGATATAAGGGTGAGTTGATTCAAGCTTGGAGCATGGCACAGACACCCAGCCCTGAGACTGGCTTGACTGCTGAGACCAGGTAGGTTCAGTGCATGGAACAAGGACAGCCCTGAGACTGGGTGCAGGGGAGGTAGCTGAGAAGAGGTCAGCTCTGTGCGTGTCACAGGCACACAGCCCTGTGAGCAGGCTGGGAGAGCTGACAGCCAGCCAGCTGAGTGTGCACACAGCTGGGGCATGACACAGAGGTAGCACTGACTGGGGCAGGGAAGATGCAAACATGTCTAGTACACAGCAGTGTGGTGGCGGGGGCGAGAGCTGGCACGCTCCATGCATGGTGCACACACAGTGCTGACAAAAGGAGAATCAGGTGAGATTGGGGCACCTGATGAGAATGGGCAGGCTCTGTGCGTGACACGGACGGTGCCTTGGTTTCCCCATCTAAACTAGCTAGGCTCTTCTAGGGGACACCCAACCTACCTTTGGCCTACTTGGAGTTCAGTAAATAAGTTTGTCTTGTACGGGGCTCTGGTAGGGGTTCCACAATTGTCCCCCATGGAGGGCAGATGCTGTGAGGTGTGTCAGAAAGGAGGACACCACAGGGTTGTGCTTGGTGAGATGAATTTTGGCTGATCTTCGTGTGGCCTTGATTCACAGCGGCTAGACAGAGAAATGACATTGTGTTGGAACATTGTATCCTGCTGCAGAGCCGGCCTTTTAACCAGCCACATCCTCAGCAGAACTCCAGTCTCTGTGCTTTTCCCCCCACAGTTACATTCCCTGTTCTGGTCCCAGGCAGCTGCCTCACCCTCAGTCTGTGCCCAGATCACCCTCCTGCTGCCAGGATAGACAAGGGGCCTTGGAAACTCTATATAACCCTTTACCCTGAACGGGGCAGGGGACCCCACTGCCAGCTCCCTCACACGCTGTCCTGGGCCACTGGTCCTCTGCCCTGACCTGGGATGAATCTCTCTCAAGGGCAGAGAGAAGCTTCCTCTGCACTGTCCATTGAACTCCTGGCCTCTCTGCTCAGCCTCACATGGAGGGGGATGACCAGTGCAGACTTTGCTGGTTACATCGGTGTGTGATGGAGACGCCTACACCCCGGGAACCCGGCTGAGATCCCAGTGCATTTCACACAGCTTCCTGAGCAGCTTCTCAATGGACTTTCAGCCACTGCTCCCCTGGACAGGATGTGGGTTATTAATCTGAAACAGACCAGCCAGAGAGAAGCATCGTTACTTGACCCCAACCCCAAGGCTTTGATGCTTACATTGTTCGTGAAAGCCAAGGAATTGCGACAGATGTATCAGGAGGTGAGGGAGGCAAGCAGTCACTGTGACGCGGCACCACAGACATGCCGCTTTTACCAGGAGGTGCATGCTATCCTCTGCAGCGAACACCCCGCCCCCAAGGGCTCCCAAGGAGACATCAGAGGAGTTGGAGTCATGGGCTGAGGAGGATGAGAATGGGAGACAGGCGAGCAGGGATCCATTGTTGGATTCAGGGCTTAAATTGAGCTGGAGCTGTCAGGAGTGGAGTTCTAGTTAATATTTTCAGTCCCCCTAGAGTTTTTATAGCATGTTGGAGGGGGGCACGGGAGGTTCCAGGAAATAATCTATAGGAATTTAAAACCTGATCAGATTAAACTCTGTGGCCTAATCTAGAATGCAACGAGACTAAGAAAGAAATACCACAATCTTCATTCTTGGGTTTACATACATTAGCCCTGAGATTTAACGCTGTAGAACACTTTTCCCAATCACAAAGGTACTTTATTTGTGTCCAAATTTAAAATAGAAATGTAACACTCATAGCAAAAGGCAACAGGAATGCCCCCCATCTGTCATATTGTGCTGCCCCTAGACCAGAGCATGAGGAAAGATAGAGAGGTCGGGCAACAACTGGGCTAGGTGAATCCCTATCATCACAACTTGCTACACCTGGTCCAGGAGATGGGGAAAGGTGGAGGATGGGAAAAAGGGGACAGGTAGCAAATTGTGCAAACAGCAGTTTGTAATGTTACACTGGCCAGGAGTCGGGTGGCAGGTAGCCCTCGTGACAAGGGTGATGGTGGATTTGAGGGGGAGTTGCCTAGGATGCACTGGTGAGTTAATTCAGCCCAACAAATAACCAGAGGAACCTAGGATTACCCAGAAAGTGTGTGGCAGATCCAGGTCTCTCAGGCTAGCACCCTACCCACCGGACCCGCCTTTTCACTCTACAGGGATACTTCGAACAAGTAGCTGTATACGGGCTTTCAAAGCTAGAACAGATTTAAATCCCCTAGCATCAGGGCATGAGCCAGTGACTAACTGAGGGGGCGGAGGTGTGAGGAGTACAGATTTATTAAGGGGGGATTAGTCGGCTTTGGCTTGGCCCGGTTGGTATCCACCACCCCAGGTCCCCCAGTGCTGATGGAAATAAATGATCGATGCATAGATCATATTTCCCTCAAAAGCCAGCAGGTTCCAGGTCTGGTACCTGTCCCTGGAGGACTCTGGGACAGTTCTAGAGACCAACCTTAGGTGGGGCTTGGATTCTCCTCTGGCCCCTTGACATCTGGGGAACAAACAGCCAAGCTGCCCACTTTCCATGGTACATACTTAACCAGCTCAATAACCGAAATGTTAATCACCTGGCTGAGTACAGTAACTAGTGATTTAAACCACCCCAAATAAATTAAAAGCACCTTCTTTGTGCTACATAACACTTCAGGAAGGCGGCGGATCTGTGTAGCCAGCAGTACCACCGTAATAGGGCATCCTTAACCTTAAATACTAAGTGATATATTTTGGTTCCAGCCAAAGAGCTGATAGACGTCGGGTCTAATCGCATCCTAATTGAAGTGAATATTGTCATTAGAGCGGTCCGTTCCATGAAGGCCTCCTTCCCAAATGATGGCTGATTAGGTAATCTCCCACGCCACACAATAAGTTCCAATAAGGCTGGTTGTCGTATGAGCGCTCAGTGCAAATGTAGGTGAAAACAACAGGATTTCTCAAGGTTCAGTGTACAGATCCTAACCCCTGAAATCCCTGCACGAGTGATGGCAAGGTGGCTTGACATAGGGACCTGAGCAACTACTCGATAGGCACTATGCTCGTGAGCTCACATGCACCGGCACCAGCTTTGTCATTTCCAGCTGGATGCTCACCCCTTCCCACCTCCGCCACACCCTTGCCCCATTCCGCCTCCTCCCCTGAGCACATGCCACCCTCTCTCTGCCCTCTCCCTCCTGCGCACTGTGGAACAGCTGATTGCAGCAGGCACTGGGAAGGAGGTGGAGGAGCTGATCCAGCCCTAGAGGGAGCACCCACAGAGTCAGCATCTAGCTCACATGTATTAAGGTCAATGGACTTGCAGGCTACCTAGCGGTGATTCACTTGTAGGTGTCAGATCTTGGAAGCCCCATGTTGCTCACCCCTACCTCTCAGTGGCCAGCTGGGGGGTGTGAATGAAGCACAGGGCAGTTTGTGTGGCACAGCCACAGGTCAGCAGCCAGTGCAAACCAGCCTAACAAGTGAAGGCCAAAAAGCTAGAACAAAGATTTCTTCCTTTCCTTTGTTTTTTGCAGATGATGACCCAGCTGGGCCCCCAACTTGGAACCTCAGAGCTCCTGTGGCCAATCAGAACAGGGCACTCTCCTTCTAAGGCAGGGGTCCCCATGGCGCCCACAGGGTCATCTAAATGCACCCGCTTCCTGGCTGGCAGTGGAGCATCCACCGAAATGCTGCAGAATTTCTGCAGTGTTTTGGCGGCGACACCTCTCGATGACATCACTTGTTGGCTGCAAGTGATGTCATCGAGATGCGGTGCTGCTGAAACGCTGCAGAAATTCGGCGGCGATGCCTCTCAATAACGTCACTTGCCGTCGACAAGTGAAGTCATCAAGAGGCGGCGCAGCCGAAATGCCGCAGAAATTCGGTGGCATTTCGGCGGGTGCTCCACCGCCACCATGGTCCTTTGTCTGGTGCCCACCAGACGAAAAGGTTGGGGACCACTGTTCTAAGGTCACTGGCATCACCCAATGGGGTCTCATTAGAACATATTTATACAAATGAAAGCAGCAAAGAATCCTGTGGCACCTTATAGACTAACAGACATTTTGGAGCATGAGCTTTCGTGGGTGAATACCCACTTCCTCAGATGACACACATCTGAGGAAGTGGGTATTCAACCACGAAAGTTCATGCTCCAAAACGTCTGTTAGTCTATAAGGTGCCACAGGATTCTTTGCTGCTTTTACAGATTGAGGTCTTGGCTACACTCACACTTTACAGCGCTGCAACTGGAGTGTGAAAAAACACCCTGCTGAGCGCTGCAAGATACAGCACTGTAAAGCATCAGTGTAATCAGGGCAGCAGCGCTGGGAGCGCGGCTCCCAGCGCTGCACGCTACATCCGTAAGGGATGTGGTTTACATGCAGCGCTGGGAGAGCTCTCTCCCAGCGCTGCTGCTCTGACTACACTCACACTTCAAAGCGCTGCTTTGAAATTCCAAATGTAGCCATACCCCCAGACTAACACAGCTACCCCTCTGATTCTATAGAAATGAAGGAGCTCCTCGTTCCTGTAATTTCAGGTTGCAATACCCTTGCATCAAAAAATACATGCAGTCCGCAGGTCTGTAGGTATCTGAGACATTACAGGTCATGGGTCAGCCCCTAGGAACTCATTGCCACATGGAGTTTTTGAGGCCAGTAATTTAGCAAGATTCAAAAAAGGGATTGGATATTTGACATGAATAACTAGAAACCCCCGAGTTATAATAGTTAAATTAATGCAAATAATTTTTTTGGAAGGAATAAATTGGTCAAGGCTTAAAATGATCCCTAACTATTAGGGATTAGTAAGGCTCTTATGTAGTGTTTTCCCTCACTAGATCTCAAAGTGCTTTACAAAGGAGGTCCAGAAAGGGTCTTGGCCTTAAACCTCAATCTGAGTCTGTGTTTATTCAGTGATATAAAAGAAAGCTGCCAAGCCTGCACCCAGCAAGCCTCTGTTGGCTTCTGTGTATATGTAATTGCCTATTCATCTCTTTAAGTAGCATCTTGCTTGTTTGGGGACTTTTCTGGAGGGTGGGGGTGTGTGGCTTCTGGTGTGTTGTGTCTGTGTTGATGGGTTATTTGTTTGTTTGTTTTTAGAATTTCCCGCCGGAGAGCGTGATTGGCTCCCAACTGGGTATCTGCTTTACAAGGCGGCTTCCTGGGTCTGGCAGGAAACGAAACGTATCCTGTTACGCGGGCTGCAGGGAGCCATGGCTGCAGCAGGGAATCCTCTGAAAAGCCTCCGAGATGAAGCTACTTGCTCCATCTGTCTGAGTTTTTTCACGGATCCAGTGACTATAGACTGCGGGCACAATTTCTGCCGAGCCTGCATCGCCCAGTGCTGGGAGAGACCAGACACAGACATCTCCTGCCCTCAGTGCAGAGAGACCTTTCCCCAGAGGACCCTGAGGCCGAACAGACAACTGGGGAACGTGGCAGAAATAGCCAAGCAGCTGAGTGTCCCAGCAGCAGCAGCAGCAGCAGCAGCAGCAGCAGGAGGTTTGTGCAACGCGCACCAGGAGCCTTTCAAACTCTTCTGTAACCAGGACCAGGTTCTCATCTGTGTGATCTGCAGGGAGTCCCAGGCTCACCGCGCTCACATGGTGCTCCCCATAGAGGAGGCTGCCCGGGAGCACAAGGTTAGGCCACGGCAGGGCACGGGGCTGGGAGTGGGAGTGGGAGAGGGGCCGGGGGGAGCCCAGGCCACAGCAGATGTGGCTTCAGTGGCGCTGGAACAGTTCTTGGAGTGGGGTGGGGGTGCTGAGCTACACCCCTCTTACCCCTGTCCGCGCCCCCCAGAGCTGGGGCCCGGAGCAGGGACGTGGACGGCGGTAAGGCGGCTGTTCGGCTCCCCGGGCGGAGCCCGCTCCACCGCCGAGGGAAAAAGAGGGAGGAGAGGCACTGAAGGGGCAGTGACCTGACGAAGCTCACAAAACAGCTCAGTGGCAGAACCAGGAATTAAACCCTGGCCTCCCAATACCCATCCTAATGCTCTAGCCACTAGACCACACAGCCTCTCACCGCGCCTGTCAGGCAGGGCTTTACACTCACAGTATAAACCGCTCAGCACGGCTGAGTTTTGACAGTATATTAACCATGTCATACTAATGGTGATGTTAATAAGGCAGTGCACTGATATGGGTCAGTGCTGAAGAGAGATTGTTCATTTTGCAGTTATCACGTCACAGTACATAAACCGGATTAGTGTTTTTGTGCACACTACTATAGTAGCACTATCTACATTTTTTGTATTATTTTTGATACTGTCAGGATGGAAACTCCAGTATAAGATTGCTTATTTCAGCAGTACTCAAATGTGCCCTAGAATTTTAAACTCTGGTCTTTTCAGTGGTGTTGGCATTGCCATTGGCATGTAGGGAAGTACTGTTAGTATTTATGCTTCACTTTGATAAGTACTTCTCAGCACAACATTTTTAGAATACTAATGTTCAAACTGGGTACCCCTCTGTTCCAAAATGTAACCGTGATGCCATTATCAAAATCTGAACTATTGAAGTCAGATGGCTTATTAGAAGTGCTGTAAGTTCTTTGGGGGCAGGGACTGTCTTTTTGTTTTGTTTGTACAGCACCTGGCATTTTGGGGACCTGGCCCATGCGTGAGGCTTCTAGATGTTATGATAATACAATTAATAAATAATGAATAATAATCTCCCACCTCTCAAGAGGCAATTGTGACAGCCTGAGAGGGACATGCTGACCCTCTCAAACGTTGTTTTTCTTGCCTCAGGATCAAATTCAAACCCGACTGAACATCCTGAAGCAAGAGAGAGAAGAACTTCTGGAGTGGAAACAGGATGGAGAGACACAAAGCCAGGAATATCTGGTAGGTCCCCATTGTTATGGTCCAGCAGTTCCATCAGTCAGAATTGGTATCTCTGTGTGGGGAGAGTGTCAGCCCTGGTCTATACACGGCACTGCCTGATTTAGCTATGGCTACATCTACGCGGCACAGCTCTGGGGGCGACCTGCAGGGTATGTGTAACTACACAGCACAGTGAAAAGGAGGCTGTGTCCACACTGTGGTGTGGTGGGTGAATGAAAAGACTCCAGCAGGGGGAGGCAGCAGATCTGCCGGAGCCTTGTCCCGCTTCTGGAGCCTTTCCCTTTGGTGGGGAAAGGCTCTAGTGGCGTGGGGGGGGGGGGCAGCGGGACACTACACTGCTCTTTTTAGCAGTGTAAATGGGGAAGACCCTCCTTGGGGGCGTATAGAGCCATGTCCGTAAGGCTTATACCCAGAGGGTTCTGGCATATCGTGACTCTACTTGCTTAAGCCATGCCTCGCCATCTACACTGCTATCTATGCCCAAGTTAGCAGGGGAATATAGTGCACGTCCTCTACACACCACCATAACATTTGTGTAGTACAGCTGTACCTCAAATCACTTTTTCATGTAATGTCTTTATACTGGTGTAAACCCCTGACATGCAAACATTGTAAACCTAATTTAATTTGACCCTAGTGTGGTGTGGAGAGTTCACCTTGTCCAGTTAAACTGAGATAAAAGGTGCTAACCAGGAGCAAGGTTGAAGTTGATTCAGGGTTAGCTGTAATGTATTGGATAACTCCCAGAAAACCTCAAGTGCTTTGCCTCTTGTAGACACCACCCTTACAGGGTGTGATCATGTTTGTTTTTGTTTATCATCCCTCTGGGCTGATTCCTCCACTTGCTTCCAGTTTCAACTCTTAAGCACTGATCTTATTCCTCACACGTCAGTGGGTCCAAATGCAGCTACAAACAGTGATTTGAGGGGAGATAGTTTTCAAAGACACGTATGAGTGATTAGGTGCCTAATTCACATTGACTGTCAATGGGACATACGTACCCAGTGGCTGTTTTGTATCACTGAAATCCTCCCCCTGAATCTCCATCTATAACCACCAGACACGACTGGTTTCCTCTGGGACAATGTAATGTACAAAATGCCGGATGAAACATGTAAGAGCTGGAGAAAAAGCAAGGATTTTGCACAGTATATGTTGTACCTGGCGTTTTGTGTGGATAGCCAGCAGAACTTTCCTTCAGTCTTCTCCACAGCTCTCTGCCAGTGTATTCCTGATATGGAGTCAGACCCCACCTTCCAACCTTTCTGCTGTGAGAAGACTAGATGATCAGCAGAATATACTAAGCCACTCAGACCTGAAGACTCATCATTTTAGAGATATTGGGTAACATTTTCAAAAGTGCCTTAGTGATTTTGGAGCCTAAAGTTTACAGTTTTGCAAGTGGTTAAGGACCAGATTCTCAAAGATATTTAGGCCCTTAAAATGCAGAGAGGCCTAGTGAGATTTTTCAAAAGCAACTAAGTAGCACCTAACATCCTCTGTAGTTAAGGGGACTTAGGCACCTAAGTAATACTGAAAATCCTTCTCAGGACTTTTATGTCTCTTGACACACCTAAATATCTTTAAAAGCAGCTCCTTACACACTACTTTTAATTGTGTTTCAGCTCGTAAATGATTTTGCTGTTTCTGAAAATTTACCCTAAGTTCTTTTTTCAAAAGTCACTTTCAAAGAAACGTAGGTTCCTAAGCACAAAAGTAACTTTGAAAGTGGGAACTGGACTCGTAAGTCACCAAGGCACTTTGGAACATGTTATTCATTCAGGCCAGCTGAGAGACTATCCGAAAATCTTCTCTCTAGAAACTATCAGGCATTTTCTCCTGAAATCTCAAATGTATGTTTGTAGTAGGTTGATGTGAAAAGAGACATTAAGAACTGTTCCTGTCAGGGACATGGGGAGAGTCTGGGATGTCCAACTTTCTCATCTGTGAAAACCGGATGCTGAGCGCTGGAACCTGCCCCGTCCCAGGCTCTGCCTCTTTCCCTCCAGGCCTCACCCCCCAATCCTCTTTCCCCCTCACTGTCGCTTGCTGCTCTCTCCACCTCCCTCCTCTGCCAGCTGAGCTGGGCTCTAGGGGTGTGGTGGAGGTTACTGGGGTGGGGCGGGGCGGGGCAGGGGAGGGAAAGCCATGCTTTGCAGGTAGAGGGGTGATTGGGGCAGGATGGGGGAGCTGCCCGCACTTCTCTCCCTGGTCCCCGAGCCATCCCTGAGTGCTCCTCCAGGCTCCCCTGGTGTTGGAAGCCAGTTACTCTGGGTAACCGGACTTCTAATATCCAGTCAGCAGTGCCGACCGGACACTGCAGGTTTCCCTTTTGACTGGACTTTCTGGTCAAAAACTGGACATCTGGCAACCCTAGTCCCTGACCTGTCCTTTTCCTGTTTGTCCCTTCATTACAGGGAAAGATAGAAGCTGAGAGGCAGAAGATTGTGTCTGAATTTGAGCAACTGCGGCAATTCCTGGAGGAACAAGAGCGACTGCTGCTGGCCCAGCTGGAAGAGTTGGACAAGGAAATTGTGAAGATACAGGATGAAAATGTCACCAAACTATCTAAGGAGATTTCCCAACTCAGTGATTTGATCAGTGAGATAGAAGAGAAGCGTCAGCAGCCAACGAGTGAATTCCTGCAGGTGAGACAGTTAGAGACACCCAGATCCCTGCCCAGGCAAGGGAGAGATTCTGAGTGATTAGCTTTGGAGTTTATTAAGTTCTTGGAAAGGTCCCCCACCCCAATGGAAACTGTCAGCGTGTCCTTTAGCAAAGCAAGGGAAAACAAAGTTTGACATGTCTCATATTTCCAGTGTGGAAACAGTTTTGCTGTTTTAAAGGCAGACGTCTCAGACCTTTTTGATACATCATACATAAGCCCCTCTCCTTTTCAGTTTAAAGCAATTTTTACCAAAAATTCCTGGGTTTTACAAAAAAGTAGTATTCATTTTTTTTCTGATTTTCATCCTACTTTTGTATCATTCAAATATATATAAAAAACTTGTTTTATTAGGAAAATACAATCCATTGCACGAGATCTCTGTATTACGATAATACATTACTCTGTGTGTGTATATGCAAAGCTGCCTGCTGAAGTAAGAACGTATTGTTCTACAAGATACACACAATAACCAACAGGCATGTACACAAGTTCTGAAGTGCGTCTGCATCTGAACGTACTGATGAAGCTCACCCACCACATACACATTTCAAACTGTTAGCAGACAATGGGTTAAAGATTTGATGCACAAAAATGAGAAGAAAATGGAAATCTGTATCAGAATACATTTCAGGACACACTGAAGTTTTCAAAAAGGTTATAGAAACAAGAACAGGAGCCAAGGATGAAGTTGAGTGTATGCGCTGCAAATGGAGTGGCCCAATTATCAAATGTGAATATTTATAGGCTAATAGTTCTAAGTCTACACCGGTAAACTGTTGGTTCAAATGACAAGTTTTATTTGGGGATTAGAGATGTATTGTTTTCTTAAACTCAGGGGGGCATTGTGTTTTGAGCTCTGTTTTAGTTCTGCAGCAAACCACAGTGATGAACGGAATTCAAAGCATTAATCTACTGAATACTTTTTCCCCACCTTTCCATCCACCAAAATAAACCTGATATTTACCTAGAAAAACTAATAGTTATTTTGCGCTGATTTCCATCTGTTTTTGTTGTTGTGGTAATTTTTCCTAGGAATTTATCAGTGTGTAACTAGAATCAAAATGGAAAATGAAGGGCCCTAATGATCTGGAAGCAGTAAACGGCACAACTCCAGTGTCTAGGAAGTGGGAGATGAGGAAAGCAAAGTTCTTTGCAGGGCCTATTACGAAATGGGAATGAATCCAGTTTCCAGAATTGCTGACCTGAATTGCATAAATGGAGCTTTTAGCTTGAGAAAGGCAAATGCTCCGGACTCAGCAGTTGCATGTGGAAGTCCGGGATTCATGTGTCTGATGAGTCTGTTTGAGCAAGTGCCATTGCCACAGGCAAAATAGAATTTAGAAGGAGAAAACCCACAATCGTGCGTGCTTAAGGGTCCCATTTTATTGAAGTTTGTGAATGGAATTTTAAAGGTGCAACTACACAGAACTGCATCTCGAGCTCAACTAGGGATGGCGAAGTGAGTCATCTCCAGAGCAAGAGCGATGGCCAGCCTCTGGTTCGTGGGAATGAGCTTTTTTTTTCTTCTCCCCTCTCTCTCTTCTAGGACATCAGAAGCACCTGGAGCAGGTACGTAGCTCCTTCCCACTCCCCCTTAGGCTTCGTGATGTTGGAAAGGGATTGGATCCCCCGGGTCAGATTTTGTAGGGTATTTAGACACCTGACATGTAGCTAGGCACTCACCAGCTCTGGAAAATTCCACCAAGCAAGTTAGGCACCTCCCATTGCAATCAGTGGCAGTTGGGAGCCTAGCTTGGTTAGGTGCTTTTGAAAATCCCAGGAGGCACCTTTTAAAATCAGGCCTTAAGTGACTTGCCGAAGGTCATGCAGGGAGGCTGTGGCAGAAAAGGGAGTGAAACATAGGTTTTCAGAGTCCTACAGCAACCCCTTAACCACTGGAGCATCCTTTCCCATGAGATTATGCCCTTCTGTCTGAGGGGCAACTTGTGGACCCCTTACTCTCTTTAACTCCCATTTGAGGATCTAGGCATTTCAAAACTCCAGAGAGGAGGGCAATTGACTCACCAGTGGGAGTTAGAGGCTCACAATGAGCCCACGAGAGAGCAGCCTCTGGTAGCTCATTCTCCCAAAAGACAGAAAAGATTTAGAATGGCTGGTTTTGTTCTGTCTTGTCTTGTTTTCCCCCTCTAGGTGTGAGAAGCTGAAGTTCGAGAAACCAGTGGCCGTGCCAGAGGACCTGAGAGAGAGAGTCGGCGTCTCTTCCCAAAGAAATGTTTGTCTGCAGGAGGCTCTGAAGAAATTCAAAGGTAACTTAACATTTATCTGGGTTCGTGCTACGGTGATGATACATCGAGATACGCCTCTGACTGTGGAAGGAGATTGCCTCTGGCCTATTAGTTCTCAGCTCGTCCCAGCTAGACATCTTTGTGGGTGGGATGCGGAGGGCTCAGGGCTGATGCCAGTTCTCCAGGCCTCCACTTGGATTGTCTCAGACCCAACTCATGGTGTCAAAATGGGTCACTCAGAATTTGAGACACACAGTCACCAGATATTATAGAAAATTTTGAATGTAACCTCCATGCCTGGGATTTTCCAAGGGACCTACGGGATTTAGACACCCATCTCTCTCTCTCTCTCTCTCTCTCTCTCTGACCGTCAATAGGAGTTGGCCATTACATGGCCTCAGCTTTTCTGAAAATCCCAGTCTGTACCTCAAGTTCCTCCATCTGTCAAAAGGAGGAAATAGTGGCCAACCTACCTTGTTGTGCTAATTAGTGAATGCCGCCCAGTGCTTAGGGAACCTTGGAGGAAGGTGGGAGATGGAAAAGAGCAAGATGTGTATTTTGGATGGTGATTTCACTTTAGTTTGGTCTTGCTGGAAATGTCTCCCCATTCGAATCTGCCTCTCAGTCTATGGTCTTTTCCTTTGGGCTGTCTCAGAATTACAGCATCGTTTCATGCAGTGTTGCTGTAGCCCTGTCAGTCCCAGGATATTAGACAAGATGGGGGAGGTAACAGCTTTTATTGGACCAACTCCTGTTGGTGACAGACAAACTTTTGAGCTACACAGACCTGAAGAAAAGCTCTGAGTAAGCTCCAAAACTTGTCTCTCTCAAGCACAGTTACATTAATTAACAGTAGGAATGTCACCAGAGTTAATACAACATGAAATCACCTCTCCAGTCCTTCCTTTCTCTAGAGACCCTGCCCTCTGAACTGACTTCTGAGCCCAAAGGCAGAGAGAGAGGGTGAGGGCTAGATTCACAAAAGGACTTGGGGGTCTACCTGCCATTTTAGGCACCTGAATCCCAGAATAAGACCACACTGGGATGCACAAAGCCCCCTGCTGAGCTGCCTAAAATCACTCATCACCTCTATTTTTGCGGTAAATGTTCCCTAGGCATCTGTGTTTCTGCTTCTGTGCATGCGCACTGCAATTCTAGTCTAGCGGTCCAGACACATAAGCCCCAGAGAGCTACATGAACTGGGGAAAGACAGGCGTTCCTCCTCCTAAATCACCTACAGGGCCTAATCTGAGATGCCTGCTCCGAACACACTTACTGGCTCAGGTCCTATATGTGAATTTACCCAAAAGAACCAGGCCCTAGGGAAAGGCAAGTACCCTTATCATGTATAGCTCCGTGATTAGGGTTCAGAGATGGGATGTGGGAGACCACCAGTTCAAATCCCTTGTTCCTTGGCGAAGAAGAAATTCCAACAGGGGTCCAATGTGGCCTCTGTCTCCACTTTTGAATCTGATCCACTGCATATAAATAATTGAGCAGAGGGAAAGGCTTCTGGGTCTCCCACCTCCCAAGGGCGTGCTCTAACCACCGAGCACAGGTACCGGAAACCAAGAGAGGGCTCGCAACTGAGAATCCCACACAGAGGGAGGCACCTACGGTGCTGCCAAGACTCAGTCGCCGAACTCCCTGAGATGGCCAGGGCTTAACACCCCCCAGGCACCGCCATCCCCAGCACTTTGGCATTTCCCACTGGCTGGCGTAAGCAGGGAGTCGCCTAGCATGCTGGCTTTTGTGAATCTCATTCCAAGGCGCATCTCTCTCCCTGTTCACGGTACAGGGAGCCTGACTCAGGCTTTGTGAATCACAATGGCGTTCTAGGTGCCTAAAAGTTGGATGCTGTGATGCTGAGTGTCACCTTGCCTAAGTTTCTTTGTGAATCCAGCCCCGTTTTCATGAGGCTATTTGCCTGCAAGAAAGGGGGAAATCAGCTCTCCTTTGATCTTTTCTTTCTCCAGAGACACTGCCCTATCAACTGAACTTTCTGATCTCAAAGGCAGAGAAAGGGGGTAAGTTTTCATGAGGTTATTATCCTCCAACAATTATTACTTAAAATCTCAGGATTCATTTTTTAGAAGAAGCTTCTGAATTCAAAGAAGAGGTTTCCACCAATACAGAGTCATGGATCCCAAGGTTAGAAGGAATCATTATATCATAAGAACGGCCATATTGGGTCCCACCAATTGTCCATCTAGCCTACTATCCTGTCTTCCAACAGTGGCCAATGCCTGGTGCCCCAGAGGGAATGAACAGAACAGGGGATCATCCAGAGATCCATCCCGTCGCCCATTCCCATTTTGTGATGTATCAACGTGCACATACTATTTACAATTGGAAAGTAGGGTATATTCAGGTCATATTTTGCTCTTCTCTCAGTAATTATAAGGACTAGAAATTTCCTTTTATTTTTATTTTTTATCTGAAAGACAAGCTTCGCTGCTGGAAAACGTCATTAGCACAGAGTGCAGGTTGACCATCAGTGACTTGTACTTTTCCAGAAGATGAAAGCAACCTGTATTTCAACCTCAGAAAACTGGGAAATAAAGAGTTAAGGAAGCATCTCCCACCAGCTCCTGTGCTATCCTCCCCTAGTGTCAGGAGCATGGACTCATGTGCTGGGCTCCATCCATCCCCAGCTGGTGGAAGCTCCCTTGGGGCAGACCATGCTCAAGCCAGTACTGAACCAGGCAGAGAATCCGGACTGTAGCAGCATTCAAAAAAGCAAACAGAATTTTGGGAATCATTAGGAAAGGGACAGAAAATATCATGTTGCCTTTCTATAAATCCATGGTGCACCTACATCTTGAATACTGCGTGCAGATGTAGTTGCCACATCTCAAAAAAGATATATTGGAAAAGGTTCAGAAAAGGTCAACCAAAACAATTAGGGGTGTGGGACAGCTACCATATGAGGAGAGATTAATAAGATTGGGACCTTTCAGCTTGGAAAAGAGATGACTAAGAGGGGATATGACAGAGGTCTATAAAATCATGACAGGTGTGGAGAAAGTAAATAAGAAAGTGTTATTTACTTCTTCTCATAACATAATTACTAGGAGTCAACAAATGAAATTAATAGGCATCAGATTTAAAGCAAACAAAAGGAAGTATTTCTTCATGCAACACACAGTCAACCTGTGGAACTCCTTGCCAGAGGATGTTGTGAAGGCCAAGACCATAACAGACTTCTTTTTTTAACTAACTAAATTTCTGGAGGACAGGTCCATGAATGGCTGTTAGCCAAGACAGGCAAGGATGGTGTCCCTTGCCTCTGTTTGCCAGAAGCTGGGAATGGGTGACAGGGGATGGATCACTTGATGATCACCTGTTCTCTTCATTCCCTCTGGGGCACCTAGTACTGGCCAGTGTCGGAAGACAGGATACTAATAACCATTGGTGGATAAATTCATGGAAGGTAGGTCCATCAGTTCAAGGAGCATTGTCTCTCCCTGGGGGTTGGTGCTCCCTGTGGTACTGGGAACTGTACCTTTCAGTGGTTGGGCTTCCCAGACAGGAGGAAGGGGCATGGCAGAAGCTCTGTGATACAGAACCCTGGATAAAGAGGGTTTCATTCAAGCAGCGTGCTCCCAGCAGGATTACTGAACACCACAACCGTGTTGTGTCCCCCTCCTTGTCCCTTGAGCACCACTGGAGGCTGGGGAAGGGGTTCTCTTCTGATCTCATAGTCACCTATCTGTGTCCTTTCATGGCCCCCAGCAACAGCATCTGAATACCTGGCATCTTTTATGGCCATTTGACATAAAGGGAAGCTGGAATGCAGCAAGAGGAAGGGATATGCCTGAGGTCACAGAACAAGTCAGTAGCGGAGTGAGGAATAGAGCCCAGGAGTCCTGGCTTCTAACCTCTAGACCATGCTCCCTCCCCAAAATGAGTGTAGTGCACTGAATGGACTTTAAACATCCCGGTGCTGTGGACAATTAGTGCCACCGAAAAGGCTAATTCCCAGTGCAATTGGACTTGCCATTGTCTTCTGAGGACCTCAGGCCGCAGACAGTGACGTGGACGGCTTAGCCTGGCCCGAGAGCAAACACTCCCTTTTCACCCACTGCATATAGGGAAACTGAGGCACATACAGGCTTCCTAAAAACAATTACCAAAAAATCCCAGTTTGTCACCCTCCCGCCCCAAACAGTACCTCTTAGATGGCTGGCGGGAACAACAGGGACTTTCCTGCTCAGCTTCAGCCAACAGGCAGCTCCCCAAGACTGACTGTCAGGGCCCACCCCAGCCAGCCCGGGGCTACTGGGGAGCGTGAGAAATGGTCCTAGTCTGCGCCAGGGTTGAGCTCTGCCTGGAAGGGTCTGTCTGCACTGCAGAGTGAAGCCTGGGGATCGGCACCCAGGTTAGCCTGGGCTGGGTGCAAGGAGCCATGCTGCTGAGCCTGACCTCCCTTAAACTGTGTTCTCACTGGTGCTGGCTAGTCTCTAGGACTTCTGGGAACGCATCCCATGGCTGATGGTGCCACCGTAAGCTGAGCTGGGGGTCAGATTAGATGACCTGGTTCCCTTCTGGCCTCAGATTCTCTGACTCTCAGCACTGGAGTGGTTTAGCCTGCACAGAGGCGTCGACTTCCCCAGTTCCCAGGGGGGTTCTTGATCCTCGCTCTGCCCCAGGCCCTGCCCCCAAGCCCCCACCCCTTCCCCTGCCTCTTCCTGCCCTGCTCCATTCTGCCCCCTGCCCCCGCCTCTTCCTGACCCTGCTCCTCTCCCTCACCCTCAGAACCTCCTGCCCACCTCTGAACAACAGATCCGTGGCAAGAGGAAGGCACCTGGAGGGAGGGGGAGGAGCTGATTGGGGCCCGTCAGCAGGTGGGGGCTGCTGTGGGGAGAAGGGGAGGAGCTAATCACAGGACCAGCTGGTGAGTTCAGAGAGTCAGTGCCTATGCTGGGTGGAAAGCACCCCTGAACTCAGATGAGGTGTTTATGCATCTCTACAGGAAGGGCATTCGAGTTAGCAGCTGTGTACGCACCTGGGTTAACTCTGCAGTGAGGACAGACCTTAACACTCTTCTCCTGTGTGTGTGTCTCTCTCCCCTCTTGCAGTGCAGGCCACTCCGGATCCAGATCTGGCAAATCCTTGTTCCCTCCTGTCCAGAGATGAGAGTGTGATACAGAAATACCAAGTGCCACAGAACAGGTTTTACCCTGCTGCCTGTGTGCTGGGCTATAAGGGCTTCACCTCGGGGAGATGTTACTGGCAAGTGGAGGTGGGGAACAAAGATTTTTGGGTTTTGGGCATTGCCAAAGAGTCTGTGATACAGGAGGGAGCGATAAGCTATACACCAGAGGACGGGATCTGGGCTTTGCAGAATACAAAATATCAGTACTGCGCCCTCACCTCCCCTAAGACTGCTCTGGGCCTACATCATAGACCCAGTAACATTGGGGTTTATCTGGATTACGAAGGGGAGAAAGTTACATTTTATGACATTACATCTTCTGGCAGAGAGCCAGTCTTTACTTTCACATCCTCTTTCACTGGGAAGATCGTCCCCTTCTTTGGGAAGCGGCCTGTACAATATCAGAACCAAGTTGTTTTTTATCCCTAGGAGCTATACGATTAAAACCATGACAGAGGTGTGGGTATCACTCTCAATATGAGATATCTAAAAAAGAGCAAAGATGTGGGAAATAGATAAATTATGGCTATCACACATTGCCAGCCTTAAACATATGAAAATGATGTGTCAGGCTCCCCAAAATCACGTTTCTCTTAATCTTTTTTAATATTACGTTATTTTTCACTGCCTTCTGGTTTCTGACCTTTCTGGATGTTCTTGTTTCCAGTCTTCAGACTTTTCTACACAAACATGAAGGCTGGAAATGTATCTTTAATGTAATCTGAGCTCCCTCAAATCTATCCACTCCAGCAGCTGGGACTGTAAGAAAAACACCGAGTGTTGCAAGACTTGCAATAAATTGGTGATGAGAGAGGACAAGATTGAATTGCTCGGCATTATACTGGTGACAGGAATTTCTCAACCCTTTTCCATGCCTGTCTCTGTAACTCTGTGATCCTCCAGGCACACGCAGACTGGCCAACCAGGAGCCACTCCCAGGGTCACAGCAGAGCCTGCCTGTCTTAGGGCAGGTCTGCACTTAAAATGCTGCAGCGGCACTAACATACTGGTGCCACTGTAATACTTAAGTGAAGACGCTGCTACGCCGACCGGGGAGCTTCTCCCATCAGTGTAATTAATCCACCTCTGTAAGAGGCGGTAGCTAGGGCAACGGGAGAAGCTCTCCTGTCAATGTACTGTTGTCTACACCGGGAGTTCTGTTAGTATGACTGTGTCACTCAGGGGTGTGGATTTTCACACCCCTGAGTGACAGTTATACCAAAGTAAGTTTACAGTGTAGACCTGACCTAAGTTCTGACTCAATCAGGGTCATCCATCAAAGTCCTCTGCTCTTTACTTATGAATGTAACAAGCATAGTGATATTCTGCACACCCACCCCCAAACTCCCTACCTCAATGCTCCTATTTTGCTCTGTTCAGTTATTTGGGTGCTGTAGATTCAGATGAGAAAATTTGCAGAATAAAGTTTATTTCTATCTTCTGGTCTTGGACTTCCTTCCCTTTTGTTTCTTTTTGGTCTTCAAGATCATAACTTAAAACTGTGCCTCTGAACGCCAATAAATGGATATAATTAGATGTCATTTCCCCCCTATCCTTTACACAACTTTCCAGTTTACTGAACTGCAAAGAGAGCGGCTCAGATGCACAAAGGGACTTAAGCAACTAAGGCCTGGTCTATACTTCAGAGTTAGGTCAAAGTCAGGCAGCTTACACCGACCTAATAATGTCAGCATACTGCATACTACAGTGTGCCTTCCACTAGCATAACTCACCTACTATGTCGACTGAATAGCTCCACCTCCAAGAGAGGTGCAGCACTTATGTCAACATAGGTCAACACAGTGGCAGTGTAGACGCTGCGGTGCCTACACCAGCTTAAGTGGCCTCCAGGAGGTGTCCCACAATGCCCCATTGTGACCCACTCTGATCACTGGTTTGAACTCCGCTGCCCAGCAGCCAGGTGCACAGGAACAAGCCCCTCCTGTTTAAAGACTGGGAATTTTGAAATTCCATTTCCTGCTTGCTCTGCATGGAGAGCTCCCCTAGCAACTACCCAGCTGCACAGGCCGACCACAGGCTCCCAACACTCTGCTGCCTGCACTGCACAGGAGGTGGTGGATCTCCTGGGTCTGGGGAGAAGAGGCTGTGCAGGCCCAGCTCCGATCCAGCTGTAGAAATGTGGGTGTCTATGACCAGGTTGCTCGGAGGTTGGGGGAGAAGGGCTTCAAGAAGGTCCTGCAGCACTGTCCGGTGAAAGCCACGGAGCTGTTCCAGGCATACCAGGAGGTGAGGGAGGCCAACAGTCGCTCTGATGTGGCTCCACAGACATGCTGTTTTTACAAGGAGCTGCACATTATCCTCTGCAGCGATGCTGTGCCACCCCGGAGCCCCATGGATACTGGAGGAGTTGGAGTCATGGACCACCGCAGGGAACCCTGAGGATGAGAATGGGGGACATTCGAGCAGGGGATCAGTTGTCAGATTCAGGGCTTAAATTCAGCTGGAGCTGTCTGGAGCGGAGCGCTGGTAAATATTTTCAAGCCCCCTGGAGTTTTTATAGCATATTGGAGGAGGGCATGGCGGGGCTCTGGGAAATGCTCTATAAAAATTTAAACCCTGATCAGAGTAAACTCTGTGGCCCAATCTATAGTGGAACAAGACTAACACTAAATAACACCACCTTCATTCTAGGGTTTACATACAGTAGCCCTCAGCTTTAATGCTGTAGAACACTTTTCCCAATCACAAAGGTACTTTATTTGTGTTCAGATTTAAAATAGAAATGTCACACTCCTAGCAAAAGGTGACAGGAATGCCTCAGTCTGTCATAATATGCTGCCCCTGGCCTAGAGCATGAGAAAAGGTAGAGGTAGCACCATTGGAATAGGGGAACCCCTATCATCACAATTTGTTACCCTGGGACCAGGAGATAGAGAAAGGTGGAGGATGGGGAAAGGTGACAGGTAGCAAATTGTAATGGGAATGCTGCCTCGACTACAGGATGGGCAAGGCAGAGGCAGCACATTGTTTCATGGCAGTAAAAGACAGACTAGAGATGTCAGTAACTACAGGTAGCAAATTGTGCAGGCAGCAGTTTGTAGTGTTACACTGGCCAGGAGAGGGGTGGTGAGCAGCCTTCAGAGCAGACGGGATGGTGGACTTTAGGGGGGGAAGCCTAGGGTACAGTCCTGGGTTAATTCAGCCCAACAAATAACCAGAGGAACCTAGGGTCACCCTGGAAGCGCATGGCAGAATCAGGTCTCCCGGGCTAGCACCCTAACCCGCCCTTTCACTCAACAGGGATACTCAGAACTAGCTGTACACAAGGGAGTCAAAGATAGAACAGATTAAAATGCCCCAGCATCAAGGTACAAGCCAGTGACTAACTGAGGGGGTTGGAGGTGTGAGGTGTATGGATTTATTAAGGGGGGACTGGTCGGCCTTTGGCTTGACTTGGGCTGGTATCCACCACCCCACCCCACTGCCAGCTTCTGGATCCCCTGTTGCTGATGGAAAGCAGGTTCCAGTTCTGGTGCCTGGCCCTGGAGGATGCTGGGGCATCTAGGGACCAGCCCTCAGTGCGGCTCAGAGTCTGCTTCGGCGGTCTGGGGAAGAAACAGCCGAACCGCCCACCTTTCCGTGGTACATATTTTATCAGCTCAATAACTGAACAAAAATGTCAAAAAACCTCACATAAAAATGAAAAACTCATTAATGAACCTGAGTACAGCAACAGGATAATTGAAACCATCCCAGATAAATTAAATGGCACCTTCAAAGCGCTACATAACACTCTGGGAAGGTGGCGAATTCATGGAGCTAGCAGTTCCGCAGTCCTAGGGCATCCTTCACCTCAAACACCAAACATTTCGGTCCCAGCCAAAGAGTTGATAGAGGGAGGGTCAGACGAGTCTCTGGTTGATGTGAAAATTGCCGTCAGAGCTGTAGGTTCCATGAAGGCAGCCTGCCCAAATTATGGCTGATTAGGTAACAGCCAATCTGATCCCCATGTCACTACGTCATGTTCCAATAAGGCTGGTTGCACTGAACGGTCACACGACAAACGTAGGTGAAAACAACAGGATTTCTCAAGGTTAAATGCCTGAAATACCTGCATGCATGACAGCGAGGCTGTTTGACGTAGGGTTGTTTGAGGTACCCCAGCAACTACTCTATAGGCGCTATGCTCGTGAGCTCATATGCACAGGCGCCAACTTTGTCATTTCCTGGGGGGTGCTCAACCCCCACTCCGCCCCTTCCCACCTTCATCACACCCGTGCCCCATTCTGACTCCTCCCCTGAGCTCGCCCTGCCCTCTCTCTGCCCCCTCCCCCCAGTGCCTCCTGCACACCGCTGAACAGCTGATTGTGGCAGGCGGGAGACACTGGGAGGGAGATGGAGGAGCTGATCCAGCCCCAGAACACCCACGGAGTCAGCACCTAGCTCACATGCGTTAAGGTCGATGGACTTGCAGGCTCGCTAGCGGTGACTCACTTGTAGTGTCAGATCTTGGACGCCCCACGTTGCTGACTCCTATCTCTCGGTGGCCAGCTGGGGGGTGAATGAAGCACAGGGCACTTCGTGTGGCATGGCCAGAGGCCAGCAGCCAGAGCAAACCAGCCTAACAAGCCAGAACAAAGGTTTCTTCTTTTTCTTTGGGTTTTGCAGATGATGACCCAGTTGGCCCCTCCTCCTTGGAACCTCAGGGCTCCCGTGGCCAATCAGAATGGTGCACTCTCCTTCTAAGGTCACTGGCATCACTCAAGGGGGTCTAATTAGGACATATTTATGCAAATGAAGGAGCTCCTCACTCCAGTAATTTCAGGTTGCAATACCCTTGCATCCAAAAATACACATGGGGCTGCAGGCCTGTAGGTATCTGAGGCATTGGAGGTTGTGGGTCAGTCCCCAGAAATCACTTCTTAAAAACGCAAAGCCAGCAAAAGTTGGAACTGGAAAAGAAATAGGGAAAAAAACATTCCACATCCCCTCAGCCACAGCCAGAGAGGGATTGATCCTCATCTTTCCACAGGTCCTGCTCCACAGAGAGATGCTAACAAACCACACTCTGATATCTGGAGACTCAGCGATTCAGTTTGGAGCAGATTTTTGTGTGTCACAAAAGCAGGTGGCATATCAGACTGGAGCTCGATTAGAGCAAAGAGTCTTCTTCCTACAAACCACAATTTTTGCATTCAGTTTTTTCAAGCAGGCCCATTTGCCTCACAGATGAAGGTAGCATCCCATAATTCCTCACTGGATGGGCAAGGTCACTCTAGACCTAGCTCCGGGCTCCCATGCTCTGGGTATCTGTTCCTGATGAAAAGTTGAAGGCAGAATCTTCTCCGATTTTTACTGCTGTATGGAGAGAGAAGAAACTTGTAGGGAGACCCCAGCTAGGGAAGGAGAATGGGAATTCAGCTCCGGGTTTCCCCCTGTCATGCCCCCGATGGACCCCAAACTACACTCTGCACAGAAACCCCCTATCCTGACAATGGGCAGGCCTCCAGGAGAGAGCAAAACAATCCTACACACCATCTCCCAGGGCTACGGGTGCAGGCCTGCACTCCCATCCCCAGAGTCACGCTAAGGGGCTTCCAGTGCGTGCTGAGACGCTGGCCGAGCTTTGCTCTCAGGGGTGACCTTTGGTTGCTGTTCGGCTCTTTGGGGTTCCCTGCGTTTTGAGCAAAGGCAGTGCATCTTACAGATTCCCAGGGAGCCAGGGAAGGGTGATGGCTGGGGATGGCATCACAGATTTCCACAGGCCCAGGACTTGTCAGGCCCAGAGTAACCAGCAGTTGGCGCTCATCTCCAGTTACTGCTCCCCTCCCCCTATAATGCACTGGGGCATCTGGGCTCAGGTCACCAAGGGGAGTATCCGCTGGGCCATCCTCTTGGGGCAGCCACAGTTTTTTGCCTTGAATCTCTCCCCAAGGGCCTCTGCAGAGACCTGGCCTCCAGAGGAGAGGAAAGTCTGAGCCAGGAGGTGGACAGGAATGGGGCACAAAGGCCAGGCACTCTGCCAGGCACTGCCAGCCCTGCACATCACACAGCAGCTGGGCCTGTCACTTGTAATGATATCAGCCTGTGGAACTCACTGTCACTGGATACCACCATGGCCAGAACATCAGATTCTCTGACGGATTGGCCATTTCTGTGGGTCACACAAATACCCAGACTAGAACAGTTCACACTGATGATGGGCAGGGATATTGACCCTTCTGCTACAGGGCCTCACCCCATCTTTGAAATTCCTCCCTCCCTCCCACTCCTGGATAAGGCAGGCTACTCCCTACCTGTTCTGACACCGCACTGTGCCCCGGAAGGGAGTGGAGGATGCACACAGGGCTCCGCGCATTGCCCTGCCCCAAGCACTGGCTGCGCATTCCCACTGGCTGGCTCCCTGCCAATGGGGGGGGTGCCTGCGGGCGAGAGCCTCACGGCACTGCTTGTGTTCATGCACGTAGGAGCTGGACCTGCTGCTGGCTGCTTCTGGGGCGCATCAGGGTCCATGGTGCCAGAACAGGTGAGACGCCTGCCTCTGCCCCCCAGCTGCACCACTGATCGGGAACCACTGGAAGTAAACCTGAGGCGCTCCCCAACCCCACCCCAGCCCTAAGCCCCCCCAAACCCAGAGCCCCCTCCTGCACCCCAAACCCCTCATCCCCAGCCCCACTCCAGAGCCTGAATCCCCAGCCCAGAGCCCCCTTCCATACCCTAGACCCTTCATTCTCGGTCCCACCCTGCAACCCTCACTCCCTCTGCCCCAGTCCTGAGCCCCTCCCACACCCCAAACCCCTCATCCCCAGCACCGTTGGGTTGCAGGCATCCGCAATTTTCTTCAGCTGGGTCGCCAGATAGAAGTTTGAAAACCACCGACCTAGAGCAATGTGTGCAATACTGGTCACACCATTTGAAAAAGGCGATTGCAGTATTAGAGAGGGTTCAGAGAAGGGCAACGAGAATGTTGAGGGGCCTGGAAAAACTCTTTTGGTAAGAAAGATTCAAAAGAACGGGACTGTTTACCTTGGAAAGGAGATGACTAAGAGGGGAGAGGCTAAAGGGGTATAAAATAATGAATGGGCCAGAGAAGACTGGGATCATCTTTTTTGCCTGTCTCATACCACAAGAAGAAGAAGACAGTCAATGAAATGGAAAGGGATCAAATTCAAAACCAATAAGAAACACTTTTACACAAAACCCGTAATTAAACCATGCAACTCATTCCCACATGGAGTTTTTGAGGCCAGTAATTTAGCAAGATGCAAAAAAGGGATTGGATATTTGATATGAATAACTGGAAACCCCAGTTATAATAGTTAAGTTAATGCAAATAATTTTTTTGGAAGGAATACATTGGTCAAGGCTTACAATGATCTCTAACTATTAGGGCTTAGTAAGGCTCTTATATAGCGTTTTCCCTCACTAGATCTCAAAGTGCTTTACAAAGGAGGCCCAGAAAGGGTCTTGGCCTTAAACCTGAATCTGAGCCTGGGTTTATTCTGTGATGTAGAAAGAAAGCTGCCAAGCCTGCTCCCAGCAAGCCTCTGTTGGCTTCTTTATGTATATAATTGCCTGTTCATCTCTTTAAGTAGCATCTTGCTTGTTTGGTGGCTTTTCAGCGGGGGGGGGGCGGCTTCTGGTGTGTTGTGTCTGTGTTGATGGGCTGTTTGTTTTTAGAATTTCCCGCCGCAGAGCGTGATAGGCTCCCGGTTTGTCAATCTGCTTTGCAAGGCGGCTTGCTGGATCTGGCAGGAAACGAAACTTCTCCTGTTACGCGGGCTGCAGGGAGCCATGGCTGCAGCAGGGAATCCTCTGAAAAGCCTCCGAGATGAAGCTACTTGCTCCATCTGTCTGTTTTTTCACGGATCCAGTGACTATAGACTGCGGGCACAATTTCTGCCGAGCCTGCATCGCCCAGTGCTGGGAGAGACCAGACACAGACATCTCCTGCCCTCAGTGCAGAGAGACCTTTCCCCAGAGGACCCTGAGGCCGAACAGACAACTGGGGAACGTGGCAGAAATAGCCAAGCAGCTGAGTGTCCCAGCAGCAGCAGCAGCAGCAGCAGCAGGAGGTTGGTGCAACGCGCACCAGGAGCCTTTCAAACTCTTCTGTAACCAGGACCAGGTTCTCATCTGTGTGATCTGCAGGGAGTCCCAGGCTCACCGCGCTCACAGGGTGGTCCCCATAGAGGAGGCTGCCCGGGAGCACAAGGTTAGGCCACGGCTGGGCACGGGGCTGGGAGTGGGAGCGGGGCCGGGGGGAGCCCAGGCCACAGCAGATGTGGCTTCAGTGGCGCTGGAACAGTTTATGGAGTGGGGTGGGGGTGCTGAGCTACACCCCTCTTACCCCTGTCCGCGCCCCCTCACCGCCCCCCAGAGCTGGGGCCCGGAGCAGGGACGTGGACAGCGGTAAGGCGGCCGATCGGACCCCCGGAGGAGCCCCCCACCCCACCCGCGGACGATCGGGCCCCCGGCGGAGCCCCCCCTCCACCGCCCAGCGGAAAAGAGGAGGGAGAGGCACTGAAGGGGGAGTGACCTGACGAAGCTCACAAAACAGCTCAGTGGCAGAACCAGGAATTAAACCCTGGCCTCCCAATACCCATCCTAATGCTCTAGCCACTAGACCACACAGCCTCTCACCGCGCCTGTCAGGCAGGGCTTTACACTCACATTATAAACCGCTCAACACGACAGAGCCAGTGCTTGGCAGTGCCCAGCTGGAGCATTTCATATCTGATGACCGCTGGCGGCTGCCTGGAAGCAGGAGTAACATTGTCAGCAGCGTTCACAGTGGGTTCATTTCCTGTTACTGTCTGAAGCATAAGATGCACTCAAAGATTTCTGCTTAAAAAATGATGGTTAATCTGCTTAACTTTTTCCTCAAGGAAAAAACAGGGTGATGAATTCTTGTTTTCCCTGGCTTGCTGAATGCTTCAGGAGCAGCAAAGTGACCAGCCGAGTGGGGAGTTGTGGGAGGCAGAGCCCTACGTGGCCCTGCCCACTCACTACCCCCAGACCCCTCCTGATTCCCACCAGCCTGCTGCATCTCTTCCAGGAACCTGGGGCTGGCGTTGGCACTGCCTGGTGCTCCTGGGGCTGGGGACGCTGAGGCCTGTGCTGCCTGGTGCTCTGGGACGGAGGGAGCAGCTGTCACGGGGTGGGGGACGGCGGCTCAGGTGGGGATGTGGCCTTTGGCAGAAGGGGCTGAACTGGCGTCCCCGAGCCCGTGATTCACGTCCTGCCCACGCATACTTCAGAGTTTTGCTTTGGGTTTATGCGTCCAGTTGGACCACAAACTCGATGCAGTGGACTGGAACCTTAAAATGCCTGTTGGACAGAGCAATTCACTCAGGGCAGAATTCGCTGTGCTGTCTGCACTGTAGCTTTCAGGACAAAATGGACTGTATTAGTGCCACAGTAAGATTAAAGGAAGAAAAAGGCTGATCCCCAGGACTGTGTTTGAGTCTCAGTACCGGAGCACCTCGGAAGTGCTCCTTGTCCCCATGCCAAACAATGGAACACAATATTTATGAACCTTGTGAGTGTGTTGGGTTTTTAACCAGGAGTCCCTTTCTCCCAAGTGTTCATTAGGCCCCAGAGTTTAATATAAACTTTAAAAAAAAAAGGTGTTTTAAACACTCTTACCAAAACTCCCTTCCCTGTAAGTGGCTTGGCTCCCTGTCGTTGCATGGGAGCAGAACACCCTATCCTGTACTGCTGGAAAATGGATATGACTTCAACCCATTGCCCTGCAGCACTTGGCAGTCAGAGGCTTAGGGATCTCTAGAGCATGGGGTTGCATCCCTGACCATCTTGGCTAATAGCTATTGATGGACCTGTCCTCCATGAACTCATCTAATTCTTTTTTGAACCCAGTTATACTTTTGGCCTTCGCAACATCCCTGGCAATGTGTTCCATGGATTGATCGTGTGTTGTGTGAAGAAGTACTTTTTTGCTAGTTTTTAAACCTGCTACCTGATCATTTCCCCTGGTTCCTGTTCTGTGAAGGGGTAAATAAACTTCCCTATTCATTCTCTACACCATCCATGATTTTATAGACCTTTATCACATCCCCCACCCCAACTCCAGTTACCTCTTTTCCAAGCTGAACACTCCATCTTTTTAATCTCTCCTCATATGGAGGCTGTTCCATACCCCTAATGATTTTTATTTCTTTCGCTGGACATTTTCCTATTCAAATATATCTTGTTTGAAATGAGACCAACAGAAGTGCATGATGTATTCAAGATGTACCATGGATTTATATAGTGGCATTATGATACTATCTGTCTTATTATCCATCCCTTTCCTAATGGTTCTTAAAATTCTGTTAGCTTTTATGAACAGATGTTTTCATAGATGACTCCAAAATCTCTTTCATGAGTGGTAAGAGCTCCTTTAGACCATAGCATTTTATATCTATAGTTGAGATGGTGTCATAACCTTAGTCCCAGATTTGGACCTTAGCTTCCAAAATATGGGGGTTAGCATGAAAACCTCCAAGCTTAGTTACCAGCTTGGACCTGGTACTTACTGCCACCACCCAAAAAATTAGAGTGTTTTGGGGCACTCTGGTCCCCCTGAAAAACCTTCCCTGGGGACCCAAGACCCAAATCCCTTGAGTCTCACAACAAAGGGAAATAATCCTTTTTCCCTTCCCCCCTCCAGGTGCTCCTGGAGAGATACACAGACACAAGCTCTGTGAATCCAAACAGAGTGACTCCCCCTCTCCGTTCCCAGTCCTGTAAACAAAAAGGACTTTCCTATTCCCCCAGAGGGAATGCAAAATCAGGCTAGCAAATTCAACACACACACAGATCTCCCCCCTGATTTCTTTCTCCCACCAATTCCCTGGTGAGTACAGACTCAATTTCCTTGAAGTAAAGAAAAACTCCAACAGGTCTTAAAAGAAAGCTTTATATAAAAAAAAAAGAAAAATACATACAAATGGTCTCTCTGTATTAAGGTGATACAACACAGGGTCGATTGCTTAAAAGAATATTGAATAAACAGCCTTATTCAAAAAGAATACAAATCAAAGCACTCCAGCACTTACATTCATGCAAATACCAAAGAAAAGAAACCATATAACTTACTATCTGATCTCTTTGTCCTTACACTTAGAAACAGAAGATTAGAAAACAGAACTACTTCTCCAAAGCTCAGAGAAAGCAGGCAGACAGAAAACAAAGACCTCAGACACAAAATTCCCTCCACCCAAAGTTGAAAAAATCCGGTTTCCTGATTGGTCCTCTGGTCAGGTGCTCCAGGTGAAAGAGACATTAACCCTTAGCTATCTGTTTATGACACGCCCCCCAAATTGCAGACAGTGGGGAAGCTCACTGGCGGCGATTTCCTTCTAGAACTTTAAAATAAACAGATTACTACAACACATGCACCTTTACATATACTACTAAGTATATAACTAACAGACTTTTACATTTTAAGAACACTTTTTAACTACTGGATTATGGGAAACTCTCACGGGAGAGTGCATCAGCTACTTTGTTAGAAGCTCCTGTGATGTGCTGAATTTCAAAATCAAAATCTTGGAGAGCTAAACTCCAACGAAGAAGTTTCTTGTTGTTCCCCTTGGCAGCATGAAGCCACTTTAGTGCAGCATGGTCAGTTTGTAGTTGGAACCGCCGTCCCCAAACATATGGGCGTAGCTTTTCCAGGGCGTACAC